>NW_022196375.1:0-494507 GCF_008641045.1 Pistacia vera
CTTGATACCCTCGTCACGGTTCTACCATTCTAAGGACATATATCAATACATATTGCAATAATAATGATTTACGCGATATAGAATAAAATGCCTTTTATTATTGATTAATGAACATTATTATAAAGAGTCAATTCCACAATAATTGATTGGCTCTAGGGCATCTACTCTAACAATGAGAACCCACCAGAGAAGAAGGAAGAATCTGAAAAACTTGATGAAGAGATCATTGTTGAAGAGAAGCCAACAAGTCCAAGAATAGAAGAACCAAAGAAGGAAAGGATGTTGAAACCAAGGAAAAATTGCCATTTCTTGAAATACCACAAGAGTTGGCACACCACACTCCTCTAGTTCCTTTCCCTCAGAGATTAAGGAAGCAAAGTTAAGATAAGCAATTTATGAAATTTCTTGATGTTTTCAAAAAACTACATATTAACATTCCTTTTGCAGATGCCTTGCAAAAGATACCAAGTTATGTTAAGTTCCTGAAGGAAATTCTTTCAAACAAGAGGAAGCTGGAAAAGGAAGACACGGTGATGCTTACGGAGGAATGCAGTGCCATTCTACAGAAGAAGTTACCACCAAAGCTCAAAGATCTAGGGAGTTTCACTATCCCTTGTGTTATAGGAGATATTACATTTGATAAAGTTTTGTGTGACTTAGGTGCTAGCATAAATCTAATGTCTTTTTCTATTTTTAGGAAATTGGGGATCGGTGAAGTGAAGCCTACAATGGTTTCTTTGCAGCTTGCCGATTGATCGATCAAGCATCCACAGTATATTATTGAAGTTGTGCTAGTGAAGGTGGATAAATTCATATTCCTTGTAGATTTTGTTGTATGGATATGGAGGAAGACAAAGAGATACCGCTAATTTTGGGAAGACCATTCCTTGTTACTAGAAGAACTTTAATTGATGTTCAGGAAAGAAAATTGATTTTGAGGGTCCAAGATGAAACGATAACTTTTAATGTGTTTGAGGCCATGAAATTTCCATCAGAAGTAGAGTCATCTTCGGGGTTGATGTGGTTGATAGAGTAGTAAAGACACATTTGAAGAGATCAATCCTCAACTACCTCTTGGAGCATGCATTTCCCAATCCAAAACTATCGAGGAAGATGAGCCAAGGAAGAATGAGCGTGCTAGGTATTTGGAAGCACTTCAACCGATGAGCACCATCCAGGATCCATAATTTGAAGACTTGGACATGAGTAAGGAAAAGGATAAGGCAAAGTTAGAAGAACCTCCCAAGCTTGAATTGAAGCCTTTACCATCTCATCTCAAGTATGTGTATCTTAGTGAATCTGATTCTTTTCAAGTGATTATCAATGTGAACTTGAGTAAATTGGAGGAAGAGAAGTTGATTCAAGTGTTGAGAGAGCACAAGTCTGCAATTGGATAGACCCTTTCAGATATAAAGGGCATTTCTCCATCTTTTTGCATGCGGGAATCATCTATCCCATTTCAGTAGTCCTTAGGTGAATCCTGTACAAGTGGTTCCAAATAAAGGCAACATAACAGTGATGAAAAATGAGACCAATGAATTAATCCCGACCAAGATTGTCACGCGCTGGAGGGTGTGTATTGATTATAGGAAACTGAATGAGCAAAAAGTACCATTCATTGATCAGATGTTGGAAAGACTAGCGGGACATGCCTATTACTTTTTCCTAGATGGCTACTCAAGGTAAACCAGATTCCCAATTCTCCTGAAGACCAAGAAAATACGACATTCACTTGTCCATATGGTACATTCACCTATAGGAGGATGCCATTTGGGTGTGTAATGCACCAACCACCTTTCAGCAATGCATGATGTCCATATTTAGTGATATGGTGGAATGATTTCTTGAAGTGTTCATGGACTATTTCTCCATTTTTGGCTCTTCTTTTGATGATTGTCTTTCTAACCTTTCTCTTGTTTTGCGGCGATGTCAAGACACTAACCTAGTGTTAAACTGGGAGAAGTGTCATTTTATGGTTCAAGAGGGCATAGTTCTTGGACATCGGATTTCAAGGAAGGGAATTGAAATGGATCGAGCCAAAACTGAAATGATTGAAAAGTTGCCACCTCCAACAAATGTCAAATCTATCTGGAGTTTCTTAGGACATACGGGGTTCTACAGAAGATTCATCAAGAATTTCTCTAAGATTTCTAAACCCCTTTGCAATTTGTTAGTTAAAGATGCGCCATTTGAATTTAATGATGATCGCATGCATGCTTTTCAGACTCTTAAGTAATTAATAGTATCTACACTTATTATTACGGTTCTCGATTTGGAACTTCCATTTGAATTAATATGTGATGCTAGTGATTATGCGATAGTGGTAGTCTTATGGTAAAGAAAGAATAAAGTTTTGCAATGATACAGTATGCCAGTAGAACATTAACTGATGCACAATTGAATTACATTACCATTGAAAAAGAACTTTTGGCAATTGTTTATGCATTTGAAAAATTTTGCTCTTATTTGTTGGGGGCCAAGGTCCTTGTCTACTAAGATCATTTAGTGCTCAATCATCTTTTGGCAAAGCAAGAAGCAAAACCGAGACTTATATAATGGATTCTACTCCTTTAAGAGTTTGATTGGAAATCCGGGATAAGAAAGGGTCAGACTTGAGCAACCGAAAAGGAAGGATGAGAAATAGGTCTAAATTCAAGACACATTTCCAAATGAACAATTGATGAAAGTTGAAGAAGCACCATGGTATGCTGATATTGCAAACTACTTGTCATCTCGAGTGCTTCTGATGGATATGACTTTCTAACAAAAGAAGAAGTTCTTTCTGATTTGAAGTTCTATTTTTGGGAGGAACCTTTTCTAAATAAGCATTGTGCGATTCAGATGATATGTAGGTGTGTGCCAAAAGAAGAAATGGAGAGCATATTATGACATTGTCATGAAAAGGAAGTTGGTGGTCACTTTGGAAGAACAAGAACTGCAACTAAACTCCTTCAATTTGGATTTTATTAGCCGAATCTATTCAAGGATGCCTTTAGATTTGCTGAAAAGTGTGACCAATGTCAAAGGAGTGGGAATATCTCAAAGAGGAATGAAATACCCTTGAACAATATTTTGGTTGTGGAAATTTTTGATGTTTGGGGGATTGACTTCATGGGACCCTTCCCAAATTCATTTGGGAACACCTACATTTTGGTTTCGGTGGGCTATGTGTCAATGTTGGTAGAAGTAGTTGCATTACCTTCCAATAATGCTAAAGTAGCAGTAAGCTTTGTTAGGAAGAGTATCTTCTCTTGATTTGGAGTGCCACAAGCTATTATAAGTGATGGAGGGACGCATTTTTGCAACCGACAATTTGAAACTCTATTGGGAAAATATGGGGTGACACATCAGGTGGCTACACCTTACCATCCTCAAATGAGTGGACAAGTTGAATTGTCAAACATGGAATTGAATAAAATTCTAGAGAATACGGTAAATGCATCGTAGAAAGATTGGTCATGGAAGTTAGATGATACACTATGGGCATGCCAAACAACATTTAAAACACCAATTGGAATGTCCCTATATCGTCTTGTGTTTGGTAAAGCGTGCCACTTGCCTATGGAATTGGAGCATAGGGTTTATTGGGCAGTAGAAATGTTGAATATGGATTTACAAGTCGCTGAAAAAGAAGGGATGCTTCAACTAAATGAAATGGATGAGTTTCGCCACCAAGAATATGAAAATGCAAGAATTTATAAGGAGAAAACAAAAATGTGGCATGACAAGCATTTAGTGAAGAAGAACTTTGAAGTGGGTCAGAAAGTTTTGCTCTACAACTTAAGACTTAGGTTTTTTTCTTGGAAAACGTAAGTCAAGAAGGTTCGGACCCTTCATAGTTACTAAAGTTCATCCATATGGAGCAGTTGAGATTTTTCATGAGCAAAAATGCACTTTTAAAGTTAATGGGCAAAGATTGAAGCCATGCATTGATGGAGCTTTGAGTTGCAAGACATTGCCCATCAAGCTTGACATTCCAGAATGAGATTTGAGGAGAAAGTCGAGCTTTCGACTATAAACAAGTGCTTCTTAGAAGGCAACCCAAGCGTTTTTCATTTTGTGTGATTTTATTTGTTTTACATGTTGTTTATGCTTTATTTGACTTAGGAAGTAATTAATTTTTGTTTTTCTTTTGGTGTTTCAGTTGAAAAATTAAAGTCTGGCATGAAGAGCAAATTTCCAAACTTTGCTGCAGCAAGGAATTGATTTCGCGCGGCAAGATATACACTGCTATCATAGTGCATAAAAGTTTTCAACAATTCACCGCAGTAAGAAAAAAAATTTCACCGTGGCATTGAGCAGACTTGACGCGATATTGCAATATTTCCATAATTTCGCCATCATGGCGAAATTTCCTCTTTGCCGCGGCGAAGTCCATTTTCTATATAAACTCATCATTTTCCTCCCATTTTCACAACAACTAATCTTCGCCGTAGTGAAGTCCATTTTCTATATAAACTTGTCATTTTCACAAGAACTAAACCTAGCTTGCAGAGAGAAAAAAAAATTCATCTTCAATTTTTGACCTTTTCCACTTAAATTTCATACACCATTCCACTCCATTACATCCCTAGACACTCAAACAACCTTCCTTTGCAACAAATTTAGCCAATTTTGAAGAAGATTTGGAAACCCTAGGTTGTCCATAAATTGGGGGTTTTACGATTTGGAGCAAAACTGGAGCAATTGAGGGTTAAACAAGCTTGGGTGTGGTAAGATTTTGAGTTTTCATGCTTTTGTTTTACAGATTTCATGGTTTGAATGCTTGATTTAGAGATTTATGCATGAACTCATATTTTTTATTTGATTTCCGTGTTTAGGGTTATAATTTGTTTTTGGAGTGTGGGAAGTGTTGATTTTGAATTGATTTGTGTTGAGGAAGTTGGGTTTGTGATATTGAAGTTGTTAGATTGTATTTGGAAGTTTGGTGATTTTGGGTGTTAATTGTGAATTTCGAATTGTTGTGGTTGAATTGGAGATTTGATTGTTAGGTTGTGAGAAGTGTTACATTAGTGCTTGATTTGGGAGTTGAATTATTGACATTCTATGTTGATTGAGTGTGGGTTGTGTTGGGTTAAGAAAAGTAGTAGACTGTAGTGATTTGTGTTGAGCGAAAAATGCCACTCAAATCCACTCCGAAGGGCAAGGACAAGCAAGTTGACAATAGGTTTGTGAATTCTAAGGCTAAACATTGTTATGAAGTAGCCGTTCAGTAAAAGGACAAGGGTTTTATTCCAAAGAGAGGGTTAACTAGTATCTTTGCAGAAGATTGTGCAAAATGAAGGAATTGGGTAACCTTTTTGGAAGAACCTAAGCATCTAGCCGTAGCACCGATTGTACAAGAATTTTATGCTAACTTCCCTGAGTGTGACCCTGGGCATGTGTATGTAAGGGGTAACAAAGTTCCATTTAGGGCCTAGATCATCAATGAATTTTATGAAATTAAACCAATAGAACATGATGATTATCTGGAATTCAAGCCTAAGGACATTAATTTTGAGGATATAATCAGGGTAATAGCAAAACTAGGTACTTCTTAGGAGATCACTAAGAAGGGAAGGAGAAAGTTAAAGGGACTGATTTGACAGTCATGGTTAGAATTTGACAATACTTTATTTGTGCGAGGATGATTCCAGAGACACGTTATGGTTCAATGGATGCGGATAGAGCCATTTTACTTTATACCATTGCAATTGGAAAGAAGATGGATGTGGGCGAGATCATAATGGAGAATAAAAGGCATGCAGCTAAACTAGTGAGAGCTAGTTATGCTTTCCCACATCTCATCATAGAGATTTGTAGAAGAGCTAGAGTTCAAAAGATAGATGATGAACCGCTTATTCATCCTGCACAAATCATAGACCAAGTTTATTACCAGAGACTGAAAGATAAACCACTATTGAAGAAGCTAGCTCAAGCTCAAAAGGACCAAGATCAACTACAACTACACCTACACCAACACTTGCACCCTCACCCACAACAAAAGATCTATTGCAACAAATTCTAACCAAAGTGAACAAAATTGAGAGATGCCAAGATTGGTTGGGAGATCAAACCCGAATGTTGTATGAGATGCAACATAAATGTTGCACCAGTCTAGGCATAGGTGTGTCCAACTTCCAATGGCAAGATTGGCAAGAAGATGAAGATCAAATTCCTGATGATGCCATGGATGAAGATGACAAAGATGAGGGAGAGAATGAAGATTAATGAAGCCTGAAACACATTTGTTTTTGTTTTATTTTTGTACAATGGAACTTATTTTATTTCCTATTTTATGTTTACTTTGTTTTTGTATTCTTAGGTTGTAGGTTTAGTTTGCTAGGGTTTGAGATTGAGATGTAATTTTTTCATACTCTGTGAGGTTTTCTAACACATTTTGGACCCTTGAGTTTTTATGTGTTTTGACAGATATTGCTAATGAAAAAAACAATGAAGGGATGTCCAGATTTTGCGTTCATTTTGATCTTCATGGATTAATTAGGGGAGTATTTCATAACCTTAAGCTTGGTTTTCTACTACTATGTTCATTATTGTCTGACATTGAGGACAACATCATTTTCTGTTTGAGGGGTAGAGAAAAAATTTGAAAATTTTTGCGTGTTTTTATTGACTTTTGTCTTTGTGTGTTTTATGGTTTTTGTGTTGTGTATTATGATTTTGCAAGTTTGTTCTTATTTTTGTCACCTGGATGATTTGCATAAGTCCATGATGAGATTTTGATTGCTGGAATATTATTTATGGAAAATGCAAAGCATTGCTTCAAGTTGATGTTGGTTGACTTGATTTAGCTTGAGGTTCATTGAGTGGTTCAACCACCATGTTCATTCTTTTGGCATGCTTAGAAACATTTTATGTAGCTATGTGAAGTCTTGATAATGTTGGTAGACTCTAGAACCTAGTTAAGAGATGCTTGAGGTGAAATTCTAGGATCAGA
This sequence comes from Pistacia vera, assembly GCF_008641045.1. Classification (NCBI taxonomy): domain Eukaryota; kingdom Viridiplantae; phylum Streptophyta; class Magnoliopsida; order Sapindales; family Anacardiaceae; genus Pistacia; species Pistacia vera. The sequence goes on from NW_022196375.1 coordinate 6,938, forward strand.
CATTGTTGAGGAAATGATTTAGGCAAATTTTCAGAACGTTTGAGCATTTCTAGCCAACCAATGGATGAATTGTCCCTAGTCACCCATTTGAGCCTTTTGATATTTTTGCCTTATTTTTCTTTCGTGCAACTAAATTGTCCAATCCCTTTACCCTAAACACTTTATCATACCCTTGAGGAGAACTCCGGACCTTGTGTATAACATAAAAGAGCGCTTCCCAGCAGTGGTATGTTAAGTTTAATGATATATAACGTCCTTTGGTTTAAAAAAAAAAAACGTTGTTAATCGGTGTACATACCAAAGGTCAATGGGTGCAAGTTTATTTTCCTAGTTCTATATGTTGACATTTTACTTGCTGCTAATATTTTAAGCATATTGTATGAGATGAAAGATCTTCTCTCGAGGAATTTTGAAATGAAAGGCGTCCTCTGTGATAGGAATTGAAACATTTTGTGATAGATCACAAGAATTGTTGGGATTGTCTTAGAAAGGTTATATCAAAAGAATTCTCGAGAGATTTAATATGGACAATGTTCAGCATAGTTGTTTCTGTACAGAATAAAAAAGGGATAAGTTTAGTCTCATGCAATGTCAAAGGATGATGTAGAACGTAATGGAATCAATTCCATATGCTTTTGTTGTTGGCAGTTTAATGTATCAAAATAATCAAGTAATTGATTACTAAAAGGCTGCAAATAAATTTTTAAAGGTACCTGTAAGGAATAAAGAATTACATGCTCATGTATAAGAGGTCCAACCACTTAGACATGATTGGATACTCAGATTCAGATTTTGCAGGATGCCTTGATAGCAGAAAGTCTACATTTGGTTATCTTTTCCTTTTGGTCAAATGAGTAATATCATGTAAAAGTGTTAGTAAATCAAAGAACAGAGGCAGCGAAAAAACAAAATTTTTGCCCATCGATTACTCTAATTTTGCCAAGATCAGGGTCTGATATGTATATATATTACATGCTTAAATTGAAACAATAAAGATCAATGTGAGGATTACATTATACCAGCATTTGGAGGCTCTGTCAGTGCCTCTGAATGTGATTCGCTATCGATATAAAAACGGAATCAAACTCACATCGTCCACACGAAGATAATACGTCAGAGACCAAGAATTAATTTTGCTAGAATTAATTCTTAGCTTTAAGGATGGTATTTAGGACGATCGAGTAAGAGAAGAAAAGAGAAATTTTCTCTCAAAAATACTCATCGATGGCAGCCAAATGAAAAATATGAATAAACCGAAATTTTGCTTCCTTTAAATAATCAAGCAAAATTTTATTCCACCCCCATAGTTTTGCAACAACCCAAACTTAGGTGGAATCACATATTAGTCACTATTTAATTATTTAGTTAAGTATTAATATAAATATTAATATTAACTTCAATAATTAAATTTGTAATTTTGCTAAATTACTCCAATAATAAAGTTGGACATAGGCTACAGCCTCAGTAAATTTAATTACATAGCAAAATTACCAATATGGCCATTCATCTAAAAGATGAATATACCCTTCCAAAATTTAGCATCCTTAAACTGTCTTCTAAGTGTGTGACCCGTAGGCTCCTCGTCATATCAGCAGTGAGTAGTATTGTGATTGACACCAATAAGTTGTCTCACTATACACAGACCAAGATTGGCCACCATATGTAATCATAAGGTTCTTACTATCAAAATTTGAAATACTTGATACCATTGTCACGGTTCTACCATCCTAAAGACATATATCAATACACAACATTATGATTTACATGATATAGAATAAAATGCCTTTTATTGATTAATAAACATTATTACAAAGAGTCAAATCTACAATATTTGATTCTCTAGGACAACTATTCTAACAAAAAAGTGCCAAATAGACTATCATTGCTTCATCCATTATGGTAGCAGAATTTGTGGCGTGTTTTGAAGCCATAATTCATGAATTATGGCTGCGGAACTTTACTTCAGGACTTGGGGTAGTTGACGCCATTACCAAGTCGCTAAAAAATTACTATGATAATTCTACAGCAGTATTCTTCTCCAAGAATGGCAAATATTCTAGAGATGCCAAATATATGGAATTAAAGTATTATGTCGTTAAGGAGGAGGTACAAAAACAAAGAGTGTTTTTTAAGAATATTAGAACAGATCTCATGATTGTAGATTTGGTGACCAAAGGTTTACCACCTAAGACACTTAAAGAGCATGTTCATAGAATGGGTGTTGGTTGTGGTGATAAATGATGTGGTTATGATATTTATGACACTCTGAGCTCACCATTGTGTTTCTAATATTCTAGAGGTACCAAATATGTGGAATTAAAGTATTATGTCGTTAAGGAGGAGGTTTAGAAACAAAGAGTGTTTTTTAAGAATGTTAGAACAGATCTCATGATTGTAGATCTATTGACTAAAGGTTTACCACCTAAGACACTTAAAGAACATGTACCTAGAATGGGTGTTGGTTGTGGTGATAAATGATGTGGTTATGATGTTTATGAAACTCTGAGCTCACCAATGTGTTTCTAATATACATTAATGAATTTCTTGTTTCTCATAATGGTGTATACATAATTTTCTTTCAGTTGATGTTAATAGGAAAGTCTCTAAGAGACATTATTGTGGACCATGATGACATTTATATATCACTTATGGACCATCTGTGATAAGCTGTAGGTATTGTGGTGCGTGGAAGGAAATATACGATCTAAACAGTGTACAACTATCATAACCCGTATTTTGTAATTTATTATGGAATGGTAATTATGATGTATTAAACTTTTAGTATCTTTATTTATGGGGCCAAGTGGGAGAATGTAAGGTTTTATTTAAGTGGCCCAATTTTTGGGGGCATTAACATTAATTGTTTAATAGCAAATAAATCTCGTCCATACATCCAGCTATTTGATGGACATACTGGATTTAAGGAAGACACATATAAATTGGTCCTCTCTTTGCCTATCACGGTTACACATCAAAAGATAAAAAAACTGATTCCATCTAAGGATTCTGTACCATCAAGTGAAGTCTAAGAGAGAGAATTCAATTTATATAGGAGATCAATATTGAATAATTGTTGATGGCATCTTCTAATTCCGCATCAGGTACACTTCCAAATTGCAAGGATTGTGAGAAATTGTTTGTTCAAGATCCTGGATTATGTTGTTGATGTTTGTTTAAGCATGTGTGTCTATGCATAATGTTTCTTAAGATTTTTCTAATAGTTGGTATCAGAGCACCAGGTTATTGAACCTATAATATCTCCATAAAGTTAATTAGGAAAGTTTGATAATGATTTATTTGAGCATGATGTTTTATGTTATGATTCTTGGTGTTTTGGAATGATGCTTCGTGTTGATTTGAAACAAAGAAACAGTTTTTATGAAGGATTAAATCTTGGTTTTTAAGGGTATAAATATGAAGGTTTTGTATGAAGTTTTTGGTGGTTTTTTTTGGCCTAGATATGAAGTTTTTATGTTGTTTTTTAGCTTTTATGTTGATTAGGATGAATAAAAATGCAAAACCCCCTTTTCGGCATAAAGGGGCATCAGAAAGCCTATATTTAGTGGCTAGAAGTTGCAACGACAGTGGAGGCCCATAATGGTGCTGAAGGATGAAGGCGCGTGGCCTTCACGCGCCACGCATGAGGCTAGTTTTTTGTTTCATGGACCAAAATGAAAATTTATAGGTATATGAGACTTTATGGTAATATATCAATAAATTACAGGTTGATCCACATGTACCATATATTTTCATTTATACCCCTTGAAAGTCTAATTTATAATTTAGCCCAAAAAACTTTTAGAATTGGTAGATTAATCCTAAAATGCTATTGAAGTTACTTTTAGCTAAATGAATGGACTTGATGCTACTAAATGGTTTCTCATTATGTAATGTCTTATTATTATTATTGATTTATTAATTATGAATGATTATGGTTCTATTTGTATTATTGATTATTATTGCATACATGAATGTCATGGGATTTTTATGCATTAAGGATTTTTATTTACATGCATGTTTTATGTCTTTATATACTTTGTTAGTCACCAAAGTGGCCAAACTAGCATGAAGAAGAAATTTACATGCATGGAATTATCAATTATCCATGATATTAATGAAACAACAAAGCTATGGACACCAAAAATGTGTACCGGCCTACGTGTACCCCTGACTTACACCACGCCTGATTTTTCTATAATTATTTTTCAAGTGAACGGTCGTCCATCAAATATGGATGGCCGTTCACTCACATGGATTCCCGTCCATGTTATATGGATTGGGGTTCATTTATTACGGACAGGCGTCCCCATTTAAAGGATGCCCGTCCATAAGTAAAATGGAATAATTTTTTTTTATAAAAATTAGGGACGACCGTTCATCCGTTATGGACGGCTGTCCCTTCATTTTGGACGGGCGGCCACAAATAAGGGACGCCTGTCCTTAACAAAAATATGAAAATAAAAAAAATAAAAAACTTTGGGGACGACCGTCCATAAATTTTAGACAAAAAAAAACTTTGGGGACGGCTGTCCATAAATTTTGGACGCCCGTCCATACTTTAAAAAAAAAAAAAAATTCTAAACAAAACTCTTCTTCTTCATCTTCATTCCCCATCTCCTCTCTTTTTTTTGTCTTCATTCCCCATCTCCTCTCTTCTTCTTCGTCTTTGTTTTATGAGACAGACACATGTACTTATAAATTTATCAATAAAGAAAATTCAAAATGATAATCTAAATGCTATAGTTATGGGGTAACTGTTGATTTTGAAGGACGGTTTTGGGTGGTGTTGGTGTATGATGGGTTGCATTTGTTGTAAACCCTCTGCTATTGAAGATAGTAAAGAGAGTCCAAGAGAGCGCCTGTCGAGCAAGGCCTCATCTGACTTAAGAGTATCAAGGGCAANAATTTATAGGATATATGAGACTTTATTGTAATGTATCAACAAATTACAGGTTGATCCACATGTACCATATATTTTCATTTATACCCCTTGAAAGTCTTAACTTATAATGTAGCCCAAAAAAACTTTTAGAATTGGCAGATTAATCCTAAAATGCTATTGAAGTTACTTTTAGCTAAATGAATGGACTTGATGCTACTAAATAGTTTCTCATTATGTAATGTCTTATTATTATTGTTGATTTATTAATTATGAATGATTATGGTTCTATTTGTATTATTGATTAGTATTGCATACATGAATGTCATGGGATTTTTATGCATTAAGGATTTTTATTTACATGCATGTTTTATGTCTTTATATACTTTGTTAGTCACCAAAGTGGCCAAACTAGCATGAAGAAGAAATTTACATGCATGGAATTATCAATTATCCATGATATTAATGAAATGCCTACTAATGAAAAAATAAGTGGATAAATTGACGCTCACTAATGATTAGAGAATTTCAGGATTTACCCAAAGGTAAATTAATTATCCTATGATTAGTAGGCATTATGGAGGCATATTGATAGTTTTTGGTCAAATATACTTGCATATCCAAAGATAACATGTATGTTTGATCGAAAATATTGGTTGTCTCATAAAGTTTTTTATTGGCATTTAATTTATGATAGTATACTGTAGTTTCTACCCAAAGGAGAACTATGGTGTGCTTTGATTGTTTAAATTATCTGAATCTATGATGCAAATATATTTTAATTTGAGCATTTATGTATTATTATCCGCATCATCAACTGTATAACTTCATTGGCAAGCTTCGTCTGTTATCGTATTTAATAGGTTAAATTTCTCTGAATGGTGCAAACAAGTCAAGTTCCATTTAGGTGTTTTGGATCGTGACTTAGCTTCTCTGGAAGATAAACCTCCTTCTATTACAGATTCGAGCAGTGAGGAAGAGATGTTATACCTTAAAGCATTGGAATGGTCTAACAGACTAAGTCTTGTGTTTTTGCGAATGACTATTGCCAACAACATTAAGACCACTATTCCATAAACAGAAAGAGCAAATGAGTACCTTGAGTTTGTGGAAGAACGTTTTCATTTTGTAGACAAATCACTCGCTGGTATTTTAATGGCACAACTCATATCCATAAAGTTGATGGGTCGAGAAGGATGCAAGAGTATACCATTGAGATGACTAATGCTGCAACAAGGTTAAAGACCTTGAGGATGATAGTCATCATTTTTTGATGCAGTTCATTCAGGACTCACTTCCTCCGAAGTATGATCCTTTTCAATTAAGTTATAACACTATTGAGGATAAGTGCAATGTTAACTAATTGGCCAGTATGTTTGTTCAAGAGGAAATAAGGCTAGAAAATAAAGGGAGACATTCTATTAACCTCGTCGGTAAAGGAACTAGAATGGGACTATTCATCTGGGTAATGACTTGAGGATTTAGGAATGGGCATTCCTAATGTTTACAATAAGCGTTCCTATTTCTCTCTTTTAAGCAATTAAATTCCAAAGAAAGGAACGGTCACTAGAATGGGACCGTTCCTCTAAGGAACAGCTTAAGCATGGAACGGGTTTTCCTATTCAATGGAACAACAGTCTCTCTTCGTAGATCGAGTGTTCTTGTTCCTGTTCTGAAGTTTTGTTTATTCTTCTTATCACCAATGATTGTTGTATGAAATTTTATGTATGCTACTACTCATATTTCCAACATAAAACGGGGTTTCCTTATGATCTAACTACAAATCCAACAAAGGATTTTTGTTTTTGGGAATCGTATGAAGGCTCCGATTAAAGGCATAGGGACTTATCGTTTAGTCCTAGTACTGGCTATCATCTAGACTTATTAAAAACGCTTTATGCGCCTTCAATTTTTAGGAACCTAGTTTCCCTTTCAAAACTTGATGTTTCTGGATATAATGTTTTTGCTAAATCCTTACTGTTCACAACAATGTTGGAATTAGTTGCAGTATATTTAATGAAAGTTCTACTTTCTTGTGGCATAAACGTTTGGGTAATATAGCCAAAGAAGGGTTACAAAGGTTAGTAAAGAATGAGATTTTGCCAAATCTAGATTTTACTAATTTGGAATATGTGTGGATTGCATTAAGGGAAAGCAAACCGAACACTCTAAGAAAGTAGCAACAAGAAGTTCTCAGCTTCTTGAAATTATACACACATCAATATATGCGAACCTTGGATGCTCCATCTTTTGGTGGAGAAAAGTATTTCATCATTTTTATTGGTGATTTTCACATTATGGATATATCTGTTTGCTTAATTAAAAAAAATTCAATCTGTGGATGCACTTGAGGTGTACATAAATGAGGTTGAGAGGCAATTAGACATAAAAGTGAAAATAGTAAGATCTGATAGAGGTGGTGAATACTATGGGAAACATACTAAATTAAGACAATGTCTAGGTCCAGTTGTAAAGTCCTAGAAAAGTCATGGCATATGCGCACAATATGCTATGCCAAGCTTTCCTAAATAAATTGGTGTTACAGAAAAGTGTAATCGGATATTAATGGATATAATTAGGAGTATGATAAGTAACTCCTCATTACCTATATCTTGTGGATGCATGCTTTTAAAACCACTGCATACTTAATGAATAGGATTCCTAGTAAGGCTGTCTCAAAACTCTTTTTGAGTTGTAGATCGGAAGAAGACCTAGTTAAGGCACCTGCACGTTAGAGGTTGCAAAGCAAAAGCAAGAATTTACAATCAACATAAAAAGAAATTAGATTCTCGAACGGTCAGTGGTTACTTTATTGGTTACCCCGAGAAATCTAAAAGGTGTAGGTTTTGTTGTCCAAACCATAGTCTAAGAGTTGTAGAGACTGGTAATTCTAGATTTCTTGAAAATGGTGAAGTTAGTGGGAGTGACGAACGACGAGTTGTGAACATATAGGAAATTAAGCTATATCTTCTTGTACTCATAAATGTTTCCTTTTCCACAACTATTTCAAAATTTGTTCTGGCTGTTAAAGAACGTCCTTACAACGTTGGACAACATTTGATGCGTGCAAATGCAACACCTAATTTTACCTCACTAAATTTTAATGCAAAGTCATGTAGTAGCAAAGAGCAAGTAAGGGTCTTTCCCGCAGAGGATTTGTGAACTTAATTAATTATCTACTTTTAATGGGGTTTGTCACGAATTATAAAAACTCAACAAAAACTAGCAAACTAAAATTAAACAAAGTAAAACAAACAAACAATCATGAAAAAGATGAATAAGAGAAGCAAGATTGAAGGTTTATTCGCCACCACTAGACACGAATTACATATAATAAAAGCACTCTTTTACTTTCTACCCTCTTAATCACATCAGTTCAAAAAATACCAAACATTGATAAGTCCCGTCTCTCCTTACTGAGTCGTTGGACTAGACACAGTCATAACCCAATTCCCTATTTATTAGATAACCTAGGATACGATCTCTAGATTCAAAATAATAAAAGCATTAAGTTGCAAGAGACCTACTGAATCAAGGCTAAACTCATATGGTTGGTTTAGTTATCTTGAGTGATTACCCCTAATGCATGCAAGCATACACTTTACCACTAGTTATTTAGGTTAATAAAGCAATTCCGTACTAAACAACCTAAATTGGCATTAATAGATTAATCCTAACAATTTAATTGCGCACTTAATCAATTAACACAATCTATCTAAACCATATTCACAGAGAAATAATCACATAACCAAGAGGGATCAAAAGATAAATAGATGCAGATTTTATTAATTTCAAGACATGTCTAGGGCTTTGAAATCACCCTCAATCACAAAAGAATTAGTTACCAATGAATAAAAATAAAAAAATTATTGCATTCATGATAACAAATAATACAAAGGAAAAAGAAAAACTTAGGAAAGCTTGAGTAGATTAATGGAGTTGATGATGATCTTCTCCAATTCTTCTCTCCAAGCCTCTTTCAATCTCTCTTGATCTCTACATTATAGAGTATTTTTTTGTTCTCTATCCTGTTGGAGTATTTTTTTGTTCTCTATCTTGTCTGCTCTAAAAAATACCTGAAGGCATCCTTTTATAGTGTTAGGGTTGTGGTAAAAATAATGAAAAGTCCTATATAAAATAGGAGAACAAAATTTGGATTAAGTTTTACAAGACTCCTTCTTTATCTAAAATTCCCATTCTATGCCTCAACACCAAACTCATTCATCACGCCTGCCTCGGCATGAAATTTTCATGCCTCGGCACACTCTTTGCAGAAATCCTCCCTTCAAACCTGAGAGCAGATGTCGTGGTGCCAGAAATTTTCTGCCATGGTGCCAAAATATCTTCATTTTTTAGTACAAAAATGTCAGAATATGAAGAAGTCATAAACATAAAAGTTGTATCCCTGTGAGTTATATTTCTAATGGTACAAGAATCAGCCCAATCAGATATCGAAAGCTCGAGTTATCATTGAAATACCAAAGCATACTCAAAACCAGAGCATTTTCCAGATTTTGCATGTGACAGTAAATCCACCTTAATTTCCTCTTCTCAACTCTGATTTTCAAACCGTTTGTTTCCAGTCATCAAAAGTTCTCTCGCCAACATAATCTCCCATCCGAATATTATTTTTAAATAATTATTCCCTGTAAACACAACAAAAACACCTATGTGCATTTATGAAACAATTAAGTTAATGTATGCAAATTAACCCTACTTTCCCACAAACAATACCTATAAACCACTAAGTATAAGTGCATTTTCAAGCACTTATCACAACCCCCAACCAGCTTCTTTCTAGTCCCTAGCAAATTAAGCAATCTAAAGACGTCTTTTAGCCTAAAAACAAAATAAAATCTAATCCTAAACTAACCTAAATCATTTCCGTAGATTTGTCACGGTTGCATTTAGCATATGCAACAAGCCTTTGAACCCTTAGGTGGCCCCAGTTGGACGAGTTGTAGTCTCGTGAGGGTTTCCAGTGATGATACCCACAAACATCCACACTCAACCTATCATAGACTCAAAAATTCAAAACAAAAAAACAAAATATTAGTTTCCAGATATACATTCGTCTCAAAAATTGCATACAACACATAACATAAAGAATAATTAAATATCACCCAAGCCCAAAGATAACTCAAACATAAATTTCATTTTTGTTATCCACTCTCACACATCCAACAAACCACAAACCTGTTAATCCCAAAACTCGGATGATCACGTGCACAAACTTCACAAACAAAGAATTGATCTCAAATTTTAAAAAATAGAATATAATGTATAGAATCAAATTCCATAGGCTCACTTCTCAAACTACTCTCCACTAATGTAGAATGATCACACTACCTCAGATCAATAGGTCTTTATTAAGCTTGTAATGTAAGGCTAGGTTATGAGGTTATGAAAGAATGGAAATAATAAGAGACTCAATTATATTTCTTTCAAACACTTTCATTCAAGCACCACCATTCTCCTTTACACCCAACTTTTTCCACCTTTCATTAAAAATAATTTCATTGCATCACACTTCTCAATATTTCTCAATAAATTTCCTTTTTTTCTTTCTTTCCTTCTTCTCTATTTTCCTTTTTTTTTTCACCATTTTTTTTTTTTTTTTTGGAAGAAAGTAAAGAAAGCTAAATATACTACCCCACACCTTGATTAAAAATCACTCCACAACCCCCAACCTATTCTTTTGAACAATTTTAGAATAGGTTGACAATTTTCACAAACTCAATTCCATCCTCACTTCTCTAATTGCTCTCACCATTCTTGTACTTAGATTAAGTATCTTAAAACTTCAAGGGTAGGAATGTGTTTTTGGTTCGAAATAATGGTGGGTTAATATAGGTTACATGAAGGAAAATCAAGGCTAAATGTGTTTAATAATGGCTCAAAGGGGTAACTAGCAATAATTTCAATAAAGGGTTGGCTTGAAGGCTCAAACGATCCAAAGATAGCCTAAATCATATCATAAGTAATGTTCATTCTAGGATTTCACCTCAAGTAGTTATCAAGTGAGTTCTAGAATTTGTTGAGATCACAAAAATGTCTATGAAAATTCACACATAAAAACATCACCAAGCCTTAAGACTAACCAACCAAATCATACCACATAGCATGAGAGTCTCAAATTAGATGAAACTAATAATTTGAAATCACCCTTAAACCTAAGCAACATTTAACGTCTTCTAAACATTACATGTCATCCCAATTATAGTCATATCATTGACATTAATCTGAAACACTGAACAATTTAAACCTAAAAACATGCAAAAAAAAAAAAAAAAATCCTTACCCAAATATATAACTTTAACAAAAATTAAATAAATAAATAACTAGGGACAATTCCCTCACCCCCAACCTAATATCTACATTGTCCCCAATGTAGCAAAAGGAAAAAGAGAAGGAAAAGAAAAGTTACCCCCCTTTTTTAATATCGAAGTGTGAAGACACGTGAAAGTTTGATCACCACTCTTGTTTCATTCCATCAACTATATCAAATTCTATCAAAACAAAGAAACTCATGGTGTACCTCGTTGGCAACACACATCACTAGTTAAATATATGAATCAGAGTAACAAAACAACAACTAAACAAAATCTAAAAAAAAATGAAAAGGGAAAAGAAAATAAAATGAAATAAAAAATCAATGGGTTGCCTCCCGTATAGCGCTTGGTTTAACGTCCTTAGCCTGACATCATCACTTTCTCAACCATATTCTCCCTTATATTTAAAGTGTTCTAGAGGAGGTCTAAGCTCCAAAGTAGGTTCCTACACAATGAAAGGCATAAGCTTCTCATTAGATATGGGAAGAGAAATATAAATAAGAGCATACCTTGGATTTTTCTTTGGAAGAACGTCAAGTGATGCAATGATCTCCTTTGATTCCGCTCCCACATCCACATCCTCTTCAAAGTTTCGAGGCTCCTTGGTCGCTAAACCATGTCATATTGCAACTTCCAATGGATCTTTACTCTTGAGCTCAAGCATTTGCTTGGGTGGCTATTTTGCTTCTTTAGAGTCAATCGCCCCATCACCCTCATTATTGGACTTTTTCGCTCCATCTTGAATCAACTCATCTTTAGTTTTGTCAATGTTGATTGGTTTCATATGAGATTCTTCAAGTTGCTTCCCTCACTATTATATCACGAACATTCTCCCTAGGGTTGATCACGGGTTCTTGCACCTCTAGTCTTCCAATGGTAGTAGCCAATTGACTAACTTGGCTCTCAAAATTCTTGATTGACATTTTCGTATCTTGGATCGCTACCTTTGTTTCTTGTTGGAACTTGAGATTCTCTTGTTAGAATTGAAAAGTGCTAGTGGGTAAGGAATTTACCAAGTCCTCCAATTTTGATGCCTTTGTGTCTTGTTGGAATTAGAGAGTGCTAATAGCTACGGAATTTACTAAGTCCTCTCCAAAGACATGCATTGAGATTGGGGAGCATTTGTGGCCTTGCTTGATATGGTTGTGGGACTCTTGGGTATGGAAAACCAAGTGGATAGGTAAGGCAACATCTTGGTTGTTCCCAAATAGCTAAGGGTGGGGTGTCCCTCCATCCCAGCTGATTGTAGGTCGGAGAATGGGTCATACCTCTGCCCTTGTGACCTTTAAATCCTCCCATAGCAATCTTAAAAGTAGGGCACATGCTGGTAGGATGACCAATGTTAGAGAAAATGTCGCATGTTTTTAACTTGTCGAAACACCAATTGTTGCACAAGTGCAGTCAAGGTGCTCAATTGCTGCTCAATATTAGTAGCCATCTCCTTGTAATCAGAATAAAAAAAAAAAAAAAAAAAAAAAAAAAAAAAAAAGAACAAAGAAAACATTAAAATTGAAAAAAAATTACAAAAAGTAAATAAATAATTAATTATATCAAAATCCTCGGCGACATAGCACCAAAAATTGATGTGGGCAAATACAACACCTTATTTTACCTCACTAAATTCTAATGCAAAGTCGTGTAGTACAATGTAAACACCCCTCCAGTCAGGTATCCTCGAATATCCTTCAATGAGAATCCCGAGATACATGTTTGGAGAACGAGTTGTATTTAGAAAAAATCTGTGTAAGGATAATAATAATATATCAAAAACGTGCATATAAAATGTCACGCAGGATCCAAACTTATATTTACACTTTAAGAAATATACAATCAATAGGGTGGAAGCTTCCAACGTATTTCACAAATATTTATCATTTACATTATTTACATCAGAAAAAACATCAAGATGATAATAAATCTCCCCCTCACGTGTGTCCCGCTGTCTCTAGCATCCCTCGCTTCTAGTCTACCTGCAAAGCAATCAACAATGAAAGGGTGAGCGCTAATCGCTCAGTAAGGAATGATCTGTTTCATCTAAATGTACTATTTGATCTTTATTTAAACATATTTATTAACACATCGCTTTCTTTACATCTAGGATACTTCCCCTTTTATTACTAATTCATATGTTTTTCATCATTTTATCCCATGGCTAGATAACATCAATGTTTACACATACAAATAAGTATGTAAACATAGTACACACACATCACATGTCATGACATAACATCTAAAATCATCTAACATGAGATAAATCACTCATGATGTAAATAACATCATAACTCATGTAATGCAACTAAATGCATATGAACATTTAACGTCTAGCCGATCGGACCTTTCTTAGCATCTTAAGCACTTCATATCATCTGCCTCAAATTTCATCTAGAGCTCATATCATCGGGAGGCGTGCTTATGCGTTTTTAGCATCTAAAGCATATATTCATCTTCCTCACCGATATACGGGATATGCTTACGCGCTTTCCATCATGTCTATATGCATCTCTATCATGTCTATTTGCATCTTAACATCTTATGGCTGTAAATACAATTGGGTGAGCTTAATCTTTTAATTCATCTATGGTTATCACACCATTTACATTACCTCTTGCTCACATACATCATCTTAAACATGTATACATTGCATCTTTTGCCATTTCATAACATTAATCATCCATTGACATCATGACCATGTATATCTTTCAAATATCATCTAACTAAGGGTAACATTATTACATGGCATAATTACAATAATACATTAATAATCAATTAATAATCATAAAAATTGATTATGTTAAATCTTAAACTTAATAGCCAGTTTATGCTTCAGGCCTTTTCCATCCTCTTCTCAAACGAATTGGCTTTGGCATAAACATAAAAGTTATAGGTCTGTGTCTTAGCTTTCTAATGATTCAAGAATCATGTCATTAGATTTTATAACTCAGTTATGGCCGAAATACTGAAGTAGGGTTACAAAACCCTAAGCCCACTAAATCCGAATTTTCATATTAACTATGCCACATCAATTCCTATTGACATTAACCAATAGGTTAACTTTGGATCAATAAACCTCCCCTTAATAGTCTTTAACATCTTAAAGGAAGTGTAAAATCTCATTCCCATAATATCCATTATTGCTATAACATTGTAAGCTAATGCAAACAACACATCAACATTTCTATAGCAACCATTCAACACCATGTGGCCTCCAATACACAATTTTTGCCACAATCAGTATCCACACTTCATTTATTCAATCAAACATATCAACTCATAAAACATAAAAGCAATAACTTCATTATAAATGAATTCAAGGCAATAAGTAGATAAATGATTCAACTACACTTGCCATCAACTAATTCTATGCCTTAATTTAAGGTTTCATAAAATCCACAACCCTAGCATGAACCGTAAAGCATGGGAGGTTCTGCCTTACCTTTTTAAAAGACTTCCTCCAACAAATCCTTTGCCTTTGACTTCTTTTACACCTTAATCCTACATATATAACATTATACCTCAACATCTACTTCATCTCAAATCACATCAAAACTAAAGCTTTTAATTTTTACCTTAAACCCTTCAAATTGAAGATCCAAGGCTCCTATCTTGTTCTCCTTGAAAAATTAGCAAAACTACCCTTTAAAACTTGGAGAAAGAACTTGTTTCATGGAAGATTTGGAGAAAATGGAGAAATGTTGAAGAAGGGTCTCCTCTTTGCTTGAACGAATTCATCTCATTTTGGAAAATATTTCATTTATTTTCCAAAATTATGCAATTGGCCCAATTATTTTAATTGTATAATTCATAAGTCCTTAATTCCTCATATAAGGCATTTTGGTCATTTCACACTAGAACATAATTATTATTAATTATGCCATTAAATGCAATGAAGCCTACTCATCCTTGACTTTTTCAATGCTTATCCATAGGCAAAATAACCATTTTGCCGCTAAGCTCTCTCTATGGATAATTGATTCATACCGTTCCAAATGAATTGCATTTTTCCCTTAGTTAGATTTTATGCTTTTTAACATAAAATTAACATCTAAAGGACATTTTGAGTTAGGACATACCTTTGATATCTTGGTTAATACATTTCCTCCCCCCTTACAATAATTTTGTCCTCGAAATTATAGAAACAGCTCCGGTATCGACTTCTCATATCTTGCTCCCATTTCCCAGGTCGTACTTCTATCTTGTGATTCCTCCAAAGTACTTTAACTAGTGGAATTTGCTTTTTTCTGAGCTCTTTTACTCTCTGTCAAGGATTGAACTGGGCGTTCCTCATAACCAAATTACCTGTAATTCCACTTCCTCTATCTGAAGCCCATGTGAAGGATCACTAACATACTTACCACACAAGAGACAATGAAAACATTATCGACTCTTTCCATGCTCATTGGCAGCACAAGTCTATAAGCTACTTTGCCTCCCTTTCCATACTTCAAGGGTCCAATGTAACGTGGAACGAGCTTGCCTTCTTTCCAAATCTCATAATATGTTTATAAGGTGCAACTTTTACAAAAACTTTGCGCCCACTTGGAATTCCACTTCTTTTCTTTTTAGGTCGGCATAGCTCTTTTGTCGATCTTGAGCTTGCTCATTCTTCTCTAATAAGCTAACATCTTCAATCATTTTCTGGGTCATCTCTGGTCCAACTGTTTGAATCAAAGAGTCTTTTTCTCAATATCATCCCAATACAAAGGGGATCTACACCTTCTTCCATATAATGCTTCATATGGGGCCATTGGATAGTGGATTGGTAGCTGTTGTTATAGCAAATTCTATTAGTGGAAGTACATCACTCCATTTTGCCTTGTGATCCATACAACAAGCTCTCAGCATGTCTTCAATCACCTGGTTAGTCCTTTCAGTTTGGCCATCTTTGAGGATGATAAGCTGTACTGAAGGCTAACTTTGTACCCAATGCTATCTGCATTCCAACCCAGAAAGCTGATATGAACCTGGTATCTCTGTTTGATACAATCGTCTTGGGTACTCCATGTAATCTCACAATCTCTCTGACATATAATTGCGCCAATCGAAATGCATCTATCTTATCTGTCATAGGTAGAAAATGCTGTCTTGGTCAATCTATCAACCACCACCCAGATTGCATTATATCCTTTCTGAACTTTAGGAAGTCCCACAATGAAGTCCATTGAGATATCCTCCCATTTCCATTTAGGAATCTCTAAGGTTGAGTAATCCTGATGGTCTTTGATGCTCTGCCTTACTTGTTGACATGTTAAACACTGGCAACATAATCGGCAATGTCGTTTTCATACCTGACCACCAATAACTTTTCTTCACATCTTTACACTCCCAGGGTGAGCTGTATAAAGTATTGTGTGCCTCACAAGGTTTTATTCCTTAGTTCATCTCTTGAGGTACACAATTCTATCTCTAACATCAGTGCCCCATTGACTATTTTAAAGTCTGTCTCTTTACCCTCTATTATCCGTTGGCAGATCACCTTGCAGGTATCATCTTTACCCTGTTTCATCTTGATCCTCTCCACCAAAGTGGGTTTGATCTCCATTTGGGCCAATCCTCCTTTGATCACAATTTCAATTCCTTCTGGAGGATCTCCTGCTGTATTGTCCCTTGTACAGTGATCTGAGATAAAGAGACTTTTCTACTAAGGGCATCTGCTACTGCATTAGCTTTCCCTGGATGGTATCTGATGTCACAGTCATAGTTTGTCAACAATTCTAACCATCTCCTCTGTCTCATATTCAACTCTTTCTGAGTGAAGAGATACTTCAAACTCTTATGGTCAGTGTATATGTTGCATTTCACTCCATACAAGTAGTGTCGCCATAGACGTGTAAGGGCTGCTAAAACACCCACTCAGAAAGAAAGGATAATAAACATGATTAGAACTCTACAAACTCACACCTTAATGTTAAAAGACACAAAGGATGAGTTGGTGCAACTAGTGAATCATTTCATTCATGTGAATGAAAAGATACAAGAAATTGTCTAGCAAGGAGGATTAATTATAGATGAGATGAAATACAATGTCCTTTGAGAGACTCTTAATTACCCTAGTCTTGTTGGTCTCCTTGATCTAGTTTGGAAGTTTGGAGGTACGTCCATTATCAAACTCTGGTCACTTATAATCAAGTTTGACACATATAAGAAAATTCCTAAGCATACTATCAGAGTACACTTAAGGCACTTGTCAAACATGATTAGTGAATTAAGAGATGCAGGTCATGTCCTAACTAATGAAAAACAGGTTCAAGCTGTCATAAGATCACTGCCTCAAAATTGGGAACACAACAAGATGCTATAAGTAATTGATCTACCATATGCAGTGAAAAACAAAAAATTCAATCGGTAAATCAATTACCTTTCTTTGCCTAGATCCGAGTATAGATTATACCGTTTACATGTTTATAAACAAAAATCTATATAAAGTAAATCCATTCAAGGATTAGAATACTTACGTACGTTTGGAGGCTCCTTCGAATATTTCTGATTTTGGACAGGAACACTGTTCATGGCACTATTCACATACTATTCACGGTCAACTGTTCACGTGATTTTTCGCCAATCAATCCAAAGTAGGATCGCACTCACGGAAGTCCACACGAAGATAATCCGCAGAACCCTTGATTATTTTGCTAGAACAATCAAGGGCTTCAAGAATCAAGAAAGAAGAACAAGAAAAGTTTTCTTCTTGAGAGAGAGAGAGCTAGGGTTTTTAATTGAATGAATAAATTCTTTAAAGTTTTAATTTTAAGTTGCACTTATATAGTGCAACAAGTGAAACCCTATTCCACTTAGGAATAGCCATGGGCTCCAACCCTAGTTCACCCTTGCAACCAAACACACCCTTTATTGTATTTTAATTAATTAATTATTATTATAATTGAAATAATTAATATATAATAATATATTAACATTCAATTAATAATAATAATTCATTTAACTATATACATAGATATATTTAAATATAATCTCACTAATTTAATTATAATATTAAAATTAAATACAGACAACAACCTCAACAAATTTAATTTCACTGTGAGATTACCAAAATACCCTTTCATCCTAAAAGATGAAAATACCCTTCTCACTAATTGATTCTTAAATTATCTTCTAAATGTGTGACCCGTAGGCTCCTCATCATGTCAGCAGTGTGTAGTATTGCGATTAATACCAATTAATCGTCTCACTACACACAGACCAAGATTGGCCCCTAGCAAGACATCATGGCCACCCGATAGATTTGGATTTGGCGAAACCGCAGCCTGTCAACGATATGGTTACAATGCAATCAAATCGTTTCATCAACTATCATCTCATCAATACTGAGGTACAGAAATAGTGTCAACCTCGGATACTGTAATGCCAACTTTGAGGTACGTAGGTTTGGTATGCTTATTTTTGTCTTGGTGTTGTTTGTTGGCCCTAAGTTAAATTGTTATGTTGTTATTGTTGATTGGTTGCCCTTGGGTAAGTTTGTAAGGCGTTAAAGTTGCTTGGATGCCTTGAATTTGGTGCAGCCTTGGAGAATTATGGAAGTGCAGACTTCGTTGGGGTGAAGAAGAAGCTTCGCCGCGGCGACGTATACTCTGTATTTCTTCGCTGGGGCAAAGAGTCGACTGATTTTTCTTGTGAAGTTTCTAGAGAATTTTTCATAGGGGTGAAGTGACCATTCTACCCCTATTTAGTAGGAAAAGTGGGGAGTGAAATGTAAGAAAATTTCATGGAGAATATGTTGGAATAGGGGTGAATAAGTAAAGAATTAAAGGACAAGGATGGAATTTTCAAGAAAGTGTAAGGGCAAAATGGAAAAGAATGCTTAGTTACATGAGATATTAAGGGTTCAAGCACACAAACCCTCTCATTTGCTTTGTCCCACATGCCACCTCTACCCCCTAATTCTCTCATCTTTCCATCAATTTTCCAAGGTTGATTTGAGGGCTTTTGGTTGAATTTTTATAAGGATCCTAAGCATCAAGAGGTAAGGATTTTTACTCTAGATATGAGATTAATTTATGTTAGTAAGTAATTCTTATGAAGTTTATGCTTAGGGTTTGAGAGCAAGAACTAGTCCAACAAAGATAAAGAGTTTCTTGTGGAATTACTCAAGCCAAAGGTAAGTAAATCCAACCTGAGTTAAGATTTAAGCAACCAAATGATTTGATATGCATGTTTATGCTTATGAGCTTGAAATTGATTGTTGAGAATGTTAATGTTGATGTTGATGAGTAGATGGCTTTTGATAAGTATAATTGAGCCATGAGAAGTAGAGTTGATATTGTGGTGACCAAGTGAAAGTTGGTTGCATTTAAAGAGAATTTAAATAGAATATTTAAAGTGTGTTTCTTGGCCAGGATTTGTGATGATTTGAGAAGTTATACTCCCATAATGGATGGTTTAAGAAAGAAGTAGAATTATAGTTAAATTAGCATTTAAGTATGCATGCTTAGTGTTTGATGCAATATCTAAGAGAAGCATGTGCATGAGTAGAGAACCTTAATTTTGTGCAACATTGCATATTTGCATTGCATAATTGCACCTAAGAAAGAAGCATAAGCATGAGCCATCCACATGCATATATTTGCATATGCATAAGAACTTAAAGAAAAGAGAAAAGAAAGGAAGAAAAACACTAAAGAATTAAAGAAAGAAAAGTGCTAAAGAAGAGACAAGAATAGGTTGTCACGATGGGGAACCTGTAAGTGCTAAGAAGACGAATCCCCACATAGACGCCACCTTAATTGAGTGGCATAAGAAGAAGAAGAATTGTACGGCCCGTAAGAGTGTATGTGGATGAGGGCTGTACCAAGAAGAATTCCTACATGCATGCCACCTTAATTGAGTGGCCTAAGAAGAAAGAAAGAATTTGTACAGTCCACAAGAGTACATGTAGATGAGGACTATACTCACTCACATGGCCAGGGTTCCAAATCCATGCATCAACCAAGTCCGATCGGCAAAGAATAAGAATAAGAATAAGAATAAGAATAAGAATGAGAATGAGAATGAGAATGAGAATGAGAATGAGAATGAATGAGAAAGCTTGAGCAAGCAGGAAAAGAAGAGCTTAAGCAAGCAAGAAAAGAAATAGAATAAGAAATAGAAAGAAGAAAAGAAAACGCATGTCTAAGCATTATTGCATATGCATTTCATTCATGCGTGTTACCATCATTTCCATCATGGTTAGTGAGACTAAGAAAGAAAGAACAAAGAAAATTAGAAAGAAAGGAAAGAACAGTGAGAACTAAAAACAGAGAAAGAACAAAGAAAGATTAAAGAAGAGAAGAATAGAGTAAGGAAAGAACCAAAGTATAGGTCGTGGGGATTAAGGAGTAGAGGATTTACTTACTGAGCATTTTTGTGCTCACCCCGTTGTTTTTCCATGTTTTGCAAGAAATAGGTGAGAAGCGGTAGGATGGACATCGACAAGCGAAGAGAAATGGCATTACTGTCTGCTGTTGTAAAAGTTTTTGTATAAGTAGTTTTGCTATGTACATAATATTATATGTTAAGTAAAGAAAAATTTTGGGCCCAACTACTTTTAATTTATTAAGTATGTATATTTTTCATAGTATATTTTCTAAGTAAGAAGGTATTACAGATACCCTCGACATATTTGTATTTAGTTACTGGACCAATGATAGGAATATTAAATTGGATTAAGCATTAACTCAATCCCACTGTGGCCACAGATTTAGTGTCATTGCCATTTACTGAATTACCCAGTGAGATAACTTCTCCCATACCCAGGAGTGGTGAATCCTTTGTTGATCCACCATAGTCTCGATACAATTCTTAGTGTAGCCAATCACTACCGTATTGATAGCTTTGAATAGAACTACATTGGGCTAGTGCCAAACTACACTAATTGGTGCACAAGGTGCTCTGGTGATCTCAAGTCTAAGGATCACATACACCACCATCCGTTAGAGGATTTATTCCATAGACACTAGGGTTACCATCCATATGGAATCCTCTGGCGGGTCTGTCCAGTGAACTTGCCTCTAGTAAGCACCCATGCGTTGCACCAGGTTGTCGGCAAACAACCTTGTCAAGTGAGACCAGTTACTACCTTTCGATAGGGTCGTGGTTAGAATAATACTGGGGCTATGGATGTTTCTAAAATGGCCATCATATGTGATCATACGGTTCTCACTATCAAGATTTGAAACACTTGATACCTTTGTCATGGTTCTACCATCCTACGGACATATATCAGTACATACACGATATAGAAGAATATGCCTTTTATTGATAAATAAACATTTATTACATAGTCAATTTTACAATAATTGATTGGCTCTAGGGTACCTAATCTAACAATCTCCCACTTGCACTATAGCCAATCATTCATGTGTTTAATACCGAATGACCTTAAGTGTTTTTCATGCTTCTGCTGCGATAGAGGCTTCATCAGTGGATCGACGAGATTGTCATTAGTATGCACTTTACTGATCTGTACACCTTTCCTCTCAACCATTTCTCTGATGAGATGAAAACGTTTGAGTATGTGTCTGGACTTTTGGTGAGACCGTGGTTCCTTTGCTTGAGCAATTGCTCCATTGTTGTCACAATATACCTTTATCGGATCAACAATCATGGAAACCACACCAAGTTCGGTAATGAACTTCTTAATCCAAACTACCTCCTTAGTCGCATCAGATAATATAATATACTTAGCCTTCATTGTAGAGTCCACTACAATGCTTTGCTTGGAGCTCTTCCAGCTCATCCAGCTCACTATACCCTTATTGAGACAAAATATAAACCCTGATTGCGATCAATAATCATATTTATCCGTTTGAAAACTAGCATCACTGTATCCTCTTACAGTGAGCTCATCTTCCCCTTCATAAACCAAGAACATGTCCTTAGTCCTTTTTAGGTACTTAAGGATGTTCTTGACAATTATCCAGTGACACTCACTTGGATCCGATTGTTATCTACTACAAGTACTTAATGCACATGAGACATCAATCCAAGTACATAACATGACATACATGATGGATCCAATTGCTGACGCATATGGGATCCTCCTCATTCTATCTCTCTCATCGTGTGTTTTAGGACACATATCCTTAGAGAGATAGACACCATGTGACATTAGAAGAAATCCCTTCTTGGATTCTTCCATACTAAATCTCTTCAGTACCTTGTCAATGTATGTACTCTGACTTAGGCCAAGCAACCTACATGATCTATCTCGGTAGATCTTTATTCTGAGGATGTAGGCTGCTTCTCCTAAGTCTTTCATGGAGAAGCACTTGGATAACCAAGTCTTTACCAACTGCAAGTTCGGTATATCATTCCCGATCAGAAGTCTGTCATCGACATACAACACTAGGAATGCCACTACGCTCCCACTCACTTTCTTGTAAACACATGGCTTATCTTTGTTCTTGATAAAACCGAATACTTTTACGGCTTCATCCAAACGAATGTTCGAGCTGCTTGAAGCTTGCTTGAGTCCATAAATGGATCTTTGCAACTTGCATACCTTCTCAACTTGCCCATCAAGAACGAAACCATCGGGTTATGTCATATACACATCCTCTTCAAGGTTTCCATTCAGGAAAACCATTTTGACATCCATTTGCCAAATCTCATAATCATGATATGTTTCAATTGCAAGCATAATCTGGATTGATTTAATCATGGCAACTGGCGAAAAGGTTTCCTCATAGCAAATACCATGAATTTGTTTGAAACCTTTGGCAACCAGTTGTGCTTTATAAGTGTGCACCTTGCCATCCATGTCAGTCTTCTTCTTGAAAACCCATTTACACCCTATGGGTTTTACCCCTTCAGGTGGTTCCACCAGAGACCATACTTGGTTCTGGTACATGGAGTCCATCTCAAATTTCATGGCTTCAAGCCATTTAACGAAATCTGGATCCGATACAACGTCTTCATAGGTTATGGGTTCATCGTCTTGGTAGACAAGTGCGTCACCATGTTGAGTCACAAGATCACTGTATCTCTCAGGCTCATGGCATACTCTCCCAGATCTACATAGCTTCTATGCTACTTAAGGTGGTTCACTTTGATCCACAAGTTGTGGAGTAACCTCCTCCTGATGTTCAATCACTACTAGTGGCATCTTCCCATCCTTCGTTTAGTATATCTTGTAGCTCTAGAACTTCATCAAGTTCTACTTTTCTCCCACTAGTACTTCTTAGAAAAAATTCCTTTTCTAGGAAGACACCAGTATGAGCAACAAAATTTTTTCGCTCTTCTAGATGTTAGAAATAGTATCCTTTGGTGTCTTTAGGATACCCCACAAATATACATTTGTAGGATTTTGGGCCTAGCTTGTTCGAAGTCAATTTTTTGCATAGCTTCGCAACCCCAAATCCTTAGATAAGACAAATTGGGCTTTCGCCCATTCCATAGTTCAAATGGAGTCTTGTCTACAGACTTTGACGGCACACGGTTCATAATGTGAGTTGCAGTCTCTAGGGCATGACCCCAGAATGATGCAGGTAAATCACTAAAACTCATCATGGACCTAACCATGTCAAGTAAGGTCCTATCCCTCCTTTCAGACACTCTATTGTGTTGGGGTGTATATGGAGGGGTGAGTTGTGATACTATCCCATATTCCTTCACGTATTCAGAAAACCCTGAGCTTAAGTATTCACCTCTTCGATCTGACCGAAGAGCTTTAATACTTTTGCCCAACATATTATGTACTTCATTCCTGAATTCTTTGAACTTATCAAAGACTTAAGATTTATGTCTCATGAGGTAGACATAACCATATCTACTGAAATCATCAGTAAATGTGATGAAGTAGGAATATCCACCTTTGGCTTCAACTGTTAGTGAACCACATACATCACTATGGATGATGCTTAACAGTTCAGTAGCCCTTTCACTTTGTCCTATGAAGGGTGACTTGGTCATCTTGCCTAAAAGGCATGACTCGCAAACCTCAAAAGACTGGAAGTCAAAAGGGTTCAAAACTCTATCCCTTTGACGTTTTGCAATATGGATCTGATTAACATGACCCAATCTACAATGCTAAAGGTATGTATGGTTTTGTTCGCTATGTTTAGCTTTCTTAGTTTCAATATTGAGAATATCTTTATTGTTTAAATCAAGAACATATAATCTGTTAAATAACCTTGCAATTCCAAATAGAATACCATTCAAACTAAATGACTACAAGCAATTAGAAATCTCAAAACGATATCCTATATTATCCAAATCGGATACTGAAATAATGTTTCTAGAAATTGCAAGTACAAAATAACAGTCTTTGAGTTCTAATAATAAGTCCAAAGGCAAAGACAAACAATAAGTCCCTATAGCTAATGCAGCCACATGTGCTCCATTTCCAACTAGTAGGTCCACTTCTCCCTTGGCGAGCAATCTACTCTGCCTTAGTCCCTACACATCAGTACAAATGTGAGTACCACATCCTGTGTCAATGACCCAAGATGTTGAAGGAGAGAAGTTAATCTCAATCATAAACATACCTGAAGCAAAGCATCTAACTTCTTCTTGTTTGCGAGGAAAGCCTTATAGTGCTTCCTTTAGTGGCCAGGCTTACCACAATAGAAGCAGACTACCTTCCTACCTTTCCTAATGCCACCCGCAAACTTGAGAGCATCTTGTCCTTTAGGCTTGGGCTTAGGATTGGCCTTGGCCTTTCCCTTTCCCTTGCCATTACCCCTTTCCTTTACTAGCAGCTACCAATAAAATAGCCTTGAACTTCTTCTAGTCTTGCAACTTCTTCTAGTCCTTCTTTACAGTCCTTAGTATGTTCAAAAGCTCCGACAGGGTTTTCACCATAGCATTCATATTGAAGTTCATTATGAACGGTGCATAAGAGTCAGGCAAGGATTGCAAAATTAAATTCACTTGTAATTCTGCATCCAACTCAAACCCCAAAGTCTCAAGCCTTTCCATGTGCTCGATCATTTTAAGCACATGAGGGCCAACTTGGGCTCCCTTGGTCAGGTGACTTTAATATAGTGCTTTTGACACCTTGTACCTCTCATGTCGAGCATTCCATTCGTAAAGCTCCTTAAGGTGTAGAATAATGATAGCAGCGTCCATATTCTCATGCTACTTTTGTAGCACTGGTGTCATTGATGCTAACATCAAGCATTGAACGCCATCAGCATCATCAAAGAACTTTTGATAAGTATTATTTACTTCTTGAGTGGCATCAAGATCAAGCCCAGCCATGTATGGCTTTTCAAGGATATACAATTTCTTTTCGGACTTAAGTATAATCCGAAGATTATGATACCAGATCGAGAAATTGGATCCGTCCAACCAATTTTCTTTCTCAATTATCGGTCACAGGTTCATAATGCTCATTTTTAAGTGAATCTATAATTCAGAAAAAGTAAAGTCAATATAATGTTTATTATTTTTAATATGGTCTTTTATTAAAAAACACTCCCACTATTTTCCTCAAGCCAATAGCCCTCACTATTAACTCGGGAAAGCCCGTTGGCTTTCCTAGTGGACTGAGATCTCATCTGGCCCATTTCAAACCATCGTTGTGGCGAAAAAGCCAAAATGGGTTGATTAGGTTGGCCAACAAACTTAATCCACACTAGTTGATAGCTCCCACTACCAACCTCAAATGTGAAGTAAGCCAACAAGCCAATCACACAATCCAATGGCCTAGCCATCGTCCTCAAGTGTAATTCCCAGTATCAGTAGAGTGGATACTACATGTCGCCATGTACACTCAACATGTGTACTTCTTGTAACGCCCATATGGAGGTACGTAATTTACTTTATGCTCTTATACCTTTAGTTGATTTTTCCTAAAGTTATTTTGAGAAAATGCCTTAAATTTGCATTAAGGGTAAAATGGTTTTTTCACTCAAAATTAGTTGAAATTGTGGGGAGTGGAAAGAGATAGAATTTCATGGAGAATGCAATAAAAATAAGGGCATTATGGTAATTGACTAAGGGACATAGATGAAATTTTAAAGAAAGTGCAAGGGCAAAATGGGAAACTATATATAATTTTAATATTATATCAAAGTGAAGAGTGAAACCCTAGCCACTCTTACCCATTTGCACGCCACTTTCACCTCCATATTCTCTCAAATTCTTCAATTCTTCTTCAAAGGAAATTCAAAGGTTTTGGGTGTTTTTGAGTGGATTTTCAATCTTAAGCTTCTATAGGTAAGATCCTTGCACTAAGAAGTGAATTTTAGTTTTTAAAGTGTTGATTTTGATGGTTTATGCTCATAGGATTTAAGAGGAAGAGAGTTTGACCAAAGGAGATTCTTAAAGGGTTGAATTTGCTCATATCAAAGGTAAGTAAATCCTACCCTAAGTATGATTTAAGTTATGTTGTGTAGAGAACTTTCTTTATGCATATATATGTGTTATATGTAGAATTGTTGATGGATTTGGTGTTGAATAATGATTAGAACCTATCCATGAGAAGTTGTGTTGGTGTAGTTGTTATTTGATGAATGTTTGGATGAGATTTGGAAGAATTGAAGTGAAAATTTTGAAGTGTGTATTTTGGCCAGATTTGGTGTTAATTATGGAGGAGTTTATTCCAAATTTTTGGTGGCCTAAAATAGAGCTAGAAGTGTAGCCAAATTAGTGTTGATTTGTGCACATGAATTGTTTGATGAAATGTCAAAGAAAAGTGTATGTATGAGTATGATTATGTGTTACCTTGGGATGTGTTTGTAGATGGTAGAGAATGACATGTTTGCATTCCATAATGCATAATTGCATTTAAATATGTGAATTTAGAAAGAATTATAAGCATGAAACCATCCACATGCATACATATTCATAAGAGCATGAAAATACCCTAAAATATGTTAAAGAGAAAATATAAAGAAATGAGAATATTAAAGATATTAAAATCTGAATTTTTCTTAAAGAAGTGTAAAAAAAAAAAAAAGATAAAAAGAAGAGAAGCTTGTTGCGATGGGGAGCCGTGAGTGACATAGTCCCACATGCACGCCACCTTTAGTGAGCGGCCTCAGAATTTAGAAA
Organism: Pistacia vera; assembly: GCF_008641045.1. Taxonomy (NCBI): domain Eukaryota; kingdom Viridiplantae; phylum Streptophyta; class Magnoliopsida; order Sapindales; family Anacardiaceae; genus Pistacia; species Pistacia vera. The sequence continues at coordinate 34,136 of NW_022196375.1, forward strand.
GAAGAAATGTACAGTCCGTTAGAAGTGTGTGTGGATGAGGACTGTACCCAGAATTAGAGAATTCACTCACACGGCCAAGGCTCCAAAACCATGCCTCAACCGAGTCCGATCGACAAGAATAGAAAAGAAAAAAAAATAGAAATAAAGAAAAGAAAGAATAGAAAGAAAGAAATAAAGAAACAGAATAAGAATAAGAATAAGAAAAATAGAAAAGAAAATGCATAATTTATGCATTTGTGCATTTGCATCATGAATATGCATAATACCATGCTCATTATCATGGGTAGTGGAAAATTTAGAAAAGAAAGAGAAAAACAAAGAGCAAAACAAAGAAAGAATAGAGAAAAAATATAGAAAGAACAGAGAGAAGAACAGGGAAAAAATAGAGAATAATCGGGAAATGTGATGTAAGGAAAGAAAATTTGGAATTTTAAGCAATGGAGAGAGAGAAGGGTAGCATAATGGGTTTACTTACTGAGCCATTAGTGTTCACTCCGTTGTTTTTAATGTTTTGCAGGTAATAGGTGAGTTGCGGTCGCTCGAAACGTCACGCAGTGGAAGGGTCAGGCTACATTGTCAAGTTGCTATTTTTGATAATATTTTGTAAATATTTGTATATAAAGAAAAATTACATATGGACCCATACTTTATTACTCGTATATATATGTGTATTTTCTTATATATATTTTTAATGAGGTTTAGTGATTATTTTACGAGTATACTAGCTAGAAAGAAAGCATTACACTTCTCTACTATGCCTATGACGTATTTATCAACCTTCGCTGTGGCGAACAAATAAAACTGTCATCTTAAGTCGACCCATCATCATTAAGGAAAACTCCAATGAATTTTAACCTCCCACTAGTAGAAGTGTACCCTTTGTTGTGGTGAGCAAGGTTCCGACGAATAGTGGTTTGATTAAAACCATGGTGATGGAAGGCATACATGACTTAATATATCTTATTTAAGGGTTTTTATTTAATGTCTCACCAGATTATTATCTTTGTTAGAATGTCATTGTTTGGCATGTTATTGAACATGCAACCTTAGCATGCATTCTAAACAAAAAATTAAACGTGCCAGTACACGGCCCACAAAAACCGATTTTCTCGAGCCTAGAGGAATCGATGGGTCAACCTAGGGTTTAAAAATAAATATTGGATCTTCAAGTTATTCCTCTTCATAGCTCCTTCGTTTCTTCTTCATGATCATTACAAATAATTTTATAATAAAAAACCTATTCTAATTTACATCAATAAAATAGAAACCTCACGTTACATAAGAAGGGAGTGAGATGAGGAGAAGAAATACATGGAGATTTAAGAGAGAGCAGCAGGACACACAGGTCCTATTCGTTTATAAAAATTACAAACAAACCCAATAAACAATAAACAATAGGTCTAAGGCTCATGTACCAGGCACCATGCAATTATCAAACAAGAACATTGCATACATTAAAACACAATCAATTTTTAAATTGGCTGGGTTGAATTATCAAGTTACCACCTTAAACGTGCAAAATGAATATTGGCTTTAAAAGTTCAAAAAACTGTAATTTAGCCTCTGTGTGAAAAACGGAAAGTAAAAACAGAACAGTAGGTTTCTTACCATGGCGAAGAAATTCTTTGCGTTGGAGAAGTTCATGCACACATGGTCACTACGGCAAAGTTTTATTTTGCCACGGCGACCTTGAACTTCCAGAAAACACAAATCGTTCTAGAGAGTTTTATCTCGCGGTGAAGTTTTATTTCACCGCAGCTAGATCTACTTTTCCGGAATTTTGCCGTGGCGAAGGTTTATTTCACCATGGCCAGATTCACTTTTTGCATCTCGCTGCGACGAATGTTATTTCGCCGCAGCTAACATCGTAAAACAATGAATCAGGCACAGTAACTTCTTTTGCAAATTTTCACATAATGACATGAATCCTGATGCGTGCAAACGCAACACCTAATTTTACCTCACTAAATTTTAATGCAATGTCGTGTAGTAGCAAAGAGTAAGTAAGGGTCTTTCCCGCAGAGGATTTGTGAACTCAATTAATTATCTACTTCAAACAAGGGTTTGTCACGAATTATAAAAACTCAACAAAAACTATCAAGCTAAAATTAAACAAAGTAAAACAGTGAAACAATCACGAAAGAGATAAATAAGAGAAACTAGATTGAAGGTTTATTCACCACCACTAGACATGAATTACATATAATACAAGCACTCTTTAACTTCCTACCCTCTTGATGACATCAGCTCAGAAAATACCAAATGTTGATAAGTTCTATCTCTCCTTACTGAGTCGTTGGATTAGACACGGCCATAATCCAATTCCCTATTTATTAGATAACCTAGGATACGATCTCTAGATTCAAAGTAATAAAAGCATTAAGTTGCGAGAGACCTACTGAATCAAGGTTAAACTCATATGGTTGGTTTAGTTATCTTGAGTGAATACCCCCCTGTATGCAGGCATACACTTTACCACTAGTTATTTAGGTTAATAAGGCGATTCCGTACTAAACAACCTAAATTGGCATTAATAAATTAATCCTAACTATTTAATTGCGCACTTAAACAATTAAGACAATCTATCTAAACCCTATTCACAGAGAAATAATCACATAACCAAGAGGGATCAAAAGATAAGTAGATGCAGATTTTATTAATCACAAGACATGTCTAGGGTTTTGAAATCACCCTCAATCACAAAAGAATTAGTTCTTCATGAATAACTATGAGAACATCATTGTATTATTCATAACAAATAATAATAACAAAGAAGAAGAAAAACTTAGTGAAACTTGGTTGGATTAATGAAGTTGATGATGATCTCCTCCAGTTCCTCTTCTCCAAGCCTTCTTTAATCTCCCTTTTTCTTCAGTTCTTGAATATCTTTGTTCTCTCTTTTTTTTATCTCTAAAAGAATTCCCCTAAAATAATGCTAAAAGACTTCTATTTATATCCCACAAGGGTTAGGGTTTTGTTTTCTTGAATTCTAGTTAGTTTAGGACTCTTAAAACCCTATTTTCCTAATCAAAAATGGAGGAAAAGTTCCTAGCTGTCGTGACTATGCCACGACACTATGTTGCGGCACAATAGCTACTAGAAAAAGCGTGTCGCGGCACAGTAGCTACTGGTCTTCTTCTCGCATCATTCCATTGTTCTTCAGAGATGGTGATTTTTGAACTTGATAACGATGAAATTTGGAAACATGGTAAACATATGAAATGTAACCCTTTGAATAAGATTTCCAACAGTCCAAGAATCATATTAATCCAATTCTACAGCTCAAGATATTCTCAAAATACCGAGGCATGCTCAAGCTGGAACATAATCTAGAATCTTCTCTTTACTTCAACTTCCATAACTTCTTCAATTCAACTCCGATTCTCGATCCGTTTGTTTCCAGTCGTCACAAATTCTCTCACCAACATCATCTCTCATCTGAATATTATTTTTGAGCCTTATTTCCTGAAAACACAACAGAAATACCCGTGATCCCGAAAAGTGTTTTTATGAAACAATTAAGTTAATTCATGTGAATTAATCCTAATTTCCCACAAATGATACTTATAAACCACTAAGTATAAGTGTATTTTCAAGCAATTATCAAATCCAAATCAAATCGAATGCTTAAACATTTGACCAGGACACCAACCAACCAATACACATTCAATCAACACATTATTTAATCAATTGATTAATTACGACATTCAACATACATAATTTTTTCAGATTTAAAAAAAACACTTTAAATCATGCAATAACATGTTATCAAACAAATATACATGTTATCAAACACCAATTAAACAATATAATCTAATACCCGAGGCACTGATACCACTATAAGTAATTGATCTACCATACGCAATGGAAAACAAAAATTCAATCGGTAAATAAATTACCTTTCTTTGCCTAGATCCGAGTATAGATTATACCGTTTACATGTCTATAAAAAAAAAAAATCTATATAAATTAATTCCAATCAAGGATTAGAATACTTACGTATGTTTGGAGGCTCCTTTGAATATCTATAATTTCGGACCAAAACACTGTTCATGTACTATTCACAATTACTGTTCACCGTATACTGTTCACGTGATTTTTCGCCAATCAATCCAAAGTAAGATCGCACTCACGGAAGTCCACACAAAGATAATCTATAGAACCCTTGATTATTTTGCTAGAACAATCAAGGGCTTCAAGAATCAAGAAAGAAGAACAATAAAAGTTTTCTGAGAGAGAGAGAGAGAGAGATAGGGTGGCTAGGGTTTTAATTGAATGAATAATTCATTCTTTTATGTTTTAATTTTAAGTTGCACTTATATAGTGCAACAATTAAAACCCTATTCCACTTAGGAATATTCATGGGCTCCAACCCTAGTTTACCCTTGCAACCAAACACACCCTTTATGGTATTTTAATTAATTAATTAATTATTATAATTAAAATAAATTAATATTTATTTAATAATAATATTTCATTTAAATATATATAGAGATATATTTAAATATAATCTCACTAATTTAATTTTAATATTAAAATTAAATACAGGCAACAACCTCAGCAAATTTAATTGCACTGTGAGATTGCCAAAATACCCTTTCATCCTAAAAGACGAAAAGACCCTTCTCACAAATTGATTCTTAAATTATCTTCTTAGTGTGTGACCCGTAGGCTCCTCATCATATCAGCAGTGTGTAGTATCGCGATTAACACTAATTAATTGTCTCACTACACACAGACCAAGATTGGCCCCTAGCAAGGCGTCATGGCCACTGATAGATTCGGATTTAGCGAAACCGCAGCCTATCAACGATATGGTTACCGTGCAATCAAATCCTTTCATCAACTGTTATCTCATCGAGACTGAGGTATAGAAATATTGTCAACCTCAGATACCCTCGACATGTTTGTATTCAGTTACTGGACCAATGATAGGAATATTAAATTAGATTGAGCATCAACTCAATCCCACTGTGGCCACATATTTAGTGTCATTGCCATTTACTGAATTACCCAGTAAGATAACTTCTCCCGTACCCAAGAGTGATGAATCCTTTGTCAATCCACCATAGTCTTGATAAACTTCTCAATGTAGCGAATCACTACCGTATTGATAGCTCTAAATAGAACTACATTAGGCTAGTGTCAAACTACACAAATTAGTGCACAAGGCTCTCCAGTGATCTCAAGTCTAAGAATCACATGCACCACCATCCATTAGAGGATTTATTCCATAGACATTGGGGTTACCATCCATATGGAATCTTCTGGCGAGTCTGTCCAGTGAACTTGCCTCTAGCAAGCACCCATACGTTACACCAGGTTGTCGGCAAACAACCTTGACAAGTGAGACCAGTCACTGCCTTTTGACAGGGTTGTTCAACACTATGATAGCCTTACCGTATTATCTGTGTCCTTGGTCAGAACAATACTGGGGCTACGGACATTTCTAGAATGTCCACCATATGTGATCATACAGTTCTCACTATCAAGATTTGAAACATTTGATACCCTCATCACGGTTCTACCATCCTAAGGACATATATCATTACATACACGATATAGAAGAATATGCCTTTTATTGATAAATAAACATTTATTACGGAGTCAATTTTACAATAATTGATTGGCTCTAGTGCACCTACTCTAACAGTTTCTATATGAAACACAAGACCAAGGCAATTCTGCTACTAAAAACCAGTTGGTTATACTAGATCCCAATGGGAGCGATATGGAAGTTGATTAATCAATTTTAGATCCTCCATTGCTCCCCACTCACGATCCAACTATGATAGCTAGTCCAAGTGGGAGAAACACCAATCAATCTCCAATACGTCGATGAAACAGGAAACAAGTTCCACGTCGATGATTTGAGATTGAAGGGGGAATTTTTCTAGTTACTCCACAAGATGAAGAAGTGCCAAGGAATGTAAATGAGGCTCTCAAATGCCCTTCTAAGGAAAACTGGGTGAAAGCAATGGAAGAAGAAATAGAGTCTATGAAATCAAACCAAGTATGGGAATTGGTTGATTTACCAAAGGATGTAAAGCCATTGGGAACAAATAGGTTCTCAAAATCAAGCATAAAGCTGATGGCAGTATTGAAAGATACAAAGCTTGCTTAGTTGCGAAGGGGTATACACAACAAGAAGGAATAGATTATAAAAAAACTTTTTCGCCTATTGTGCGGTTTACCTCAATTCAACTTATTCTAGCTATAATTACTAACATGGATCTTGAATTACATCAAATGGATGTAAAGACTGCTTTTTTTCAATGGAGAATTACAAGAAGAAATCTATATGGAACAACCAATAGGTTTTATTAGAGAAGGTCAAGAACATAAAGTGTGTAGACTTTTAAAGTCAATTTATGGCCTTAAGCAATCCTCAAGACAGTGGTACATTTGATTTCATAATGCAATAATGTTGTATGATTTCAAAATGATTGATGAAGATCATTGTGTATATACAAAGAGATCCAATAACAAATTTGTTATATTATCAGTATATGTTGATGATATACTTATAGCTGGAAATGATAAGGGATTTGTTAATGAAATTTACGGATGGTTATTATCTCATTTTGAGATGAAAGATATGGGTGAAGCTACATATATCCTTAGAGTCAAGATTTCAAGGGATCACTCAAGGGAATTAGTATCTCTTTCACAAGAGCCATAGATTAAGAAAATTCTTGAACAGTTTCATATGCAAGATTGTAAACCCATAGACACCCCTATCGTGGAAGGCGAGACTTTGAGTCATAAATTATGTCCAAATACTCCATAAGAAAAGGAACAAATGAAGAATGTTCCTTACATAAGTGTTGTTGGAAGTCTCATGTACGCCATGATATGCATAAGACCCAACATTTGTTATGCTATTGAATTAGTAAGCAGATATCAGTGCGACCCAAGACAAGTACCTTGGAAAGCAATGAAGAGAATCTTAAGATATCTAAAGGGAACAGCTGATTACCCATTATATTATCAAGGAAATGATTTACACTTGAGAGGCCACACTAATGCTGATTGGGGAAAAGATTTAGATGAAAGGAAATCTACTTTCAGATATGTTTTCTTACTAAATGGCAGGGGGCCATATCTTGGAGCAGTAAGAAACAATAATGTATGGCCTTTTCTACAATGGAGGCTGGGTTTGTAGCATTTTTAGCTATAGTACAAGAAGCCATTTGGTTGAGACAGTTCATAAATCATCTAGGAATAATTAATGTTGCTATTGAGCTAATGAGAGTAAACTATGACAGTCAAGCAGCAATAGCATACACTAAGGATCCCAAATATTATGGTAAAACAAAACACATAGATATCAAATACAATTTTGTACGAGATTTGGTGGCACAAAAAGAGGTAAACATGAAGTACATATCTACGCATGACATGGTTGTAGATCCATTTACAAAGCCTATACCAAGAGATACATTTAATAGACATGTCAGATCTCTAGGCTTACGTAGATGTTGAATGTACTCATACTTTGAGATTTCCTAAAAAAAAAAAAAAAAAAAAAAAGATGTTCACGTTTATCTTATCAATATTAAATAACAATATTGTCAATACTCAATTTCGTTTATTATGGAACATACATGAAGGAGTATATATATATTGTGTGTGTGTGTGTATGTTATTTAAATATATATACATTTATTTTGAAGAGCATGTCGGACAGTTAAAAGATTGGCCTTCTCACACAAGCAATCGCCTCCATTACTTTGTGGGAATGGAGATGAGACGATTTTAAGCTTATTATCTAGGTGATAATAGAGAGCAAAGCTTAAAATATTTAACATTGCCTAAAACAAAATAAAAATAATGTCATAATGAAGTATGACCATAAGTGATAAATTATCAAAAAAAAATTATTTTATCTATCTAATTGTTAGATTAGAGTTCTAATGAATTAAAAGCATGTAAAGTGAACTCAAGTTAGACATTAGGTATGTCTAAACTAAAATCTGTATGGCATTTACTAGAAAAAGAGAGACATGCACTCCATGGGAAAGGAGGACATGTTGTAGCATGTGATTCATACCACATAAGCAAAAATATTGACCAAGAGGGTAATGAAAGTCAAAATCTCAACTTTAACATTGCGTGAGACCCTAAGATTATAAGAATAAAATCTCATAGAATAGCCTTATTACTCTATTCTTTTTCTTGAAAACTTTATTTAATGATTTCTATCTTAGAGTGTTGCCAAAAGATTAAGATAAATTCAATTTGCTATGACATTTCTGGAAAAGCAAATTAAATTAAAGTTGCAAGAATCGAGAAAAGGAAGATTACAATTTTTGAATTATCACACTATAATCTTGTGTATGCATTGGTCGACCAATTATGTTTTGTTTTTTATGTAAGGACAAAACATAATTATGAATACAACAGATGTTCATTATAAATGAGATAGTTAGAGAAAGATGTGATAGGTAATCTAGGGTACTACATACAACATACAACCGAAGTTTCGTTATTCAAGAAGTTATATATTCATAACAAATATATAACTAATACGCTTTCGATGTGTGCATGGTCACACGACATATTTACTAAAGTATGAACCTTGTAGAAGCATAGGAAGAGATAGTCCAATCATGTGTTAGTGAGAGATATTGGATATGGGTGGGACACCCATGATGTGGGACCCTCCCATATACACATCTAATTAGTGGTCACTACTTTGCAATCACCACACAACTTCCCTAATCATTTATATATGAAGTGTTAGAGTAGGTGCCCTAGAGCCAATAAATTATTGTAGAATTGACTCTTTGTAATAATGTTTATTAATCAATAAAACGTATTTTATTCTATATCATGTAAATCATAACTGTATGTATTGATATATGTCCTTAGGATGGTGGAACCATGACGAGGGTATAAAGTGTTTCAAATCTTGATAGTGAGAAGCCTATGATCACATATGGTGGCCATTCTAGAAATGTCCATAGCCCTAGCATTATTCTGACCAAGGATACAGATAATACGGTAAGGCTATCATAATGTTGAAAGACCCTATCAAAAGATAGTGACTGATCTCACTTGTCAAGGTCGTTTGCCGATAACCTGGTGCAATGCATAGGTGCTTGTTGGAGGCAAGTTCACTAGACAAACCCACCAGAGGATTCTATATGGATGGTAACCCCAGTGTCTATGGAATAAATCCTCTAACGAATGGTGGTGCGTGTGATCCTTAGACTTGAGATCACTAGAGCACCTTATGCACTGATTGGTTTAGTTTGACATTAGCCCAATGTAGTTCTATTCAGAGCTATCAATACCGTAGTGATTGGCTACATCGGGGATTGTATCAAGACTATGGTAGATCGACAAAGGATTCATCACTCTTGGGTACAGGAGAAGTTATCTCACCAAGCAATTCAGTAAATGGCAATGACACCAAATCTGTGGCCACAGTGGGATTGAGTTGTTGCTCAATCCAATTTATTTATCCGGTCATTGGTCCAGTAGCTTAATATAAAGATATCGAGAATAACTAAGGTTGACACTATTTCTATACCTCAGCTTCGATGAGATAATGTATGATGAAAGGATTTTATTGCATTGTAACCATATCGTTGATAGGTAACTATTTCGCTGAATCCGAATCTATCAAGTAGCAATGATGCCTTGCTAGGGGCCAATCTTGGTCTGTGTGTAGTGAGACGATTAATTGGTGATAATCACGATACAACTCACTGCAAATATGATAAAGAGCCTACGGGTCACACACTTAGAAGATAATTTAAGAATCAATTTGTGAAAGGGGTATTTTTGTCTTTTAGTACGAAAGGATATTTTGGTAATCTAACAGTGTAATTAAATTTGCTAAGGTTGTTGCCTGCATTTAATTTTAATATTAAAATTAAAATTAGTGAGATTATATTTAAATATGTGTTCGCATATATTTAATTGAATTATCATTAATTAAGTGTTAATATGATTTTAATTATAATAATAATTATATAAAAAATTAAAATACCATAGAGGGTGTGTTTGATTACAAGGATGGGTTAACTTGAGAATCCATGGCTATTCCTATTGGGATTAGGGTTTTAATTAAGTGAAACTTAGTTAAAACATATTATATCATTATTCATTTGTTGAATAAAACAAAACCCTAGCCACCCTCACTCTCTCTCACACGTTCTCATTGATTTGAAGAGAAGAATTTTTCTCTTCTTGATTCTTTGAAAATTGATTCTTGAAGCCATCTAGTGGATCTAGCAAATCCCTTTTTGGTTCTCCAAATTGTCTTCGTGTGGATCAACGTTCGTGCGGTTCTACGTTGAATCGAAAGCGAAATTGAATCAGAGACTTTTTGAAAGAGCCTTCAAACGTACGTAAGTGAATTTGAATCCTTTTATGGATTTGCTGTTAATATTGTTTTTGTACAGATTTTTGTCTTTAACATGTAAACAATATAATCGATACCCGGATCTTGGCAAAAAGGCAATTGATCTATCTTTTAATTTTTGTTTTTCTGCTGCATTGGGTAGATCGATTCCTAACATAAAGAAGTTTTACTTTGTGTAAAACAGTTAATCTCAAAAATATAAAAGATTATGGAAGTTCTCTGTTTTTTCTCTCAATATACGCTTCTGCTTTATGCATTTACTAAGGAAATTTGTTATTTATGCTGTGATGTTACTTATTGCAATTCATTTATTATGTTAATGTGATTGCAATAATGATTATGTTAACATGATCTTGGGATTGAATTAGGATATCTATTATTCTTAATTTATTAGTTGTTAAGTAACTTCGTTTGTTATATCACATTAATCCATTTTGTTGGTAAAAAAAAAAAAAAAAAAAAAAAAAAAAAGAAGAAAGTGGTTTGAAAGTCGAAAACCTATAATGCCAATATTATGTTCCACTTCACATAAAATTACCTAGCTCATGATTTATACGCAAACCGGATCATAACTTATCAGATTGATTCAATTTGTGAATTCTAATTCACGAACTTGATTTCTTTTCGCAAAGTGGAATTTTTTATTAACATTTTTTTTTTTTTTGTCTAAAGTTTGCCATTGCTTTGATTTCTAATATGACTTTTGTTCATTTATGAGCACTTAAAATGGGTGATTTGGTCATTTTGGTTCGTCACAATGGGAAACGAAAAACTTTGGTTGATAATTCGATGAGTTTTATATGAGGGAAAGAAAATTTTGCTCTAATGCTCATTAATGTGAATTATGAATGATCTTTTGAATTTTTGTCTAAAAGTCTTAGCATAGATCAAACAAGGTCTTCAGTACCATTCAAGTTATGGAGTTAAATGATGATTACGATGTTGTATGTTACGTATTATCTTTATCTAAGAATAATGTTGGAGATTTTGTTCCAATTTTTGTCATCAAAGTCCGACATAATTACTACAAAACCTATAAGTTCACTTCCTATGATGTGGTTGAGCATTTGGATAGGCTCGTGATTGTAATCAATGCAGTAATTCAGTGCCCACAAAATGTAAAGTTATTTAATTTAAATATTTTGGGTCAATAACAATTTGTAGCAAGGAAGTAAAGGCATGTTGTGGTAGATGGTCATTGTGTTGAAGGTGGTGATCATCTCGGAAGGAGATTCCTAAGTTAGATCTCCACATTGGGGATTTGATCAAGATGACATTGATGATGTCTACAGAGGCCCATTTCATTGTGACCATGATTAAGAGGGGAATGTTATTTCAGCACATTCCAATAAGGCAAAAGGCCATCTTGCTAGTATAAGAGGAATTAATGTGCCAACACAATGTAATAAGCTAGAAATTAATAACACCTCACAAGACATCGGATATGTTCCGAACCACCACTACAAGAAAACTGGCATTCTACGTCTAGCAAAATTAGACGCAGAAAGTCACATTTAGACACTAAGCCATTTTTCGCGTCTAAATTTGGTAGTCACCCCTTAGTTGCAGTATCGCTGTTGTTGATTCTTTGCGTGTCTAAATTTTTGTTTAGATGCGGAAAGTTTTTTTTTTTTTTTTTTGCGACTAGCAAAATAGTCTCTAAATGCTGGTCAAAATAGTCCCCCAACTTAGATGCTAAAAGTTCAAGGGTAATTTGGTAAAATTGTATAGCGACTAATCAATTAGTTGCAAAATGTACCTTTTAGTGTCAAATGATTTGTCGCGAATCCCACAAAAATTAGACGCCAAAGGTGTAAGGGTAATTTCGTAAAAGGTTTTCGTAACTATTTTATTAGTCGACGAATGTATCTTTTAGTGACCAAAATTTAGTGGTTAATTGTAATACTTTTAGACGCTGAATGTAGAATCCAAACGGTTTTCACGACTATTTTATTAGTAACCGAATGTATCTTTTGGTGACCAAAATTTAGTAGTTAATTATAGTCATTTTAGACGCTAAATGTGGAATCCAATAGGTTTTTGTGACTATTTTATTAGTGGCCGAATGTATCTTTTGGTGGCCAAAATTTAGTGGTTAATTATAGTCATTTTAGATGCTAAATGTGGAATCCATTAAGTTTTCGCGACTATTTTATTAGTGGACGAATGTATCGTTTGGTGACTAAAATTTAGTGGTTAATTGTAATCATTTTAGATGATAAATGTGAAATCCAAAAGGTTTTCGCGACTACTTTTTAGACGCTGAATGTGGAAGCAAGTATACTAAATTACTTTTTGCTACTAAAACATTAGTTGCAAAATGTGTTTTTTTAGAGCATTTCATATTGACCTTCAGGGGAATGCAATAATGCTAAATTACTTTTTGCTACTAAAAAATTAGTTGTAGAATGTTATTTTTTTTAGAGCATTTCGTATTGACCTACATTATACATTCAACATCAACAAAATAATGGACACAATATAAAAATCTGATCACTAAATCAAATATCATATTTTCATACATATATATATAGTCCATACATGGATTTTTATGCATGATGAGCAATAAAAATCCAAAATGCACTATCACATGTGCAAAACCCAAAAGAACAGCATGTACCCACATTTTCCCCACTACCTATCTATCTGTGCATAACTAACAAAAAAATGCCCACCCCATGTACACCATCTGACACATATATGCAAACAATCCTAAAAAGATGGTTCTACCCCCATGTCAAAATATCTACTGCCCATACAACAAAAAAATAACCATCAATACCGTTAGCATGTCAAGTGTCACCAGTTGCGGTATTTGAAATAGCTATAGCTGATGAGGATGAGTCTTCATCAGTTGGAGATGGCAATGGCTGTCGAGTTAGAGCTTAATCAGATTGCTGTAGTTCAAGGGCTATAGTTAGTTGCTTCATCATCTCCAACATGACAAATTGTTGGTGTTCAAGGCTTTTTATTTTCTCTTTTTGTTGATCAAATAAGATGAGCTACTCTTCCAACTGTTTAATCTTATTTTCTTGTTGTTGCACAATACACCTTAACTCTACTTCTACTGCAGTGGATTGATGCTCAATCTGTGAAAATGCAAAATTCTGGTTAAATCTGGAAGCTTTACCCAGAACTTCCTCACATATTTCAGTTTCTGTTTTTTCACTTTCCCCTGCTTGTGTTTCATCTTGCAGCTCTATCATTTTTTCCTACCATCAATTGAATGCATAATCAATAAGTCAACCAACAAACTAAATAGCAACATAAAAGAATACTGCAGCACCAAACAAAAATAAATTTGATGGAGTAGAGAAGCAAGTATCTCAAACATTATCAATCTAATGCTAAAAGGAAAATTTTGACATAAAGTTTTTCTTATACACATATAAGCAACAGATTTACATTCACATATCCATGCATAAACATGCTAAGTAATTGGAAAGATAAGGGCTGTTGCATTTTCTAAATATCATAAAAGTGATGTGGCAAGGGTGCTATGCTGATACGGAATGGAAGTTGATTAGTTCAGTATTACTCATCAAGAAGTATAAATCTGTACATATGCATTTCCCATTTTCAAAGTGTTTTAATTCTCCAAGAGACAAAACAAAGCCATGGTTCTCTGCCATTGCTACAAGAGCTCCCAAGGACATACACGACCACACTGTAAAAACTCCACTAACATACATGATCTTCAGCAATCATGAAGCTGAATATTTCGAAAATAACAAAATTCATTTCACAAGATGATGTGCACAATTTTAAATCATTCTGATTTAGGTGATTTCAATCAAGCTTAATCTCAATTCCATGGAGGAAGACTTCACACACACACACACACACACACAAAAAAAATATAGAAAAAAAAAAAAATCTAATCTCATCCGTCCAAGTTCAGCGATACGACATTCAGATTATATATTCAGACAATAATAATATCTACATCATAAAATCCAAACTGTTAAGTTCAATCCAAATAGATTATAAACCATGAAACAGGTTTTTCCTACTAGAAGAAAATCCAACTTTCTGCTTTAAAAAATACAATCTGTTAAGTTCAATCAAGAGAAACAATATAACACAAGTTAAATTTCAGCATTATCCTGCAATGTTTGTAACATATCAATAGCAAACCACAACAAAGTTATAAAAGTTTGGTAACACTCAAGAAAACTAAATGCCAATATCAAACAAATGCACAAGCAACAACATAATTACAGGTGATCAAAAGATGATAGAGAAATGCAATGAGACTCAAATTAAAACAATAAAAGCATGTCAGTATGGAACAGTTACGAACAAACAATACATTTATACCAAATTGAATCGTAAGACATTTCATATATCAATAATTGAAAGATGATCAACTTACATATAGCTCTCTTGCTTGTTCATTAATCCACCCTTTCTCCGCACTCCAACAAGTGTCATGAAATAATTGTATAGGACTGACAGATTCCCCAAGTTGTTGCACCTTAATAGTTCATATCATCATTGACCATAAATTGAAATAAATTTAGTAAACAAGACAACAAAGTTGTATATTTGTATAGGTGAATCATATTAAATACCTTTTCCTTTTTGTGCTAGATAAAGTTTTTGGAACCACCGCGATGGTTACACCTCATCTTCAACCAGTTCTCAGAATAAGTTTTTGACCGTGCCTAACACCACAAAATCAGGAAATTAAAATACAATACATATATAATAACATTAAAAGCCATGTTGACCTTACCTGAAACTTTTCACTAGAAAAAAGGTCACAAAGATATATCCAATCATCGGGATCTTTAACTTCTTCTGGTCTATTCTGTAATGCTTCCTCCTTAGTAGCATATGCTTTGAATTTCTTGTGTAGGGCACTCTGGAAGCTGTTGAATCTCTTACACAATTTGTGCTTCAGCCATTTCAGTACTTAGGGCTCCGTGACATCAATGTCAAACTTGTCTAAATTCATCAATAATGTACATGCATTAAACTTATATGGGTATTATATATTATTTTCATAAGGAAGTATGACAGTATGGATAATGATATTAAACTACATTACCGTGATACGAGCAATCATTTGTTTTTCGACATTGTAGGAAACTTTCTTCCAAGTAAGCACTCTTACGGGGGCATAGTTCCTCGCAACTATTCCTACCTCAGTACTCAACTTTGATGCATTTACTCTAGTAGATACTCCATCTTATTTTTAAAAGTCTACATGCAACTTTGACTGCGCTGTTTGTAGGTGTCTTTCACATCTAACTCCTCTACTCTTCCCTCTCACGTTCTTTGCCACAATATTCTCTACAAAATCAAAATAATGCATCAGCAGTAAATACTATGTTATCACAAAGACGGTTTACATGTTGGTAAAGTAAAATGTATTCTTAAATTTTAAACAAACATTGTACTTGATATCTAAAATCCAAGTATATATTTCAGTATTCTTATATGGACCAATATCATAACTTTACTAGTGATTGTAGCAATTTCAAGTGTCAGTACAAGACTATGATTCTGTGGAACAACATTTGTACGTCTAGCTAGGGTCCTTCTTGTACCAAGAGCCATCTTCGGAATCTGCAAACATCAACATAAGAGAAAACGTACCAGGTAAGATATAAGTCACTTTATACAATTAATCTCACGAAATTAGATATTAACTAAATTTACACATTAGAAAATAGTAAAGAGTACAAGAAAATAGTAAAGAGTACATATAATCATACAAGCATACCATCAGAAGTTGTTATCAGAATCACTCATTAAATCATTTTCATTATCAGTACAATAATCAATCAACGTATCATCTTTTTCTTCAACATCAACATTGGCATCATCTCCCACTACTTCAGCTCCAACATGTGTAATTGTTGCATCAACCAAGTCAGGATCAACATCATGTCTAATGAAATGTCCCCTGTCAAACTCATCTTCTTGTATAGGAACAATATCCTCCTCTTCTTCATTTGTGTTATCCATCTCTTGTACATCCCCTAGGTTTCTATGTTGAGCTTTTCGAACCACTTTCCAATTAGTCCCAAGGTTGTAATCATCAACATAGAATACTTGTTAAGCTTGAATGGCAAGTATAAAAGGATCATTTTCATACCACAATTTTCCAACATTAATACAAGTGAGATGATAATCTTTTTGTATCCTCTTCTTTTTTGCATCAGTGTCAAACCAGTTACACTTGAATAACATAACTCGAAACCCATTAACATAATTTAGCTCTAACACACCACTTAATTCACCATAAAAATCAATTGGATCACCATCATGCTCCACTGGCACCATCACTCCACAATTTTGTGTAACTCGATAATGTGATTGATCATTGTTATGGAAACACACTCCATTGACAATACAATTGTTATAAAATTTAACACGAAAATCAGGACCACAAGATAAGAAGTACAGTTCCTTAGTTGTATCATTGCACTTGTCAACATGCAAGGTGTTCATCTACACAAAAGCATCAATTCCAAATCATTAAGCATAACCTAAAACATCTTAAACCTTGTTTTATATGTTTTATAAATGATTAAGGTATACTTACACGATCTGCAAACCATTTAGGAAATAACTGTTCTTGTGTTTTGAATATGTTATCACAATTTAGGGCCTCCAACTCTTTTAAGTGTTCTCTGTGTGTTACATAAAGAAAAGAGACAGGACTATGTTATAAGGCTGAACTTACATACAATTTAAAACATTTGTTTGTCAACAGGTTTCAACTAAACTTAAAAAGGGACTCACTCTAGAAAAGGTTGCAGTTCTTCACAATTGTTCAAGATGTACCAATGAGCCTTTTGCAATTCATCTGGTGAAAGTTCGATTAACTTCCTTTAACCCCATGGACGAGCCTTTTGACAAAAAACTAATAATACTCCTTCTAGGTGTCCATGCAAACTGTCATCATTTCTCTCTAACAAAATGTTAATGCTTCATTCACCAAATAACCCTCCGCAATAGAGCCCTCCAATCTAGCTTTGTTTCTAACATATTTTTTCAATTTTCCCAAAAACCTTTCAATTGGATACATCCACTGATATCCAACTGGACCACCCAATTTAGCTTCCAATAGAAGGTGTACAGCCAATTGAACCATAATATCAAAAAATATAGGAGGGAAAACCATTTCAAGCTTACAAAGAATTAGGACTATATCTTGTTCCAATCTATTTAGACCATTTACAGACAACGTCCTAGCACATAGTTGTTGGAAGAAGCAGGACAACTCAACAAGTGCAGCACAAACGTCTTGATGCAAAAATGGACGTATTCCTACGAGCAGTAGTTGTTGTAGCTAGACATGACAATCATGACTCTTTAACCCATGAACCTTTTTGTCTTTCACATTGACACATCGGGAGATATTACTTGCATACCCATCTAGAAACTTCACTGATTTCAAGAATTGGCAAAATTGTCTTCTCTCATTTAATGTAAGAGTATAACATGCTTGTGGTTTCAAATATCTATCACCATGAGGTTGCAAATGTAACTCTTTGCGTATGTTCATATCAGCCAAATCCAGTCGAGCTGTATCAGTATCTTTTGATTTCCCTTCGATGTTCAATAATGTGCCAATGATGTTGTCACATATGTTTTTTTCAATGTGCATCACATCAAGGTTATGTCTGATTTTAAGTTTACACCAGTATTCCAATTTGATGCACCAGGACTATGTTTCCTTTTTCTACCTCTATCAACTGATAATATATTTTTCCAGAAATGCACATCGTTCACATGGGATTGTTGTTCATGAATTTCATCCCCTGAATATAGTTTTGATAGAGATCTAATTTCTCGTTTCCCATCGAATTGCTTGCTTCGCCTCCACCGATGATCTGGAGACAAGAATCGCCGATGTCCCATGTAGCATATTTTACTTCTCAACAATTGGGATGAAGTATTCTCATTACATACAATACACACCTTATAGCCTTTGGTTCTCCATCCAGACAAATTACCTAAGGTGGGAAAATCATTAATTGACCAGATGACAGCAGCATGTAAACGAAAACGTTCTCCCCGAGCTATATCATAAGTATGTACACCATCAACCCATAACTCTTTTAATTCTTCAATCAATTGACGCAAATACACATCAATATCTCTTCCAGGTGCTTTAGGCCCTAGAATGAGCAATGACATCATAAAGTAAGGGTCTTTCATACACTTCCATGGAGGCAAATTGTAAGGGACAAGTACCACTGGCCACATGCTATAAGATAGACTCATGTTCCCAAAAGGATTAAAACCATTAGTTGCAATACCCATCCGAACATTTCGAGCATCTTATGCAATGAAAGGTATGTCTTGTCAAATTCCTTCCAAGATTCAAAATCCGCAGGATGCCTCAACATATCTTCTGTAGTTAATCATTTTTCCTTATGCCACATCATATCTTCAGCTGTGTGCCTTGACATAAAGAGTCGTTGGAGTCTAGGTTTCAATGGGAAGTAACGCAGAACCTTATGTGCAATTTTTTTGCCCTTTCCATCATTAATCTTATGTCTAGGTTCATCACATATAGGACATTTATTAGCATTTGCATGCTCCTTCCAAAATAATGCACAATCAAACCTACATGCATTTATTGATTCATAGCCTAAGCCTAATTGTTGCATAATTTTTCTAGCTTCGTAGTAGGATTTGGGAGATTGGATTCTTTAGGCAACACACTTTTTATCAACTATATTATCAAGTCATATGATTTATCAGTCATGTGACTGATGGCTTTTATATGCAACAATTTAACTATGAACTCTAGGATTGAGATGTTGGTGCACCCTGGATACAATTCTTGTTGAGCATATGCAAATATGTCATCAAATTTCTCATAGTCTACACTTCTAAGATTATGGGTTGTACTACCACCTACATTTGATGAATCCCCATCCATATGCATGTTTACTAGACCACGAGCATCACTAAGCATTTCCATGATGTCATCATCATCTTCATATTCATTGTCCACTTCATTGCCAGACATGACGTCAAATATGGTTCCAACATTCATGTGTTCCCCGTGAAAAGTCCATACATCATAACTTCTTGAAAACCCATGTCTATACAAATGTAGCTGAATGGTGTATATATCATGTGATCTTGTATTCAAACAAGTTCTACATGGCCAGTGGGTCTTACCCTCACTATCCAAATGTTGTTTTGCAATGTCTATGAAATAGTCAATTCCTTGAATATATTCATCGCACAACCTATTAGACAACCAAATCCATCTTCTATCCATTGTGACCTTCTAGGTTCACAAACAAAACATAAATTCAGTATCATAAATATGTTCTATCACAAAGACAATACTCAACCCAATTAAACCACATTCATCCATATAAAGAAAATAGTACTGGTGATAATGTAAATGAGTATAAACGATCAATAAATTAATTAAATATCAATTTACGTAACTTATACCTTTTTTTTTATGGTTGTAGTAGCATGGTGCCCGCACTCTTCTTAGCCTTGGTCTTCAAGTCAACTTTAAGATCCTCAAATACCTTTTAAAACAAAAAAAATTAGGTAATAATTTTATAATTTATCAAGAATATGTCATTTTCCTTATATGGAAAGAAATACCACACTCTAAATTAAATGAATCAGCAAGCAATGGCTAAAATTAAAGTCAAAGGCAGCCTGAAAACAAGGAATAAGACTAAAAGATAAGGAAGATCATTATATGTACTTTGCACTGATCCATATTGATAATTGTAATATCATTACTATTTTGTTTATACAATTCAAGGTAAAATTTGTAACTTGAATTTCATTTCATAATCTAATTTTGAGGTGTATATTACAACTTTATAGCTGCAAGTTTTCCCAACTCAATGTTGTTATGTTTCCTGCATGCACTAAGTGATGGAGCCCATACTTGAGCTTGTACTTGGACAGGCATCTCTTGGATTGTTTTCAAAGTTAAATCAAACTGACCAGCTATGCCAAGAAGATCTACCAAGCATACATAATGCTGTAGGCTGGGTTCTATTCCATAGTCATTCTGCATACTTCGAAAATACCTTAATCCATCTTCTACCAATCCGGAATGGCTGCACGCTGATAATAAAGCAACCTGATTTTAAGTGTTCTGTATGCTATTAAAGGTTTGTATATGCTGTAGAGACAAAGGGGATGGTGTGGCGGCTAGGGTAGAAATTAATGAAGCAGCCGAGGAAACCCAATAAAGTGCAAGTGAAACTTCAGCAGATGTTTACTAGGGCAGGATAAAAATAATAAGAGGGGTATTATGAAGATGAAAGTGGCAAGTGTGCAGAAGTAGCATCTGCTGCTCAGTTTGATGTAGGTTCTGTTCTTAGTGGTTAGTGTTTATACTAATGGTAGTCCCTTGTGCTGTTTTGTCAACTGTCACAAACTTTTGAGGTATTCTACTTCAACTTCTAAAGTTTTTAGACAAATTCATTTTTATAGGTGTCCCTACTTCACCTTCTGCTGCAGCAACAACTTCCAGCACCAGTACTCCTACTGCTCACACATCTTCCTCTCTTGTTATAGCTTCCAGTAGTAGGTATGTGTATGATCCTGCAAATCCAATGCCATTTTTTGACATTTTTTTGCTATTTAAGCTATCTTTTGTTGACCTTCTTCAGCCAACATTATGGTTTGCTCTCTTATAGGACAAGTGTAACAGGCAGTACGACAATGTCTGCTACACCAAAATTACCATCTAAGATCACCCTCTCAAATGAGTTTCATAAACACTATTAAGTCTGGTTTCAGACTAGTTCTTCTCATTTGGTTGAACACACCAAATGCTTCACCAACTTTCCCAACATTCACAAACCCACCAATACTTATTGCCCCTGAAATAATGGAACTTTCTCCCATTCCATTAAAGACCAAACGCGTTTCATCAAGTCGACCAAATTTAACATACATTTTCATAACTGAGTTAGCTAAAGGTATCTCATTACTCAACAATCCAAGTTTAAAAATGCAACAATGTATTGATAAGCCTAACATGCCAATAACACCTCTAAGTGAACAAAGAAAGGACGCATATAATAATGGCACCAATTCACAAGTTATCAAACAAAAATCAGGTATTTCAAATCAATGCAATGTCAATACATGAAAATACATCAGCTTCTCAAAATTTTAGATCAGATTCAATGTTACCATGTGAGAGAACTAAAGAATCAAAATTTGTATTACGGGAGGTTAGGGACTGCCTCGTATTGGATGAATGAAGGAAGCCAAGAAGATCAATTGAAAGATGAAGATGAAGTCAGGTTCTGCATTTCAAAAATTCGGGCAACAGCGATTAAGATGAAGACGCGTCAGAAGAGATGAAGATGCGTGGAGAAAAGATATGAAATTTGGGTTATACGTTTGGGAAATTTGGGGAAAAAGCTAGGGCACCCAATGAAGATGCGTGGAGAAGTGATATGAAATTGACAAAAATGCTTGCTTTATATAGGTTAGGGTTTTGTGTAAATAACTTAAAAAAGTAAGGGTTCTAATTAGTTATTTAATTTTGAAATATAATTCTATTTTGCAAATAAGTCAATTTGTAACTAAAAATTTAGTCAGTAAAGAATTAGTGTTAGTTGCCTATAATTTAGGTCTGGCGGGAACAAATAATTTGGGGGGAATATGAATTTTTTAACTTAAATTGGCAACTAAATCAAATTTAGTTGCTGTATATAATTTTTTGCAACTATTGTTAATATGAACACAAACATTTGTTGCTAAAAATACTTTGGGGCCCTTGTAATTACTATCCAAATATGGGATATTTTGGTAATTTCATTTTTCTATAACTAATCTTAGTAGTTACTAATAAATCCCTAATTATTCGCAACTAATTTAGCTACTAAGGGGTAGTTGCAAAAAAAAGGTTTTTTGTAACCAAAAATATAGATGCAAATTATCAAATTTTGGAGGGAAAAAGCACTCGCTAAAAATTGCAACTAAATTTATTAGTCACTGAAGCAACCGGTTCTGTGGCTAACAAAATAGTCACAAAAAATTAACTTTAGATGCCAAAAGTTGGAACATGTGGGCCTTAAAATTTTAATCCTCTTTGCTCGACTAATGTCAATTTTGTTGGTAAATATAGCATTTCTACAACTAATTCTGGTTAGTTGCTAAAAAATTGGTTGCAGAATGCTAGTTTTCTTGTAGTGCACATAGATACATCTTTAAATGTCATATAAGAATCACCACAAGAAATTAAATTTTTGGCGATGCAATCATGTCGTCGCAATAGCTGAAATTCGATTACAAATAAACTCTACAAAGCTCATGGAAATTATGATGTGTTAACCTATCATAAGGGTATTGGCAACACAAAATGCAGCTCACCCAAAATCACGTTTTGCAAAGGTTTTGTTTTGTTCATAGTTTTAATAGGATTCGCCAAAAGTATCACCTATACTTTTGTGTTAAATTTTTTTTCACTTTAAGGGTCGTTTGGATGGGGTTAATATTAGATAACTAGGGTAATATTTTTTAAATTGAGTAGATGACGATGTTTGGTTGGTTTGTAAAAAATTATTCCTGGAATATTGTATGACAAACAGTAGCATAGAGGAATGGTTGGGAATCTTAATACCTTTTTTGTTGGGGGGGCGGGGTGGTGTTGTTGTGTTATTAAAACTTACCCTGGTAATACAATTTTGTTTCCCTTGTTGCCCCTAAACAGTTGATTATTTGGTCCAAATTAACCTTATATTTGTTAACATTTACAAAACACCCAATTCACTCATGCAGACACTTTTGTCCTCGCTTTTTAAATTTTTTGGATAACATTGCCCTTTTTATTGTCATTATTTATAGAAATGCCATTATATCCAAAACTAGCCACCATCGCCAGCCGTCCTCGACTGCCATTGGAAGTTGCCAAAAGGTTCCATAATGGCATATGACCGGCCGTATATGGTCGGCCGTGCACTGATGAGGCTTTTTTCGATCATGGATCTGTGATCCATGGTCGGAAAAGGCCAAATCTGGCTATTTCATGGCCAGATCTATGGCCGTTTCACGGCCAAAGATGTAGCTGTGAAACGACGACTGATCTGGCTATGAAACAGCTAGGTCTTTGGCCATGAAATGGCTGGTGTTTCACGGCCAAAGACCTGGCCATTTCCCGTCCAAACCTGTGGCACTGCTAGCAGCCAACAGCGGTGGTGGCTAGCTGCCGGCAGTGGCTTGGGGTGGGTAGGGGTTTTTTTGTTAACTTTAAAACGTTTTTGGTTACTAGGGTGTTTTTGCTAAATCTGAAAAGTAGGGGGTTAAAAAAATTATTCAAAAAATAATAATGAAAAATATTGTTATATTAATATTTAAAAAGGAGGGCAATTTAGTAATCTATATAACATACCCACTCATTTGTCCTCCCAACCAAACATATTATTCACCAATTTATTCAAACCAACCAAACACATTTTCTAAACATTCCCAGTAATCTTCAAGGTGATCTTTTATTCCATTAATATAATATCCCCCTATAATAAAGCATTATATGATCCAAATGCCCCTTAGAGTAAAATGTTTTAACAAAATTTTGTAGACTTTTATTTTTTATTTTTGCCTAAGGCTTTTCTAGACAGAAATTAGCATTCCTAGATCCCTTGAAGTTAATTTTTTTTTTTTTTTTTAATTATACTTTCGAAGATGCTAAGTGTTGTGTGCAATTTTTCCCTCAAGTTCAGAGAATCGCAAGGTTATAGCTCAATTCAAAACCAGCTCGACTCAACCGATTATCCAACCCAGCATAAGCTTGCCGAGTTATAGCTCGACCTAGCACAAGTTAGTCACGACCAATCCTTGTAGTTGTTCAACCAACTCACAGATAACTTCAGATCCCAAGTATCTCGGAAAAGATCAGATTGACAGTAATCTTTGCGTAATTACAGTGCTCAATCACGAGAATATCGGAGTTGCATTTCAAACTTTATTGTAATCCCTTTATTTTCGCTCTTTCCTTTGTGCAAAATCTATATATGAACTCTCTCCAATGATGAGAAAGGTGTTAGCAAATCATTTTAGGACTGTCATTGTAAGCTCTCACAGCAAAAACTAAAACAGTGGATGTAGGCTTAAGAGTTTAA
This sequence comes from Pistacia vera, assembly GCF_008641045.1. Lineage (NCBI taxonomy): Eukaryota > Viridiplantae > Streptophyta > Magnoliopsida > Sapindales > Anacardiaceae > Pistacia > Pistacia vera. The sequence continues at coordinate 58,604 of NW_022196375.1, forward strand.
CTCACCGAACCACTTTAAAAAGCTTCTTGCCATTTATTTTACCACATTTATTATTTATTCATTGCTGGTTACCCGTAATCACGCACACATCAGTTCTGATCCCATTAAGGTTGATCGAATCACTCTAGTTGGTGTATTTTTGCATCAACATTTTGGTGCTAAAAGAAGGGCCTCCGCCAAAATCCTAGAATTTTTAGCAAGCAATCCCAGTGACCTAATCACTCAAGGCCCATAATGGTGTGTACAAGATCGAAAACCACCACCAGGAACCACGACAACGTGGAAACCACCCACTAGGAGGTGTAACAAAACGTTGTTGGGAGCCAACCACCAGTGGTACCAACTCAACAAGGTGCGAATAACCAGGAAGCAGGGACGTCAAATCCTATGAATGACCAACTAGTGGAAATGATCAAAACAATGGTTGCATAGGTGGTGCAATAGAACGTGTCTGAGTTGAGAAATCAACAACCAACCGCACAGGACCTTGACCAGCCACGCTTCACAGATATCACCCTGACAAGTCAGAATTCAACTAACGACTACTCTAGTTCATTGGCACCAAAGGGCAACTGATACCCCTAACGTCATAGAGTACACTCCGCTCACGAGCATGAGTCCCGCAGGCAAACTAACCCTAGGAGGTGACCAAGAAAACAACCAATTGGGGAAAATTAAGCTAATGGTCACCCACAAGACGCTCGACTTGCCTGGCAGTATCCCCAGCGTTAGTGTGCTGGTTTTAACTTATGTCCAAGGCAGGCTTAGACCTCGCAAGCTTGCAAGACGATTCATGTGCGCTAATCTGGCAATAACAACATTCCGGTTATAACCAACGTCGCGAGCAACACACTGACAAGCATGATAGCACCTAGAGGTGGAACAAATGGGCCGGGTTAGGCGGGTCAACCCTAACCCGACCCGTGTTTAAGAGGGTTCAACCTGGACTGCCAATAAGACGGGCCGGGTTGACCCCAACCCATATACAACCCCCGGGCGGGTCGGGTTGATATATGGCAACCCGGTAACCTGTGGGTTGCTGTTTTGTTCTTTTTGGAAAGGACCCGCCAACCCGTCGAGTTGACCCATGGGTTGGTCGAAAAAAATAAAAAAAACAAAATTAATTTTTTTTAAATACCCCTTTTACCCTTGAAATATAGCCGTTTTATAGCAGTTGGAGGGGTCTTTTTCGTCTTTTTTTTCCCATTTTTTTTTTCTATAAATTGGCCCTAAACTCTCATATTTTCTCACATCCCAAATTCTCTCATTCTCTCATTTTCTCTAATCTCTAATCTCTATTGAAATCTCTCAATTATTTTCTTTGTTGTCAATTTGCTCTTATTTTAATTTTTATTAGTGTTTGCAATTTTCAATTCATACTTCCATATTCCAATTCTCCTTCTTTAATTTTTTATTTCTTCTATATCAATTTTTTTTTTTAACTAAAATGGATAGATATTTCTCTCCCATAAATTTCGATGATGAAGAAAACTACTATCATAGTCCCGCTAAATTTACTAACATAAATACAGCAGATTCAAATAGTCCCGCTTTCCCAGTCTTAAAATCTGATACACCTCAAAATATGCCCCCGATTCCTCCCCATGATGCTACAGCTCCTGGTGATTCTAGAAGTCGTCCTGGTCCAACATCATCTCAAGCTGAAGCGGGTTCCTCAACTGCTCTCGAAACGGACGACAAACAAACATCATATGTTTGGGTGCATTTTGACAAGTTTTACGAGACAGAAAATGGAGTTCAAGTGAAGAAAGCAAGAAGCAAGTATTGTGGAAATATTTATAAAGTTGATTCAGGTAATGGTACTAGTACTTTAAAAAGGCATGCTAATAAACATATTGCTCAACATGGAAATAGAGAAATCAATCAAACTCAAATAACTACTATGGGTACCACTTGGCATTATAGTTCTGATGTATATAGAGAACAATTAGCTTTATATATTACTGCAATTGATCAACCTATTAATATAGCTGAAGATAAATATTTTGAAAGATTTATTAAAATTTCATTTTTTCTAGGATTTAAAAGTTACTCTGAAACTGCAACTAGAAATGATTTAATAAAATTGTTTGGGAAAATGAAATTAGAATTAAAAAATAAAATACATAGTTGTCATGTTAGTGTGGCTCTAACTGCCGATATTTGGAGTGGTAGAGCTAAACAAGATTATATTTGTGTGATTAGTTATTATTTTGATAACGAATGTAAATTAAATAAATCTTTATTAGGATTTAGATTAATAGATGTGGATCATAGTAGTCAACAAATTTATAATAAAATTGTTGAAATTTTAGAAGATTATGATGTTATTAATAAAGTGATAAGTTTAACTTTAGATAATGCAAGTGCTAATACTACAGCTATAGATTTTTTTAAAAGTAATTATCCTTTTCATAACAATTTGAAGTTTTTTTACCAACGTTGTACATATCACATTATTAATTTAATTGTGAAAAGTGGTATGAAAACAATTGAAGAAAATATTGATCGAATTATGGATTGTTTAGCTTGGATTACAGGTAGTAATAAAAGAAATGCTGAATTTCAAGATTCTTGTATAAAATCAAATATGTCTCCTAGAACTTTTGCATTAGACATGCCTGTTAGATAGAATAGTACTTATTTAATGTTTGATTCATGTTTACCTTATGCAAATTTAATTAGTTATTTTGTAGCAAATAATGGAGGTCTTCATTGTTTGGTAGAAAATGATTGGCATATAACTAAAATATTTCATTCTTTTCTTAAAATTTTTTACCAATCCACTTTACAATTTTCTGGTGTGTATTATCCTACTAGTCCATTCGTAATACATACAATTATAAAAATTTCAAAGTTATTTAGAAAAAACAAAAACAATGAAATTTTAAAGGAACCAATAAAGGCAATGGAAATTTTTTTTTTTAAATATTGGAAACCCATTCCTTTTTTTTATTGTTTAGGTGCTATATTTGATCCTAGAATTAAAGTAGCAAGTTTAGAAAGTGGTTTAGACATATTAACTGAAAATTTACAAAATGAAACATATGCCAATCAACTAGGAGAGGTAAGAGATTCTCTTGCAGGGGTATATTTCCAATATGAAAACATGGGAACCCGCCAAGATGCGAAATACCTAGGGAAGTTGCATCAGAAGAAACAAATGAAGACTTCTACTCCTAGAGTGCATTTAATAGGCCGAAGAGGACCCGAACCCGAAGCATAGCCTCTTCTTTAGAAGCACCAACAACGTCAACGAATATACTGTCCTCCATGCAGTCGCAGAGTAATGAGCTTCAACAATAGTTGGGAACCCCCGAAATGTTAGTAGTAGATCCACAACAAAGAGCCAACTTTGATGTCTTAGAATATTGGAAAACCAGAAAATGTATTTTTCCGGTATTATCAAGACTTGCCTTGGATGTTTTCGCTGTTCCTGTCTCAACTATCTCATCCGAACAAACATTAAGTGCAAGTGGAAGAATTTTAAATGAAAGGAGGACTAAACTTTCACAAAAAATGATAGAAGTCCTCACATGTCTTCGAGATTGGGAACGATCGTGCCATCAAGATCAATACGAGGTTGTCAACAATATTTTAATAGAATCATTTCAATTTTATAATATAGATGATACGAACGAGGAAAGTCCTAGTCAACCCCCAAATTAGTTGTTTTGTGAATTGTAACTTGATAAATGAATAAATCTAATTTTTCTTATATTACAATTTTATTGTATTAAAATTGTATTAATATTTGAAATGTTAACCAAAAAAAAAATTTAATTTAATTGAATTATTGATATTTGAAAAGTTAACTAAAAACAATTACACAAAAGAAAAAAGAAAAAGAAAAGAAAAAATAAAATTACAAAAAAAGGGGACTAACCCGGCTCGGCCCGCAGCATAACTTGCCGAGTTAGGGTTGGTGGGCTGGGCTGGGCCAGCCAATTCTAACAAGTGGCGGGCCAGGTTAGGCCTGACCTGCCAAAAGTTTCAACCCGTCGCGGGCTGGATCTGGTTAGGCTGGGCAGGTTGCTTTTCCAACATTAATAGCACCTACCAGCCAAGCCATCATGACTCAACCTTGTGCATCAATGCGTATAATGGAAGAGGCTTGCAAGCAACGGGTTTGCAAACTCACTTGCTCGAGGTAAGGCTGAACAGAGCTAGCCAGGACAATCCTCATAGCAAAGACTTAGATCGGGTATAGAAAATGTTCAACGATCTAAGAGCCCACTAGAACAATGCGGCGGAAGAGATAGTGAGCTTCCCTTTGCAGAGGAAGTTCACTAGGCCCCGCTTCTCTAGGGATTTAGGGCGCTAGAAAGTAAGTTCAATGGGAAAGAAGATCCCAGATATCACCTCGACACTTTCAACAACCTGATAGAGTTGTATCAGGTTTGTGACTTGGCAAAGTGTCGCTGCTGCGTGGTCATGCTGGTAAGGGATGCTAAGAGGTGGTATAAAAGACTCAAGGCGAACTCTATTAGTTCTTGGCAATAATTCTCCTCACTGTACCTATAGCAATTCCAAGAAAGGAGACAGTTCATAATGTCGCTTAGCTACTTGAGCAACATTCGTCAAGAGAGAGACGAAACACCTCGTATTTAATGAGGTTCCAGAATGAGCAAGCAAAGGTCGTCGATGCACCTGAAGAGTCAATTCGAACTCTGCTAATTGCAGGCATCAAGCCATAAACAAAGTCGTGGAAAAAGCTCCAAAGTGAAAACCATGTGAGCCTAGCAAAGTTCTACCAGATGGCTGCCAAGCATCAGAGAGTAGAAAGCTTGCTAGCCACCCTAGCTAGAAGCTCGCCAAGAAGAGCCCCAAACAGGCGATAAGATCGCCTAGCAGACAAGTGAAGGGGCCAAGAGCGTAATGACAAGGACCTAAACAGGTCCCAAAAGAGACAGAGAACGCAGGGATAGGCAGCCTTTCCCGTGATATACAAAATACACCCTCCTCACGCAAGATATAGCCCATATATATAAAGTCTCCTATGAGGCTAAGAGACTGCCCACTCCAAAAAGAATGAGAGGGGCTCCACACAAAAGAGATTGGCAAAATATTGTCTATACCACCAAGACATCGTGCACAACACTAACGAGTATCAGGCTTTAAAGGATGCCATCGAAGATCTGATAAAGAGGGGCCCACCTAAAAGAATTTGTTAAGGAGGCACCAGCTCGCGAAAATACTGGCAAGTATAATAACCAGATCCAGCAAGCCTCGGCCAATACCAACAATGAAATCCAGTTGGGCATGATCTATATGGGTCCCGACATTGTAGGGAGCTCAAGGTGCTCTTGCGGGCAATATACTTGAAAAGTCAGAACATACTTGGTCCCCCGAGTAATGAGCTATGAACAAAAGCCACCGAAGCTGCCTAGACAAGAGAACAAGGTGATAGGATTCATAGTGGAAGAGTGTGAAGAATCTCCTCACCATAACCATGATGCGATTGTAATCGTAGCCAGAATCAGCAATGATAGAGTACTAAGGGTGATGGTTGATAATGGCAGTGTAGCGAACATCATCTTCTTGGGAGCTTTTCGAGAAATGAGGTTCACACAAGGAAACTTGAAGACGTGCCCATCGCCACTCTATGGATTCACCAGGGACAACCTGGTTTTCAAGGGAACAATCAACCTGCCCATGACCTTAGGGGAAGAACCAAAGATCAGGACGGTGATGGCAGAATTCTTAGTGGTGGATTGCCCAACCACATGCAATGTCATCCTCGGAAGACCGATCCTGAATGATCTGAGTGAAGTCACTTATGTGCGCTGCCAAGCAACGAGGTTCCCAACCCCAGATGGGGTCGTGACGATCAAAAGCTCCAAAAAAAGATCTCAAGAATGTTACAACTGGGCCATTAATGCTACACTAAAGTAGCCGCTCTTAAGAACCATGGTCATTGTAGAGTCTGAGCCACACCCTAGACTTCTCGAAGATACCATAGATCCTCGCATCCATAGGGAAGAGCCCACGATGGGGCCAACAGAAGAGCTGTGAGAAATATCTATCAACGAGAGAGACCCAACTCGCGTACTAAAGGTCAGCAATAGTCTAAGCAAAGAAATGGCCGATAGTCTAATAAGGCTTTTAAAGAAAAACCTCGATGTGTTCACATAGGTGCATGCTAATATGGTGGGGATCAGCCCCGAGGTAATATGCCATAGATTGAATATCGACCCAACATCTCGACCAATTAGACAGAAGAGAAGATCTATGGATGCAGAATGCTCTAAAGTGCTCAAAGATGAAGTTGACAAACTCTTAAACATCAACTTCATCAGGGAAGTGAAATACCCGGACTGACTCGCCAACCCAGTCCTGGTGAAAAACCTAAATGGCAAGTGGTGGACTTCCATTGACTTCATAGATTTGAATAAAGCCTGTCCCAAAGACAGCTTTCCGCTACCTCAGATTGACTAATTAGTAGATACAACAACCGGAAACGCACTACTCAACTTCATGGATGCATACTCAGGATATAACCAAATCTCGGTGTATCAGCTTGATGAAGAACACACCTCATTTATTATTGATTGGAGTATTTACTATTATAGGGTTATGCTGTTCGGTCTGAAAAACACTGGAGCGACCTACCAGCGTCTGGTGAATAAGATGTTCATCGAGTAAATCGACAAAATAATGGAGGTGTACATCGACTACATGCTCATCAAATCAAAGGTCGCCAAAAGCCACATTGAGCACCTGGGGGAAATTTTTTACATCCTTAGAAAATACAGAATGAGACTCAATCCTCTAAAAGGAAAGTTTATGGGTTTCTTGGTCAATCAGCGAGGTGTCGAAGCCAACCTAGAAAAGATTCAAGCTCTCTTGGACATGAAAAGCCCAACTAGCATCAGACAGGTACAAAGCTTGATATGCATGTGCCCGCACTTAGCAGGTTTGTTTCCCGAGCCACAAAAAAGTGTTTACCATTCTTTGAGACCCTGAAGGGGAAGAAGGGTTTCAAGTGGACAGCGGAGTGTGAGAAAGCCTTCCAAGTGTTGAAGAAACATTTAGGACAACCTTCTTTATTATCAAAGCCCGTGTAGGGTAAGCCACTACTGCTATATTTATCGGTATCTAAGTCCGCGATCAGCGCAACTCATGTGAGGAAGGGGAAGTGCAGTGGCTGGTATGTTACGTGAGCAAAATATTATTGAATGCAGAGACAAGGTACCTCGAGATGGAGAAGCTCGCCTACGCACTACTCATCGCTGCTCGGAAGCTACGACCCTATTTCCAAGCGCACTCCATTCACGTGCGAACAAACTTTTCGTTGAGAAAGATAATGCAGAAGCTCAAGGCATTAGGCATATTGATCCAGTAGATGATGGAAATGAGTCAGCATGATATCAAGTACATCTTGAGAACAACTATAAAAGGTTAGGCTTTAACGGACTTCATTTTAGAATTCTCCTATCAGCCAGAAGGAGAAGTAAACCTACCAAGGGAAAGCACCTCAAAGGAAAACGAACAATAGAAGCCAAAACTTAACAATCTATGGCAGTGGACTCTATATGTGGACGAGTCCTCAAATGAAAAGGGGGTAAGAGCTGAGGTCTTGCTCGAAAGTCTCGAAGGAAACCCGATCAAGGCCACAGTTAGATTCAGGTTTGTCGCCTCCAATAATGAGGCTAAGTATGAGGCGTTGCTTGTAGGGATTTACCTCACCAAGGAAATGGGGGCAGAGTCCATCAAGATTTATAGCGACTCCCAACTCATAGTCCATCAAATTACAGGGGAATATCGAGCAAAGGAGGACAAAATGGAATCCTATCTCCGGCAAGTAAAATCCAAGCTTGAACAGTTCAAATCCTACACAATTCTTCAGATCCCAAGGGAGACGAATTCAGGGGCTTATGCTCTAGCTCGCCTAGCTTCTGCAATGAGCCAAGAGAAGACTGATTCAATACCTATTAAGTTCCTCCCAAGTCCAAGTATCTTCGCTCTATAAGAATCAGTCTTAGTAACAGGGCAGAATATAGCTGGATGGATGCAATAATTGCCTACCTAAGAGACAAAACAGTGCCTGAAGGAAGAAATGAAGCCAGAACTTTTTGAACAAAATCAGCTCGATACACGCTCATCAATGACAAACTGTATAAGCGTGGGTACAATTCACCGCTCCTGTAGTGTGTTGACTATGAAGACACATACTATGTTCTGAGAGAGATCCATGAAGGCATCTGTGGGAACCATGCAGAAGGTAGATCTCTAGCATGCAAAGTGCTTCGTTAGGGCTATTACTAGCCAACAGTTTTTGATCATGCAGCAGACTATGTGAACAGATGCGACAAATGCCAGAGATTCGCAGATGTTCCGTGAGCTCCACCCTAAGAGTTAACTACTTTGACAAGCCCTTGGCCATTTGCAATTTGCGGCATCGACCTGATAGGCCCTCTGCCTCAAGGAAAATGGGGCGTTAAGTTCGTAATAGTTGTTGTGGACTACTTCACCAAGTGGGTAGAAGCTGGGCCTCCAGCTACCATCACATTAAACAAGCTAAAAGATTTCATCTGCAAAAATATCATTTGTAGATTCGAAATCCCCAAACGATAATAACCAATAATGGAAAACATTTTAACAGTGAGGACTTTAGATTTTCTACGAATGGCTTTGTATTAAGAAGAGTTTCATCGCTGTTGATCGACCTTAAGCTAATGATCAAGTAGAGGCTGTGAATAAAGTGTCAAGCATACCATAAAGAAGAATCTCAATGCCCTAAAGGGAAGATGGGCTGAGGAATTGCCTGAGGCCCTATGTTCCTACAGAACAATAGCTAAAAGCTCGACAAGTGAAACCCCATTTCCTTTATCATACGGGTGTGAAGCAATAGCCCTAGTTGAAGTGAGGATTAGTTCGTTTCGGAATGAAGTCTTCAACGAAGAAACAAATGAAGATCTTCTCTGCCGAAGATTAGACCTAATTGAAGAACATCGAGCCAAGTCTCATCCAAGGCTCGCCTCATACCAATAGTGAGTCAGACGGTACTTCAACTCCAAAGTCAAGAACAAGGACTTTGAAATGGGTGACTAGTCCTCAGAAAGGTTGTCCAGGGGACACAAAACCTGAAGTTGGGGGCACTCGAGCCCAAATGGGAAGGTCTATTCAGGATCTCCAAAAAGCTCATACCAGGAACCTTCCATGTGAAACACCTCAATGGCGAAGCCATACTGCGAGTCTGAAACTCCGAGCATCTGCGAAGGTATTAATTATAAGCAGCTCAGGTTCCAATCATATCTTATTTTCTTACAACTATTTATTGTAAGGTTGTTTATGGCTAAAAAATTCTATCAATAAAAAGAGGTATTATTCATGAACTTTCCTTTGTTTGTCATTTTTTGTTTATTTATTGTTTACCATTTATTATCTATTGCTTCAAAAATTGCGACCTACATGATTTCATCCAAAAACTCAAAGTCAAAGTTTGGAAAAGGCAACTTAGCTCAATAAGCCACGCCAAAATCCAACTCAGTAAGGGTGAAATTCCCCAAATCAACAAAGTTGCACTTGAAAAAATTCAAGTAAAACACGTCGAAGGAAATCGGTCATAAGTCGATGACCAAAACTCAAAATGAGTCTGAAGTCAGAGTTGTCGCATAAGATTTCCACGCGTATATTCGAAAAGTTCCTCAAGAAGCGAGCTACACATAACTTGGAGCAAATTCAATTTTTTTGCGATAATTCCAATTAAGATGATCGAAATGACTTTGCAGAAATAAAAAATTGCTTGACAGATATATGCAAAAAATATCTTTCATTGATATCAAATCGTGCAATAGTCTTCGAAGCTCAAAACGAGCACTAAACACTAGGGGGCAGATGTTGTGTGTGATTTTTCCCTCAAGCTTAGAGAATTGCAAGGTTATAGCTCGATCCAGAACTAGCTCGACTCAATCGATTGTCCAACCCAACATAAGCTTGTCGAGTTATTGCTTGACCTAGTACAAGCTAGTTGCAACCAATCCTTGTAGTTGTTCAACAAACTCATAGATAACTTCAGATCTCGGGTATCTCAAAAAAGATCAGATTGATAGCAATCTTTGCGCAATCACAGTGCTCAATCGCGAAAATATCAGAGTTGTATTTCAAACTTTATTGTAATCCCTTTATTTTCGCTCTTTCCTTTGTACAAAATCTATATAAGAACCCCCTCCAACGATGAGAAAGGGGTTAGCAGATCATTCTAGGATGTGATTGTAAGCTATCACAGCAAATACTAAAACAGTGGACATAGGCTTAAGAGTTTAACTCGTCGAACCACTTTAAAAAGCTTCTTGCCATTTACTTTACCGCATTTATTATTTACTCATTGTTGGCTACCCGTAATCACGCACACATCAGTTCCAATCCCGTCAAGATCGATCGGATCACTCTAGTTGGTGTATTTTTGTATCAACACTAAGTTGTACCACTTATTATGTTTCCATGTATTTTTTTAAAACAATGGACATAGGCTTAAGAGTTTAACTCGCCGAACCACTTTAAAAAGCTTTTTGCCATTTACTTTACTGCATTTATTATTTACTCATTGTTGGCTACCTATAATCATGCTCACATCAGTTCCAATCCCGTCAAGATCGATCGGATCAATCTAGTTAGTGTATTTTTGTATCAACACTAAGTTGTACCACTTATTATGTTTCCATGTATTTTTCTAAGACTTTTCGTGATACGAACCGGCATCGTCAAATCCCTAAGGCTTATAGGACGTACTATTGCATTGCCTATTACCTTGAAGTTAAATTTTTAGTTGAGAGCGTAAGTAACTGTTAATAACATTGATAAAATGAATTTAGTGACCATGTTTGCCACTAAATACAAATTTTTTAATGACTTGATTTGCATCATTAATGATAACTTTTGGTGATGAAATTAGCATGCGTCCTAATAGTTTATCTTCATCTTGCAATGGACTTTTGAATAAAGTTCCTCATATGAATGTACCTGATGTTGGATTGAGATGTTATCCATTTCATCGATTACCCCTTTGGCAGATCAACCATTGATTCTGATTAGAGAGTCAATACATCAAGGGGAGGTAACGGGTAGCGTGTTATGGACGTGTACAAAGATAAATTAGTATTGAAAGATGTTTCAGCCATCCATGCATTATACAAATTAAAAAAAATCTTCTACTATGCCAATTCATCTAGTAAACAAATTTGTTTTCGAGGTACATGATAGATATAAGAATGATCTTGTTAATCCGCAAGAGTCGGACTATACATACAAAAATTCTAGTTATCTCATTTACTATGCACACATGTTGTAATGGCGAAATACCTTCAACTTTCTAATTACTATCAAAGGTTTCATCCAAGGACGTAGCTAGGATTTTTAGAGAGTCGATTCAAAACGTTTAAGTTGATAAATTTACAATAAAATTTTGTGGGGTAAATATGAATTGAATAATACTATACTTACAACTAAGTCATACAATCAGACATACAACGAGGCAAAAATTTTACAAAATTCATGTATAAAGACTATAATGTCCTATGTTTTTTGCCTGGTTGTATTAGTCAATTATAAGCATAACATTACTCATATGAATTTAAGTAGGGTCAAAATTGTAGGCTATGTTTGGTAGAGTATTTAGAATAGTATTTTTGAAAAAGTTGAATTGGGTTGTTATTAGAGAATATGATTTGAATTTGAAAATGTGTTTGGTAAATTTTTGGAAAACATTTTCTGAAAATATTTATATTGTTTTTTAATCCCCTACATTTGTTAATTTAGCTAAACACCCCCTACAATAAAAATTTTAAAATTAACAAAAACACACCCACCCACCTGTTAAATGCCTATAGCCAGCCAGTACCACTGGACGGTGGCCAGAAGTCACTGGAATGGCGCACGACCAGTTGGATCTAGTCAGTAGTGCGCCGATCTAGCCTTTTCCAACTAGATCTACAACCAAAGATCTGGCCGTTGATGACGGTCATATCTTGGCCGTCGTTTGGCCATGGCCATGATTGACGACTAGATCTAGTCGTCAATGGCCAGATCTTTGGCCGTAAATCTGGCATTTTCTAACCAAATCCATGGTGGATCTGGATGAAAAAGGTTGGATCAGCGCACAACCGACCACATCCAGCCGGTTATGCACCATTCTGGTAGATTCTGGCAACTTTCCGGTGGTGGTGGCTGACTGCCAGGAATATGTGGGTGGGTGGGGGTGTTTTTGTCAATTTATAAACTTTTATTGTTGGGAGTGTTTAGTGAAATTAACAAACCTATGGGGTTAAAATTAAATGTTTTGAGAATATTGAAACAAATATGTATTTTGAATAGGACTAGATAGGAAAGTATTTTGAATAGAGAAACAAACACAGACATAAATATTATAAAATATAGTCTTTTTTTTTTCAAAGTTTGAGCGGGTTCAATATTGTAAATTCTATAAAATATAAATACTTTTTTTTATTTTTTATTTTTAAGTTGAGGGGGTTCAATTGAATCCATATGTTTGTATGTGGCTAAGTGTCTGGTTTCATCCACTATACAATGTATAGACTCTTCATACAATTTATAATGAATCCATTTACGAACTAGGTTATCATTTAAATTTGATAGGTCTTTGTAACAACTGCTGAAAACTAATACAATGCATGCATAATAACAATAGAAAATTGGGCCCAAAAACTTTCTTTTCATTATAAGTCATATGTCTTTTATACACAAAGAACGTCATTTACAAAAATGCCATTTTAAAAGACAAAACAGGGGAAACAGTGTAGCTATTCTCTCCACTTGCCGACGCCCCTCTGACTGCATCATCACCTAGATCCTGCATCCACAAAGGAAAATAACGGGGTGAGCACAAAATAATGCTCAGTAAGTAGAACCCTCTAACTGTCTGTCCCCGTATGTATAACTCTTAATTCTTTCCTTATACTATTTCTGATTCTATTTCTGTTTCTAATAACATCATGGCCTCATCTTACCGGAGGTACGGCCGGATGGCGTTCACACAGCACCATCTCACTCTCCATGGCTATCGGGTGGAATTCACACAGTACCAACCCGTTCTTAGTGACTACCGAGTGNTAAGAACGGGTTGGTACTATGTGAATTCCACCCGATAGTTATGGAGAGTGAGATGGTGCTGTGTGAACGCCATCCGGCCGTACCTCCGGTAAGATGAGGTCATGGTATTTAGTAGAAACAGAATTAGAAAAGGAAAGAATTAAGAGTCACACACGGGGACAGACAGTTAGAGGGTTTTACTTACTGAGCATTATTTGTGCTCACCCCGTTATTTTCCTTTGTGGATGCAGGTTCTAGGCGTTGATGCGGTTGGAGGGGCGTCGGTGAGCGAGGAGCAATAGCTACACTGTTCCCCTGTTTTGTCTTTTAAAATACATTTTTGTAAACAGTACTCTTTATGTATAAAGGACACATGCATTGTAATGAAAAGAAAACTTTGGGCCCAATTTTCTATTGTTATTATGCATGCATTGTACAGTTTTCAGTAGATGTTACAACCAAACACACATAAGGATTCATAATCTAGAATGGTGTTGTATAGCAAGTGAAAGGAAGACTGATTTTGCAAAAGAGGAGAAGGGACTCGATTCATTGAGTACACGACATGAAGGATAGCATAACTCAAATAGAGTTTTGGCAAAGAAGACTGAAAAAGTAAGGAGCAAGCAACGTTTAATATATGCTAGTGTTTACGTTCTACCAAACCATTCTGCTGAGGAGTTTCTACACATGAAGTTTAGTGAATGACTCCTTTAGATGCATAGAATTGGGACAAATTGAATTCACCATCGTTATCTGTGCGAATGCATTTTATTTTAACACCAAATTGAGTTTCAATTAGATTAAAAAAAAAAAAAAAAAAAGGAATTAAATACTTGACTTCGGATTTATTTTGCAACAAATACACCTAAGTATAACGTGTACAATCATCAACAATGGTAAGAAAGTAACGATGACCATGAATTGAATAAGTAGAAAAGGGTCCCCATATATCAGCATGAATGAGATCCAAGCTTTTAGTTGTTTTTGAATGACTTATAGGAAATGGTAGACACTTATGTTTTGCAAAATGACGCACACTACGAGCTGAATTATCATTCAATTTAAGACTTGGAATAAGAGAAGATAAAAGCTTGATCCTAGAATCAGATAAGTGACCAAGTCGAGAGTGCCAGAGGTCATGAAACTTAGCTGTAGATGCCAGAGAAACAAGAAAAAAAGGGGTAAACAAATTTGCAGGTTTATGCATTGCATACATGCCATCAACCACCTTAACTAAACCAATCATCTTCCACGAGTTCACATCTTGAATTAGACAACAAGAGCTTTGAAAAATCAGGCAACAAGGAGTGGAAGATATAAGCTTAGTAACGGATATCAAATTAAAAGAAAATTTAGACACATTTAAGACATTAGTAAGAATTAATTTGTCAAAAAAAGAAATTGTGCTTGAGGTATTTGTGATGATTTTAGCACCATTTGGTAAAGTTGTGATGATGGGTTTGATATGCTTATAAAAGGTAAAAGATGACAAGGAATGGGTAATGTGGTCAATGGCACCAGTGTCCACTATCCATATATGAGTGTTTGAGGAACAAGATAGTAGCAAATGATTACCTTGTGAAGCAGAGAAATTAGCAGAATGATGATGGTTGGGATGAGATAATACTTGGTTTTTAGTGTGAGAAGATTTTTCAACATTGGTAGATTGGGGTAAGGCAACTAGCTGATGATATTGTTCTTCAATCAGAGTAACACCTGAATGCTCAACAGTACCCTTTGGCATGTCAGTTTGTAAATTAGAACCTTCAGTACATTTGGCATCACCACCAGTTATAACATTGTGAGTAGTAGAATTAGCATTTTAAGGCTTGTATCCTGGAGGATATCCATGTTTCTTGAAATAAGTCTCAATTGTATGGCGTGGCTTGCCACAGAAAGTGCAAAATCTATTATCATTATTACCGTGACTATTTGCAGCTTCTGAACCAATGGACCTTTTAGGTTGTTGTGACTTGAAATTTTGTTGATTATTAGTCTTATGGACAAACACCTTTGATGCCTCTAGATTCATCTACCTTTCTTGTTGAACCACCAAAGAAAAGACTTTGTTAATTGAAGGCAGTGGATCCATAAGCATGATTTGGGATCTTACTATTGCAAATTGATCACCAAGTCCCTTAAGGAACCAAGTTACATAATCATTGTGTTGGTAAATTTTGATCTTGCTCAAAGCTCCACAAGAATATGGACAAGTACATGAAGGTAATGGCCTAAGATTTAACAGTTCATCCAAAAGAATTTTCAATTCAGTGAAATATTCTGTCACATTTTTGTTTTCTCACTTAAAGGCATATATTTCCTCTTGTAATTCAGAGATTCTGAAAACATCCCCTTGAGAAAATCTTTCCTGCAAATCATCCCATACATCAATTCTTTATTAATCCACAAAATAGAACTTGTTATTGAAGAAGAAAGAGAATGAGTTAACTAGGACAATACCATGGTGTTACATCTTTCCCAAGCAGAGTATAAAGGATATTACTTGAAGGAATTTTAACGGTGCCATCTACAAACTTCAATTTGCTCTTTGAGAGTAAAGCCATCTTCATCAATCTTGCCCAAGCATGGTAGTTGGTCCCATGAAGAACTGGAGACACTAAAACTGCAGCGGGGTTTTCATTGGAATGAAGATGATATGAACTAGTTGGATCTTGAGAAGGAACTATTGATGCAGGGCAACCATTGATGCAGCGGAGATAAGAGGTTTGAGCTCAAGAAAAACAAAGAGAATATTGCTCTGATACCATGTGAAGAAATGGATTTTGGAATGTAAAATGAACTCATTGCATTGAAAGTGGAAAAATACAGCTTATATACATGAGCTTCATGAGTTTGTTTTGTAACTAACTGCAACTAATTCCTAACTAATTAACAAACTAATAACTAACTAATCAAGCTTAATATAACAGTAAAACAACTAAATCCTAACTGATTAAACAAACTAATAACTGACTCAATAAATTAATTATCAAGTATTAGGATTAACTGAGAACTCTTCTAGCTATCCAGGCGGCCTGGGGTCTAATATAGCAACGTAGTAGCATTTCACTTAGGCATCTAATGTAACCGACCACATTACTCATTGAAGCCACGCGCAAAACCAGTTTGGCTTCCGCGGCAAAGGAGAGACTTCTGATGCTAAAAGCAGTTTCCACCAATGAAAGCCCCGCTTGCATCGTTAAGGGGAAGAACAATTGTCCAAGTCTTATATTTGGTTCTCACTGCCTTCTTTTACCATTGTTACTGGGCTTGTTCTGAGGGTCAATATTGTGGATTCCTTCTATCTAAAAAGGTGTGTTTGCTAACAAAATAATCACACTGGTGGCAGCAGAAGGGGGAGGAAGTACATTCTTATCTTAAGTCACTAATGATATCTTTACTCCATCTTTGATATCTCCATCTCCATTGCCACCAAGATCTTGAGGGACTTGCAAATCATTTGGTGAGATGATCATTGTGGTGTTGAAGATGATGATATCTTGCTGGAAATGATGAAGTCAATAGATAATAGGAGTTGCAAGGTTTTGGCGCCATGGTTTGAAATTCTGCTATGCATGAAGCAGTAGTTTTTTGGTCACTATTTTGAAAGACTTTTGTGATGTTCATTAGTGATGTGTTTAGGTGAATTCAGCTTTGATTAAGTAGTGTATTTGAAATGCTTGTACTTGTATTAGTTGTATGTGTTTAGTTTAAATTGAAACTTGTAAAATGTCTACTACATTAGGTGAAACAGTGGACTAGTTTGTGTATAAATTACCCCTGTTTTTTTTAATGCAAAATAAAGCAAAATTTCAGTTCAAATTTTCTCTCTATCACTCTCTTTCTCACGTCTATTTTGGTCTTCTTTCCTTAGTATACTCCAGCTCTAAAAATCAACAATTGGAATCAGAGCTGTTGTGATCTTTCAAGACCTGGAAAAAAAAAAAAATCTCTTAACAAAACTCAACACCATATGTAATCATCTTCATGGTAGCAACTCCAGCTTCACTTTCTTCACCAATTTTCAATGGAGATCAGTTCTATGTATGGGTTGTCAAGATGAAGACTTATTTAAGAGGCCATGGGTTGTGGCAATACGTGGAGGAGGAGAAGCAAGTTCCTTAGTTGGGAGCAAATCCTACACTGAACCAGATTAGAATCCATGAAGAAGAAGTAGTGAAAGCTCCAAGGGCCCTATCATGCATTCATTTAGTTGTCATTGGCCAAGTATTCTCCAAGATCATGGCTTGTGACACTCTCAAAGAAGCTTGGGATAAGCTCAAGGAGGAGTTTGGAGGAAGTAGTTAGACTAGAAACATGCAAGTCTTGACTTTGAGAAGAGAATTTGAGATGCTTAATATGCAAGAGGCTGAGTTTGTCAAGGAGTATGTGGATAGGTTGCTGAATATGGTGAACAAGATTAAGCTACTTGGTAAAGAGTTGACTGAGAAGAGGATAGTAAAGAAGGTTTTGGTTAGCTTACCTGGAGAGGTTTGAGGCAAAGATCTCTTCACTTGAAGACTCCAAAGACATGTCCTAGATTAGCTTAGTAGAACTTGTGCATGCTCTTCAAGCAAAAAAGCAGAGGAGGTTGCTGAGGCAAGAAGACTCAAGTGAAGGAGCCATGATAGCAAGCCAAAACAGGAGTTATGTTGGAGAGAAGAAAGGAAAGGAGGAAGTTAACAACGAATAAGGAAAGAATGCGAGAATGAGAACCTTTCCTCCTTATCCTCACTGTAAGAAAAAGAACCACTCTGAAAACAACTATTGGTTCAGGCATGGCATACATTGTAGATCTTGTAAGTAATTTGGACATATAGAAAGGGTGTGTAAGAATAAAGGAGACATCAGGAGCATCAATCCCAGACAGTGGAGAATCAATAGCAGACTCAAGAATCTTAGCTTCTATTTACGACTTCAGGATGTGTAGCTGATTGTGATCAAGAGGTGTGGTTAATTAATAGTGGTTGCACTAACCATATATCACCAAACATGTCCAATTTCATGAGCTTAGATCAAAGCTACAAGTCTAAAGTTAAAGTGGGAAATGGAGAGCTGCTGGAGATCAAAGGCAAAGGAAATGTTGTTGTCCAAACCAATTCAGGTACCAAATTCATATATGATGTTTTATTTGCTCTTGAAATCAATCAAAGCCTACTTAGTATAGGACAAATGCTCGAGAGGAATTACTCTCTGCATTTTAAAAACTCAGCATGTGCCATTATAGAATATGATGGGAGTGAGTTAATAAGAGTTAGGATGCAAGGAAAAAGCTTCCCAGTAGAGTGGGGAAAGGCTGTTTTTCAAAACCATTCAGCTAACATAAATGATTCAAAGCTGTGACATAGAGGTTTGGACACTTTCACTACCATGCTCTTAAGGAACTTAGACTTAAGAACCTTAACCAAGACATGCCCGAAATAGACTAAAGGTAAGGGTTGTGCAATACATGGTAAATTGGGAAGTTGAGTAGGCCATCTTTTCTAGCAAAGAAGGTATATAGGATGTACATCCAATCAGCAAGAAAATCTAAGTTAGTAGAGATGTCAAGGTGGATGAGTGTGCTATCTGGAAGTGGGAAAAAAGTCGGGTTGAAGTCAAGCCAAACTTCTAGCAAGATAGAATGTCCAAAAGTCAGATTAAAGAAGTGAATTCAGATGAAGTTGATTAAGTTACAGTTAGAGGTACAAGGCCAATATCTGAAATTTTTTAGAGGTGTAATATGGCTGAGTTAGAACCAACAAGCTACAATGAGCAGCCAAATCCAATGCTTGGAGAAGCTATAATGAATGAGGAGTTCTCTTCAATAGTGAAGAACAAGTAGCAGATATAATGACCAAAGCTTTGTCCAAAACCAAATTTGAAGATTTTAGGCACAAACTTGGTGTTTCCAACAAAGATATCAAGGAGAAGCGTTGAAGATGATGATATCTTGCTAGAAATGATGAAATCAATAGACAGTGGGAGTTGCAAGATTTTGGTGCCATGATTTGAAATTCTATTGTGCATGAAGCAATAGTTTTTTGGTCACTCTTTTGAAAGACTTTTGAGATGTTCATTAGTGATGTGTTTAGGTGAATTCAGCTTTGATTAAGTAATTTATTTGAAATAATTGTACTTGTATTAGTTGTATGTGTTTAGTTTAAATTCAAACTTGTAAAATGTCCATTGCAATAGGTGAAACAGTGGACTGGTTTATGTATAAATTGCCCCTGTTTTTTTAATGCCAAATAGAGCAAAATTTCAATTCAAATTTTCTCTCTCTATAACTCTCTCTCACGTCTGTTTTGGTCTTCTTTCCTTAGTATACTCCAACTTTAAAAACCAACATGTGGAAGCACAGGATGGTTCTAATTCACCCTGTTCGGCTTCAGGTAGTTTTACATTAGTATTAAATTTTCCTATTTTTTTTTTTAAGTTTAGCCTCTAGAAATTCCAAAAACCTTTTTCCATTTGTGGATATTGAAATGCTTTTGAGTAGAGATCCTGGCAGAAAATTCATTTTCCATTGTATGATTATAACAAGGACTAAGGGTGAAATCACACATATTGTATACATACTCCGAAACCAATATAAAGACATGAAAATTATATATATATATATATATACTATTATATCACAAAACATTTGGGCAAGGAACAAGAGTAGACCTGAAAAATATTTACATCTGAGCTCTTTTTGAATCATTCAGGATCTCTCCTAATTTGAGCTTTACGTACCTGGATCGTTTTGGGATACTCACTTTTACTTTTTCATGAATGCATGAGCTAAAGCCGAAAATGATGCTACACAGATAGCAAAAGTTATCTCTAGCATGAAATTTTCTAGCATTAACATGCTAGTGAGTGTTAAGAATCCATAGATGGAGGCAGTATACCAAATTTTGGTCAAAATTCGAGCTTCAAGTCAGGTTGGTTACGGCAGTCGAACACTAAGATTCCATACAAGAAAAAAAGGAAGTTGATAACATTACAAGAAACTGTAGAATACAAAAGAATTAGAGCATTTTGTGACAATGAACCTATGCCAATTTGACCCAATTGCCCAACAAGTAAGACCTTTCTGGATTGCAATCATCAGGAATGCCTCGAACAATCTTACATGATTAAATAGTGGCTTATTCACCTCTGTTCTTTGATGAGATAGTGCGTGCTTTCTATATGATCTAACATTAAGAACTATGGAAGGCCAACCACTTTCATGTGGACTATCACGATATATTGACAGAGTAGGAGATGATAATGAGGAGAATTGGTCTCCAAAAACCCTTGAACTACCAACTAAAGCTCCAATTACTTATGTACGCCTGTTGATTATTTCCTCGACCATCTCATACAAAAGTGGTGGCATGGAGTCACTTTGTTCGTGAAATTCCGATAAGAATGGAACACTTACCTTAACATTGATGTTTGGAATTTGCTCTTCCACCAATAGAAGAGAGTATGGAGAGGGTACCAGTTTGACAGAAAAAGTCACAAGATTGTTACAGTCACCTATATTACTAGTTGTCACTAAGAATTCTTCTCTTTTCAAGTGGGTATATGCCATATCCCAGTATAAATCCTAGAGTTGAACTTTATGTCTTTTGTAAAATTCAAGTGGAGTTTACCTTTTTTGTAATCCGATTCCACACTTGATGACAATTAAAGGAGAAAACTATAAGACTTTGGTTAGATCGGTTCAAACAAGCATCCTACAACATTGAAGATGAGTTGGATGATTGGAACTACATCATGTTGAAATAGCAAATTGAGGAAGCTGAAGATTTTTTCAGGCTTTCACACATGTTTCTCTCTCAAATGGCTATTAATATTTTTTTAATGTTTCTTTTGATTTTTATATTATATGTTGATAGTACTGCCAAGCTGCAACTCAATCAATACGACAACTCTTGTGTCGTATAAGCTGGTGATTGAAAGTAATACGAAGCCCTTTTTTATGAAGAAATTGAAAGAAAAAGACAAGTCAGGACAATGAAGTTTTGGCGCCTGTTTTCAACATTGAGTCTTCTTCTCTAACAAACTCTGCAAGTTGCAACTTGAATAAAGATTCTAGAAAAATGAGTGGTCAAAGATCAATAGTTTTGTGTTTGTTGAAAATATTATGAACGGCAGAGATAAAGTTTTACAAGGATCACTGTCAAAAAATCTCATTATATAAATTGTAAATTTGATGTTAGTTACGGTACTTGAAAATGATATAAAATTTTTGTTTAGTTTTTTCTCTACTTTTTTCTTTCTTGTTCATACACTTTTCATGGTATCAGAGCTACTTTGACAGACATCAATGGCAGATCCAAAGACATCCTCTTCCTCAATTTTCAACATAGATGAGAAAATGACAAGTTCAATTTCATTCTCAACTCTGACTCATACTCTGCCAACCATTGCTATAAAGTTAGGCGAAAGAAATTATGCCTACTGGAAGTCTCAAGTCTTCCTAGCGTTAAAAGCATATGAGCTACAAGGATTTGTCACAGTTAAGAAACCTTGTCCTCCTACTTTCATTCGGTCCTCAACTGATGAACCTAAGAAGATTATCAATCCAAAACATGTATTGTGGGAAAAAAAAAAAAACTAATCAATTCTTATTCAATTGGTTAATCTCATCCATATCTAAAACAATGTTCAAGCATGTGGCTAATTGTGTTACAACTTATGACATATGTCACACTTTAGAAATGCGCTTTCTTATAGACTCTAAGGCTAGGATTCTTCATTTATGAAATCAATTACAGACCACTAGGAAAGAGAATTCTAGTATAAATGAGTTTGTGTTGAAGATGAAAGAAATTGCTGGTTCTATAACTACAAGTGGTGTGACCATGAGTGATGAAGAGTTGTTGTTATACATTCTTGATGGACTTGGCTTAGAATATGATGCAATGGTAGCAACTCTGACCTCTAAAAGTAGTAAGTATCTTTGCAAGAGGCTTAATTCTTACTGCATAAACATGAAATACAGCTTGAAAAACAACACTCAGCTTACATAGGATTTCATGAAGTTGTTGCCTTTATAGCCAATAAATAGTCTATCAACTTACCACAAAATAACTCCATAATCAACACCATAGATCAACAGACAACTCACTTTACACAACCATTACCTCAACACCAAGATGAACACCAAAACTCCCATCAGTTTGCTCAAAATTTTTAGACCTATAATCCAACTTTTGGTAGAAGCAAAGGTAGAGGTAGAACTTTTATAAGCCTAGACTGATCTGTCAGTTATGTGGAAAAAAATGGTAATATGGCTCTCCAATGCTATCATCGGTTTGACACTGCCTTCCAAGGATATCAAAACCACATACCTCAATTTGGATTGGAATATAACATGTCACAGTAAAATACACAGAACAATGTTCCAGCACAAGCTTTTCTTGTTAATACACAATCTATGTGTCCTAACTGCTACACACATCAATCCTTTCATGTTGGGGGAATTTAATTGAATACTAGTAAATCCTAAATCCCTGAAGGCGAAAATAATGTGAACAAAGGACACAAAATATCCACACACACAAACACAAGATTTATGGTGATTCACTCTCCGTATGAAAGCTATGTCCACTTTGCCGCTGCAGAATTTCACTATGAAGAATAAGAAATATTACAAGAATCTCTCAAGCCTCGCAAATTGGCTCACTCACTAAACCGTATTTGGTGGCTCTCACTCTCTAATTGTGGCCCTGCCTTCTCTTCAATTGTGACCTCTAACTCTAGGACTTAACCCTTTTTATAGGTAATACATAAGACACAATTCCTAATAGGACTCAAATCTCATATCCTAATAGGAATTATATTTTAATTCCAAATACAATTGTAATCCTATTTCCAATTGTATTCCTAAAAGAAAACAATTCTACTTAAACACAAATTAGGGAAACCCATGTCCTAATCCAACTCTAATTTGGATTGAATTTGGCTCCACAATGTCAACAATCTCCCACTTGGAGACTAATTCAACATGTCTTCAATTCTTCACTTCCATCAGCAGCGGCATCCGTTTCTCTTTCTTCAAGCGAGAAGTCCCACTGATTTCGTACACAACTTCAGTTTCTCAATGGTAGCCACTTTCGTAAACATATCAGTTGGATTTTTACTCCCTTTAATCTTCTCAAAAGCTAAAACTCTTTCTTTTGAAACTGGACGTGTAAAATGGTAACGAACTTCTATGTGTTTTGTCCTAGCATGGTAGACTGTGTTCTTTGCTAGGTGAATTGCACTTTGACTATCACAATACAAAGCGCTCTTCTTATAATTCTGACCCAATTCTTCTGGGAACCATTGTAACCATATTAGCTCCTTACTAGCTTCTATCATAGCAACATACTCTGCCTCTATAGTATAAAGAGCAACAATCTTCTATGACTTTGAAACCCAACTGACCACTGTATCACCTAATTTAAAGACATAACCCGTGGTACTCTTGTGATTATCAATGTCACTAGCCATATCAACATCCACATAACCTTGTAGCTCTAAGTCTGACTTCCTAAAGCATAATGCTAAATCTTTAGTACCTTTCAAATATCTGAGAATCTATTTTACTATTTCCCAATGTTGCTTTCCTGGATTGCTCATGTACCTACTCACAATTCCCACTGCATGTGTTATGTCTGGCCTTGTACACACCATAACATACATAAGACTACCAATCGTTGATGCATAAGGTACCTTAGCCATGTAGTCTCGTTCATACTCTGTTGTAGATGACTGATCTTTGGATAATTTAAAATGACTAGTCAAATGAGTACTTATTGGCTTTGCTCAATCTATGTTGAACCTATTGAGTACTTTCTTCACATACTCTTCTTGTGACAGTTTCAAGAAACCTTTGGATCTGTCTTTGGTAATCCTCATACCAAGGATTTGTTTTGTAGTTCCCAAATTCTTCATAGCAAACTCTTTTGACAATTGCCCTTTTAGCTTGTCTATTTCCTGTTTACAAGCCCTACAATCAACATGTCATCTATATATAATAATAGGATGATATAAGAGTTACCAAGTTTCTTGAAATAACAGTAATGGTCTACTTGGCATCTAAGGAAACCGTTACTATACATAAACCCATCAAACTTCTTGTACCACTGTCTAGGCGCCTATTTTAGCCGATATAGGCTCTTTTGAAGTTTGCACACCATTATCTCATTTTCTTGTACTTTAAAACCCTGTGGTTGCTGCATATAAATTTTTTCATCCAATTCTCAATGAAGAAACACCGTCTTTACATCTAACTGCTCAAGATGAAGGTCATTTTTTTCCACTAACCCAAGTATTGTTCTTATTGCAGTTAACTTGACAATTGGAGAGAAAATTTTAGTGCAGTCAATGCCTTCTTTTTGCTGAAATCCTTTCACGACTAGTGTTGCTTTATATCGTTTGTTGCCATCACATTCATCTTTCACCTGATAAACCCACTTGTTTTGCAATGCCTTCTTCCCTTGTGGTAACTCTATTAATACCCGGTTTAATTTGTTAATAATGAGTCCATCTCATCCTTCATAGCTAGCTCTCACTTGATTGAGTCATCAACTTGCATTGCTTCCTTGTAACACTCTGGTTCACCACCATCAGTTAGTAAAATATAGTGCAAAGAAAATGAGTACTTCAGTGGTGGTCTTATAGTCTTAGAAGATCCTCTAGGTTCAAACGTGGATGTTTGTGGTTCAACTTCTTGAGCTATATTATCTTGGTCTTCTTGATCATTGTCTTGCATGCCATTCATTGGAAAGTCTTTGAAAGGAACTATCTCTTCCTTCTTCACTTTAGTGCTTGGATTTTCTAACTTCATGTTGAGCCTACTCTTGTACAACACTTCTTTATTGAATATAACATATCTGCTCCTTATAATCTTGAAGTTTTGGTCATCCTAGAAATGATAACCAAACTTGGCGTCACCATAACCAATGAAAAAATATTTGTTAGATTTAGCATCAAGCTTACTTCTAAGAGTAGAGTCAATATGATCATATGCTAAACAACCAAGCACTCTTAAGAAAAAATAATTTACCTCTTTGCCACTCCAAACTTCTTCTGGGATCTTACAATTTAGCGGTATAGAGGGTCCTCTATTGAGCAAGTAGGCTCTAGTAGTAATTGCCTCGGCCCAAAATGTCTGTGGTAGTTTAACATGCAATCTCATGCTTCTTGCACGCTCATTTAGGGTTCTATTCATCCTTTTAGCGATACCATTCTGTTGAGGAGTTGTAGGAATGGTCTTTTCCATCTTGATCCCATTATTAGCATAATATTCTTTGAACCCTTGATCAATGTACTCTCCCTCATTATCGGATTGCAAGCACTTCACCCTTTGGTTTGTCTCATTTTCAACCATGGCTCTCCACTTTTTAAAAGTACCAAAAACATCAGATTTATTTTTCAAAAAATAAACTCATACCTTTCTACTCGCGTCATCAATAAACATCACATAGTACTTTAAGCCTCCAAGGGATGACACAGGAGTGAGTCCCCACACGTTTGTAAGAACCAACTCCAACTTCTTTGCCTTTGGTTCCCTTACTATTTTGGAAAAACTTACTCTTCTCTATTTGCCAAAGATGCAACTTTCACACAAATTGTGATCAATCAACTTCAACTCTAGTAGTTTTCCCTTTGATTGAAGCTCTTTCATTACTTTCACACTTATATGCCCAAGTCTACAATGCCACAAACTCGAGGTAACACTAGCATCTGCGACTGCAATTGAATCTCTGCAACTAGAAGACATGTAAAAAGTTCTAGTTTTATTTCCAAGAGCAACCACCATGACTCCTTTAGTAACTTTCCATGCACCACTAAGAAAGGACACAATATGCCTTTCATCATCAAGTTACCCAACTGATATAAGATTACGCATCAATTTTGGTTAATGCCTTACTTTCTGAATTTTCCACACAAATCCATTTACCATCTTCAACCTAACATCACCCATACCTAAAATATCCAAAGGTTCTCTATCTGCTAGGTATACCTTTCCATGATTTTCAGCCACATAATTTTCTAGAATTTCACAATGTGCAGTGGTATGGAATGAAACTCCTGAATATAAAACCCAAGAGTCAATAGAATTATCAACAGATAAAAGTAAAGCATCTTGTACCTCCTCAGTTACGACATTGGTAGCATCATTATCGCTATTCTCCTCTTTCTTTGGTGATTTGCAATTCCTCTGTACGTGGCATTTGTTGTCGCAATTCCAGCACTTTATTTTTTTCCAAACCTGGACTTGCTTTTTTTGTTCCTTGGTTTTGATCTTCCTCTGCCCCAGTTGGATCTTCTATTTTAGCCCCTGCCTCTTATTTTAACATTCAAATCATTTTATGTTATCTCACCCGAATCTTTTCTACAAACCTCCTCAACGAAAATTTTGTCTCCAACATCTGTGAGTTTTAATTTCGCACTACCTATTGAATTTCTAATGGTTGCTCTCATAGGCTCTCAAAAATTTGGTAGGGAGGCCATAAGAATTAGGGCACAAACTTCTTCATCAAAATCAATTTTTACAGATGATAGTTAATTAATAATTGTATTAAAATCATTCATATGCTCTGTCATGGAAGCACATTCTCTTATCTTAAGATTAAATAATTTTTTTCATAAGATGTACCTTGTTATTTGCAGGAGGCTTCTCTTACATATTGGACAAGATCTTCATCAACCCTGTTGTGGTTGCCTCTTTTGCCACATTACTTGTCATGTTCTTAGTCAATGTCAATTGAATGACTCCTAATACTTGTCTGTCAAGGAGTGCCCAATCTTCATCTGACATCTTTTTAGGTTTGTCTCCTAAGAGAGGGAGATGTAATTTTCTGTCATACAGATGATCTTCAATCTGCATCTTCCAGAATGCGTAATTTGTTCCATCAAACTTGTTGATCCCAGGTGCAAATCTTCCTTCTTCTCTAACCATCTCTTTCTTCCTTGAACCTTGCTCTGATACAGTTATTGGGGGAATTTAATTGAATACTAGTAAATCCTGAATCCCTGAAAGTGAAAATAATGTGAACAAAGGACGCAAAATAACCACACACACATAAACACAAGATTTATAGTGGTTTACTCTCTGTATGAGAGCTACGTCCACTTTGCCACTGTGGAATTTCACTATGAAGAAGAAGAAATATTACAAGAATCTCTCAAGCCTCACAAATTGGCTCACTCGCTAAACCTTATTTGATAGCTCTCACTCTTTAATTGTGGCTTTGTCTTCTATTCAATTGTGATCTCTAATTCTAGGACTTGACTCCTTTTTATAGGTAATTCATGGGATACAATTCCTAATATGACTCAAATCTCATATCCTAATAGGAATTATATTTTAATTCCTAAGACAATTATAATCTTATTTCCAATTGTATTCCTAAAAGAAAATAATTCTACTTAAACACAAATTAGGAAAACCCATGTCTTAATCCAACTCTAATTTGGATTGTATTTGGCTCCACAATCTCAACATTTCAAACATACTCACCTATGCTACAGAATCAAATGCATTTCTAGAAGGCAGTACCTACAAGTTAGTCTCTTTCTCGTCCTGACTTCACTCAACATCACCATAAGGAATCAAGAGAAAGTCAACTAGACACCTTTCAGCAGTCAAATAGTCTAACCAAATAGCCACACCACTTATAGTATTAGATCCAACTTGGTTTATTAACTTAGGGCCTACGCATCATATTACACCTGACAGTCAAAATCTCACACTCAAGAATGAGTACATTGGACTAGAATCACTCCAAGTTAGAAGTGGCCAATGTCTTGGCATCTCACACACAGGTTTGACCTTTCTTCCTTCCTTTTATGTAAACAAATCTCTGCAACTTAAGAACATATTTTGTGTTCCACAAGTAACTAAGAATCTTCTTAGTATATCAAAAATTACACAGGATAACAATGTCTTAGTTGAATTTTCTGCTGACAAATGTGTTGTTAAAGACAAGGTTACTCAAGGTTTTCTTCTTAGTGGCTTCATCCATAATGGCTTGTACCAACTTGACATTCCCATTGGACCTTCTGTCAATAAACAAGATTTGTCTCCCTTTTCAGCATCTTAGCAATTACAAGTATTTGCAACAAAATCACTTCCTCCCACAAAAGCACAACACTCATTGAAGTCTGATCCTAGTTTTCTATATACCTCATCTAGCTCTTTAACTTCTTATAATATGTCTACTATGGTTGAAAATAATCTTGTGCAACCAAAACTTGATAATGAAGGAGATATATGGCATAAACGAATTGGTCACCCACACTTATCTCTACTTAAATCTCTTGTATCTAAGTTGCATGTAAAGGATATTATTGTTAATAAAATTCAGTTCTACGAAGCTTGTCAATATGGCAAACTTTGTCAAACATCTTTTCCTCCCTCCTCCTCTCGATCAAGTTCACTTTTTGAGCTTGTGTTTGCTAATGTTTGGTGACCTGCTCCCATTATTTTTGCCACTGGATTTAGATACTATTTGCTTCTAGTTGATGATCATGCCAGGTACTCCTGTGTTTACCCACTCAAACTCAAATCTGAAGTCACTTTAGTTATCCAACATTTTATACAGTTGGTTGCTCATCAATTTGACAACAAGGTAAAAGCATTTCAGTCAAACTGGGGGGGTGAGTTCAAACCTCTGACTTTGTACTTTGCATAGCATGGCATTCACTTTTGTCACCCTTGTCCTCACACCCATTGGAAAAATGGGACAATCGAGCGCAAACATAGACATGTGACAGAAGTTGGCCTCACATTACTAGCACAAGCATCCATGCCACTTCAATATTGGTGGTTTGCTTTTCACACTGTAGTATACCTCATCAATAGGTTACCATCCCCTATTTTGTCCCATCAAACACCTTTTCAACTACTATTTTAAAAATCCCTTGATTACAAAGCTATTCGCATTTTTGGGTGTCAATGTTTCCCTTTCATCAGACCATATCAACGCCACAAATTTTCCTATCACACTGAACAATGTGTTCTCTTAGGATATAGCTCTCATCATAAAGGTTACTTGTGTCTCAACACTCATGGCAAGGTTTATACAATTCAAAATGTTAAATTTAATAAGTGTTGCTTCCTTTTTGCTCATGAGTTCTCCTTTGGTATTGCTTTTGCGTCTGACAACACTAGTCCACCTACTTCTTCTCAATCATGGTTGATTCTTAAAGGCATTTGTTCTTCTACATCCACATCTCAACATCAATCTACAATGTCATGTTCTCCCTTATCTATCCCAACCAACTCACCTGCATGTGTTTCTACTCCCTTACCTTCTCAACCATCTACCTCAGCTTCTTCCTCTCTTTAATTGGAGGTTGATCTTTGTGCATATGACACTCCAACTTCTCCTCCATCATCTTTATTGCCACCCCACACCTTTGCTCAAAATGTTCACCCAATGATCACTAGATGCAAAGTTGTTGCTTTGGTTAGTTCTGTTGTACTGGAGTCTTACTCTGAACCTTCTTCAGTTTCGTTAGCTCTTCAACATCCACACTCTTTAGAAGCTATGACTACTGAGTTTAAAGCCTTATAGGATAACCAAACTTGGACTCTAGTGGCCTATACTAATGATATGACTCTGGTAGGTAACAAATGGTTCTTTAAGGTTAAGTTACATGCTGATGGTAGCCTACATAGATACAAGGCACGTCTTATGGCTAAGGGTTCCATCAAACACTCAGTGTTGACTATTTTGAGACCTTTTTCCTTGTTATTAAAGCCTCTACAATTTGGGTCATTTTGTCTCTAACAGTTTGCAAGGTTGGGATGTCCAACAAGTTGACGTCAACAATGCATTTCTTAATGAGGATCTCACTGAGCCTGTATACATGTCTCAACCGGAAATTTTTGTTGATGTCTCCAAACCTTCTCACGTTTGCAAACTTCACAAAGCCTTAAATGGCTTGAAATAGGCACCTCAGGCTTGGTTTGACAAACTTAAAGCAGCCTTATTACTCAAGAACTTCTAGAATTCCACTTCTGATTCAAGTCTGTTTTACTATCATCAAGGTGATACTATGGTGTACATTCTTGTTTACGTTGATGATATTCTCTTAACTGGTAAGGACACCTCCTTGATTCAAAAAATAGTGACTGATTTAGATGTCACTTTTGACCTTAAAATTCTTGGCTCTCTCCACTATTTCCTAGGTATATCTATGTCTCCATTGCTTACAGTTTGCATCTCCATCAGAGTAAATATGCTCAGGAAATTTTGACTAAGTTTGATATGCACAACTGTAATCTGTGTGCCACTCCCATGGTTCTTGGTTCCAAGTTAAGCCTTGAGATGGTCCACTCTTCGATCACCTTACCCTGTACAGAAGTTTTATTGGAGCCTTACAATATCTCACTATGACTCAGCCTGACCTCTCCTTTGTGGTAAATAAACTAAGCTAGTTTCTTAAAGCTCCAACTGTTACTCACTGGCAAGCTTGTAAGCATGTCTTACACTACATCAAAGGTACCTTGAGTCATGGCCTCACCTTCAGTATGAGCTCTACTTTTCAGCTTGACGGATATGCAGAAGTGGACTGGGCTAGTACTATTTCTAATCGAAAGTCCACAAGTGGCTGTTGTATTTTTCTTGGCTATAACTTGATCCGGTGGAGTTCCAAAAAAACAACAAGTTGTGGCATTGTCTTCTATCGAAGCTGAATATCGTGCTTTAGCACAGGTCTCCACCAAAGTCACTTGGCTTCAGAATCTTTTTCAAGAACTTCACATCTCTATTCCTGGTATCCCTATGCTCTAGTGCGATAACACCAGTGTAGGTGCTTTGGCCTCAAACCCCGTTTTTCACACTCGCATGAAACACATCGAAATTGATGTGCATTTTGTCCAAGAAATTGTTCAATCCAAGCAGCTGGTTGTTCAATATGTTGCTTTCCAGTTCCAAGTGGCTGATATTTTAACCAAACCTCTATCCGTTTCTTGTTTTCAGATCCTTCGAGACTAGCTCCATGTGTTTGGTTCTTCTCTCTCTGAATTTGAGCTTGAGGGACGATTATAGCATCAAATGCAAGCTCCAAATTCTGAGAAACATTCAGATATGAATGAAGAAAAAAAAAAAAAAAGGAAAAAAATATAGCTAAGATAGCTGATCTTGCATGAATTTGCGTTTGAGGGACGATTTTTTTTTTTTTTTTTTTGAGTTTTAGCTTGAGGGACGACGTTGACAATACTGCCAAGCTACAACTCAACCAAAACGACAACTCTTGTGTCGTATAAACTGGTGATTAAAACCAATACGAAGCCGTTTTTTGACGTAGAAATTGAAAGAAAAAGACAAGTCAGGACAATGAAGTTTTGGTGCCCGTGTTCAACATTAAGTCTTCTTCTCTAACAAACTCTGCAAGTTGCAATGGAAGTTGCAACCTGAATAAAGATTCCAGAAAAATGAGTGGTCAGAGATTAATAGTTTTGCGTTTGTTGAAAATATTATGAACAGTAGAGATAAAGTTTGACAAGGATCACTGTCAAAAAATCTCATTATATAAATTGTAAATCTGATTGATGTTAGTTATGGTACTTGAAAATGATATAAAATTTTTGTTCAATTTTTTCTCTGCCTTTTTCTTTCTTGTTCATACGCTTTTCATTATATAATATAATAGATTTACATTTGTAATCTTTATAAAGTTAAATTAAACAGTCTTATATTATTAAGCATCCTTTTTTTGTCTTTTAATAAACTTGTCTCTCTTTTTAATTGTTTTTACAAACATGTGTTTTCATTTTAATTCTCTCCAAAATTTTAAGTTGAAAGATTTCATCCCATTAATTAATAAGTAAATAAAAATAAAACTTTTTTTTGGTCCTTATTTTCTTCAAACTGATAAAAACAATTTCAAATGAAATCAAGGAATTGTATTTGGAACCAGAAACAATGTTATGTTATATCCTCTTCCTTGGCTAGTTTGCGTAAATAAATGAGATATAAAAACAAGAGACCCAGTACTGATTATTAGGCCTGAAGGCAATACTTTTAGATGAATATTTCAAATATCGTTTGATCTCATGATATATAAATTTAGAAGATACCTTCATATATATAATTCTCAAGTTCTGACGTTCTCATTTTTTCTAGATATTTAAGAATATTAAAATCTAAATTTCAGTAATATTTCTAGCATTAAGAAACTACAAATTTGTTATTTAGCAGTTTCCTCACATCAAGAAATTTGGTTTGAATTTCTAAAACGTTTGAAGTTTACAAGAGAGAATATGTATATATATATATGAGAGAGAGAGAGAGAGAGAGAGAGAGAGGTCCTAACTAGAAAATTATCACAATTTCAGGCATTATGTAAATTTACTCTTATGAATAGATGATGTTCGAATGGTTCTTGATTAACTTGATATAACTGCTAAACATACATCAACATCACAATTACAGTAATTAATTTAATTCCAATATATATGTAACAGTCCTAATCCAAAAGGTGCTATGATTACATTAAGAAAAATAAATAATAAAATGAGAACTTACAAGGCCTAAAGAAACTCACAACCAGCTAGGAATGAACCTTCCGAACCTAAAATGCATTGTCCCTGCCGCTAGGATTGTTCACCTGTAATATGCTAAAGAATGAGTCATTTCTATCTTGTTTTTCTTTCTTTAAGTAGTACTAATTTTCTTAACCATAGAACAACTGAATTGCCTTCATACGAAGACCAAAATAATTTGATATGAAGGCGAGAAATAATGCTACAGAATTATATATATATACGAAGGCGATTCTTACCAACATCTCCAATGTGCACATTTGGACGATTCATCTCTAATGAATATTGCATAGATTAAGGCGGGAAATAATCCGACAGAAGCCACAGCAGAAACCCACAGCAGAAGATCGCTCTCCCACATCTGTAATGCCATCACTGCTATGAATCCATAAGCAACAAAAATGTATCCGATACCCAAAACGATTCGTGCTCGTGGCGCTCCTCCAGGTCTGGGGTCAGATAGTAGCATCCCGAATAGGCAAAACAGAAACCCGAAAAAATTGCAGGCTGCGGCAAAACATGAAAGGATTTTGGCCTTATGGGACAACGAGGTGTTGCTGCTGTACCGAATTGTTAACAGAGTGTAAACTGCTCCGGCTGAGATCGTCAGGAATGTCTTTACCAGGCTAGAATTGTTGGGGTGTGATTGTTCTTCTGGATTTCCAGGCGGAGAAGAAGGGTCCCTTTGGTCCTCAGGATCAGAAGTTGCATTGTATGAGAATGGTGTTGATGAAGTTTCAGGATTTGGAACTGGGGTATTGGCCTGAGTGGATATTTCCTCAGGATTATGTGCCTCGGTGACAGGAGAGTTTTGATTATTGGAAGGCACACCAGGAAGTGAACCATTAGGTTCAGTGAAAATTTGTCCTGGAAAAGCTCTAGAAAACAACAAAGCTTGCCACATATTAATAAACGCGGAGATCCAATTTCTATCTTTATAATTTTTCCCACAGAGACTGATCTCACATTGAATTTCTTTGTGGCTGCAGAACCAGTAGTGAGAAGACACTGCTAGCCTATTAAGAATTCTACTCAGCTCTTCTGGGTCAATAAACCCATCCCTTGTTACATCAAAAAAGGAAAACGCCTCTTCAAGGCTAATAATCTCCTCAAGCTCATAAAGTTCTTCTAAAGAAACTTGACCTGGAGATTGGTCAAATTCAAAATCCTGAGGTTCTTCTGTTTGACCTGGAGACGGGTCAAAATAGGATTCCATGATAGCTAACATAGGGGTTTGATGTTTACGTTTTACTCTCTCATATTGACAGAACTCACATTGGATTTGTATGTTGAAACAGGAGCAGAGAATTTTAAGCAAATGGCAAATATAGATGAACAAAACATGGAGAGATAAAAGAACTTTACGCAGCTCCTCAGCGACAATCAACCGAAGCCCATAATGTATTTCTGGCAGTAAACCAGAATCAGAAGACTCGGATGATGTAATTGAAGAAGCCATTGATGAGAAAACAAGAAAACTCAACCGCTATTAATGTACTAGTTGAGAGAAGTCTCACACATTGTAAACATCTAACAACATGCGTTAAAAGAATGACGGCAGCTTGGAACTTCCGCTTGGAAAGGCCACAAGAA
This sequence comes from Pistacia vera, assembly GCF_008641045.1. NCBI lineage: Eukaryota > Viridiplantae > Streptophyta > Magnoliopsida > Sapindales > Anacardiaceae > Pistacia > Pistacia vera. The sequence goes on from NW_022196375.1 coordinate 92,760, forward strand.
GTTTCTTAGAAACCACTCCTTGACACTGATACCTGAGAATAAATTTACTTGCAGGACTGAGAAATCAAGAGAGATGGATTTGTTTAAACTTGCTTCTCATACCATTGGGAGAATTTTATAGACTACCTTTAAGGTTTTTAAATTTACATTTGGATGACAATTTTGACACTTTTTACTAGTAGACCCTCGGTGTCTGAAAACTGTATCATGATGTCCCTTTGCGGCTTTGCCCTAAATTCGTTATTTGCCGTTTGTGGTAGATGAGTGAAATGGTAATTTTGGTCTTATAAGAAAATGTTAAGGTAAAATGGTAACTTTGGTCTTATAAAAAAAATGTTTTTGTAGATCTAACGACAATGTAATAAAGTCAGTGCAAAGGGTTAAACTTCGAGGGTCCATTTTTATGCAAATGGGTATCAGTGATATAATTTTCAAACTTTGAAGATTCATTTTAAAAACTGCGAAAACTGTCATCTGAATTAAAATTTGGAAACCTTAAAGGATAGTTTAATATTTTCCTACACCACATTTCACCAATAGCTTAAGCTATTAATTAAGTTCGTATGGAGCTTGAAATCTAACACTTTTGGATCAAAAGGCATGCTTTTTGTCTCCATGTATAGACTCATCGATGAATTCAAGAAAGATTTCGTTAACTCCAAAGCCAAATAGTCCATCAAGAATGTAATAAAAAATTGTTTAGTTGTACATACATATAACAAGTTTCATCATGATTGTTTTCAGTTTGAATCAAGAAGCCGGGAATGAAGAAGATGGGCTTGACAGAAGAAAGTATTGATTATTTTAGTTTCTGTTCAGAAGTTTCTTCGAGGCGAAAGCTGGAGAAGAAGTTGCTGATAATCGATTTGTTTTTTTGCTACTTTGCTGCCTTTATGCTATTATTAGAAGCTCGAGAAGAATGTCATGTTCCCACCGTCATTTTTAACGGAATTCCTACACTGTTTCATCCCTTCGTAATCTCCATAATCTTCTCCTTCACTGGTGCATTTGGCGCGTTGTTGATAGAAAACAAACCCCACCTGGAAAAACTTCGGAGATGTTACTTCATAGTTTCATTGATTTCCATGGCTTCAGCTTTATCAATACTGTTGTATGCCTCGTTTTCAGGCATATTTTTCAGATTGAAATTGATGGAGCCATCGGTTGAGTTTGTGAGAACTTTTTGCAGTGCTTACTTGAAGCCATGTTTAGATGAACTGATTTGGATTCTCAATTGCAGATCAGCTAGTTGCCATGTAAGTAATTTTTAATAATCAATACTTCTCCTTCTCTTAAGCTTCAGAATTTATAGGGATAGAATTTTCCTGTGTAAAATGCAACTAAACTATTTATTCTTATATGTTCCTACTGTCTTCTTATATTGTTTCTAATTCTTTCAATTTCAAATAATAATCTCTCTTTTCGAAATCCTCCTGGCAGTTGATTGGTGTTTTTTATATGGTTTCTTTGTTTTTACGGTGTTCTGTTGCTGTGACTGTCGCAGCCCAAGAAGTTATTCACTTGTTTCTATTAGACATTCTTGGTGATTTTGTAGTTGAAAAGCCACCAATTGAATTTATCGTAAGAGCCCCTTCACTTGCACCACTTTAACTTCTTTTCTTAAAAAACATCTTGAAATTTTTTTAGTGTGAAAATTTTTAAATGGGGGTGGGTTTTTATTCGTTTGATGGGTACGGGTACACAGTCTACACAGCTTCATGAATACGACCTTAATTGAGTTGCATGTTGGGCTAACCATGCATGCACCCTCCCCTTATAAGCCGGTTTTAAAGGGTGGGGAGAGAAAGACTTTGTTGGAGTGCAGTTGGCGATAAACGGAGGAGTGTTCCTAGTCTTTATGAGGTTGATAAGGGTATTGGGAGGTAGGGGTAGGCCAAAAACCCGATACGAAAAAATAGATTTGAGTTGAATGGTATTTCTTCAGTCCAAGGCAAAATGGTCAGATAGGGTATTGGGGGTATCAGCATAACAGGTACTTTATGAGGAATATATTAGTTCATATTTTTGAACTCACCCTACAAGAGAAGTCCTTGTGCATNTTAGTAGGAGAATATAGTATAATTAAGCATGGGAGATGTTAGTCCATATCTTTGCATTCATAATGGCAATGTATATAGCTTATTTAGTTGTCTTATGAAAAATTTATGAAATGTTAAAGAATGAATTCCATGAGTCTCTTGAGGTATAAACCAAGATCAGAAGAATGAAATTCTTATGGAAACCATGAGTCCTTTGAGGTGACAACCAAGAACAAGGTAATGGTTTAAATGAATCCGATCGGATAACAAAGACTAATGAAACCATCAAGTATAAAGACAAAAGAAATAAGTATGCCATGTATATGAATATTTCATAAGTCATATATGTTCTATGTTATATTATGTATGGTTATGTTGTGTCTTATGTTTATGAGAAGAGTCCAAAGTGTATGATATGTTTTATGAACTTATTATGTCAAAGAATGAAGGTCATGTTTTGTAGGTAAGTAAGGTCCTAAGTAATATATTTGTATAATGAACCTTAATAGTTTATAAATAGCCACATTCCTTACCGAGCGATTAGCGCTCACCCCACGAAATGTTTTAAAATGTTTTGCAGATAAGGATTAAGGCATGAAGCTGATAAAGGATTCCGAGGGATGCTATGAGCATGAAGGGATGTTTTAATTATGACTATTGAATGGTTTTGCTAGTATTTAGTGTAATAATTATGTTTATATCTCATAATGCAATAAATATGTCCATGTTATTATGGAATATATATGTTTGTGTTAATAAAGGAAATCAAATTGCTAGTAAATTTTGTAAAAGTGTGTATGTTCTCGTAAGTACTACTATGGATTTCATAATGTACTCCAAGAAAGGAAACTATATTTTTTTTACTTGTACAATGAACTTATTATAGTTTAGAAATTAAATTAAATTAAAAATATATATATTTAAACTACAAGTTTATTCTTTAAATAGGATTTTAAAATAAACTTATTTCCTAGGCATGCGTTTTCTAGGTTCTCAATGGCCAAGGGATACTTAGGAAATACCCAGCTAGGGAGGGGTTTTACAGCCAAGTTACAAGAGGTCACGAACAACGAACAGAGTTACAAGAGCTTGGTATTCAGAGAGAATACTAAGTCAGTCTCTTTCCCATAAGTTGTCTTTGCTATTTGTTTTTATGAGAATCAGAGATCCTGCTTTTGTGAAGGGAGTCCTCTATTTATAGCCGCTAAGTTCAAGGTAATGATTACAAGTCTACAAGTGGGTAGGTGTTGTGCAAATCATTCCTTACGTCTCATTGGCTGATAACTTAGGAAATATCCTTATATTATATGGGGCTTGGATAGCTGTGCGGACCTTATTCATTCACAAACAAAACTTGAGCCTGCTAAGTTTGTAACAGCTGTATTCTGTCTATCTTGAGTCGACATGGCAAATTCTGGACAGTGTAAAGCCTTCCTGAACTTTGATTGGCGTTTGCTGATGTAAACTTACGTCAGCCCTAATTTTTTAGACATAACAAGATGAAATCTCAATCATATCAACTAAACAATATTTATATAATTATATATCAAAATTGGACTTACAACTAACAACACTTTAATGATTGCCATTGCCAATAATAAAGTTGGATCAAAGGAAAAGTATTTAATTTTTGAATCTTGTGTTTCAACTGATACCGGTATTGATTCCAGAGGCTTCACCGCCATGAGGACCGGTAGGCTTCTTGATGTCCTAAACTTGCCCTCTACGACGCATTACTGCCTTCTTATGCTTAGTCTGCACATTACAAAAGAAAGTGATTTAACATTTCAGGGGATTAAGAGGATACTACAGAATAGTATGAAATATTTGAAAAATACCCTCTTTTCTTTCTTGGATCCTTTAATAGCTTCTTGCGTGGATGAGTCAAGCCTCTATTCTTCACCATCTGTTGATGGAAATTGGTAGCAAAACAAAGTTTAAAGTTTGAAAGCAATGAAGGAAAAACACAAACATGCAGATAAAATGACTGTGTCCTCACATGATATGTGATTTGCCGTTTTCCGTCCACAGTTTCAGGCAAAGATGGGGTCACTTGAGTCCTGCAAAAAAAAAAAACATGCTTTCAGATGCAAATACCACAAATTGTCAGTATTAACATTAATTGATATATTAACAGTAAGGGTGTAGTTGATATTTTTTAATGTTCAAGATATGCATTAACAATTGAAGCATAGTGTAAGAACAGACCTTGTATGAATCTCAACTTTAGCAGCAAGTTTTTGAGCTCGTTGTTGTTTCACTTGTTGGTAGAATTCATCTTCCGAGTGTTTTGTATCTTGATCCTCTGAGTCACCCTCATCATCCTTTGAGTTGCCACCATCTTCCTCAGCCCCAATTGTGCCAAGTTCATCCCCACCATCATCCTCAGACTTAATTCCAGCTCCTGATAACACTTTGAGCTCATGTTTTCTCCGCCTTGCTCCAATATCATCTCTCTTAGGTAAATCATCATCACCGGAAACAACCCACTGAAGAGGAGTCAAATTTTGTCACGTGTGAATTTCAAGTTCATAAAATTTTATGAGAAGGCATAAAAAGAAGAGATGATATAGTCAAGTGTTATATACCTTTGGTTTATTTGGTTGACCAATAACAAGTTGGGAATGTTTATTCGGGCGCAATGAGCTTACATGCCCATTACTCTGTCCATCAACATCCATATCATCATTATTAAAATCATCATATGTTTCAAGTTGTTTGTTCCATTCCAAGTACAAAGCATTAGTTGCCACAATTTAAAAGAAAAAAAAACTTAGGGAACATCAGCTCAAAGTAGTACCCATTCACTGGTTTCGAATGTTTCCTGGCTTTATCAGGCTTCGGAGCAATAGTTCTAAAGACTCCCTTCTGCTTCAATTTTTCCTCTAGGGCAGCCCTTACTTTTAACATTTCCATGCTCTGTACACCAACTTGATCATTCTGACATATTTGTAAGTCTCAAAATTAGCACATAGCAAAGGGCAACAACAGAAAATATAATGCCATAGATCAAAAGAAAGGGTAGGGAAAAAAGATCAAGCAGCCAGGTCTGGAACACAATATTTCACCTTACGCTTGCTTTTCCCTCCTTTATCCTCATGATCCCTCAGAGACTCCTCCTTTTCTAACTCATTTGCATCAGAAGTCTATGGTATTACAAGGAAAATAAAGAGCTTACAAGATTGACTTCTAGAAGGAAAAGTGTAAAATATGACAGACAAAATTCAATTTGCAACTGCCACTGGTGGTTGTTTCATCTCAGTTGATGATCTTTCCTGACAGAATCAGATACCATTACAGCATTTTCTTTAACCAAGTTTTTCACTGTTTCAGAGCCGGTATGGTCTTTCTTCACAATCTCATCAAATTCAGATGAAAGATTTGCATCAAGTTCTTTCATCTGTGAAGTGGAACATGAATCAGAGATTGTCAAGCCTAGAAAAATAACTGCCATGCTATGGGAGAAGAAAAAATTTAAACCCATGATTATAGAGAATAATTTAGGCTATATAAGGAGAGCAGAAGACCTTATCTAGCAAACCCTTGATCTCTACAAGGCGAGCTATGACGGGATGATCACGAACTGGCTGCCCTTCAGACTTGAGAAGAAGATAAAATGTTATGGCTTGGCAATAGGCCAGTAGAAGAAGTTGCTTCACCTCCAGATAATGCACCCCACCTTCCAACTTGATCTCCTGCTCTTTAACCTTTACAAAGCATCAAAGTAATTACCATGTTGAATACAAAGGAATCAATTGAATTACTTGCCCCTAAATAAACCAGCACAGAAACGATGAGAAACTTGATTATGTATAAATTGTATAATTATAAGGATTTGTTCAAGTCAAAAGACTTGACACTACACAGAGCAACATAATGTAAAACAATAATGCAATATTTGCACAGACAAACGAGATACTAAAAACTCAACATGACAGAAAATTTTCCTACCGAGTAGATTCAAAATGAAGAGATCAACATCCCAAGACCTGGTATTTGACATTCTAAGGCTACAGAACATCAAGAGTGACATAACCCTTCAAACTGATAAAAAAAACACTCAAAGAATAATACCTTGCTTAAAAGCGGATTAACTTTATTATCAAGTTGTGCAAGTGCATTGTTCAACTCTGACAGCAAACCAACTAATTCGGGAGCAGAACTGAAGCCAACAATTCAAAAGCATAAGACACAAAAAGGCAACAGTCATAGATAGAACAATTTGTAATTAAAGCATTGTTAGTAAATAATGGAATAAGCTAAAAATCAAACACCTAAAGGCACTAGAGTAGACAATGTACTTGTCCCTTAATTTCTGTATATCAGAACAAAAAGCCTACTCCAACTCAACCATAGATGAAGAACATGCCCTTCTAACTATTAAATAGTGTCAAATAAACATAAAACATTGATGCATCTCCTTGGAATAATGATAATAAACTTTACAAACACATAATTGCATTATATTTAATGTTTTACAGCATATTTTGCTGAAAGACCACTTGCTTTTAGCACATTTGTGTTGAAGGATACAAGTGTCAAAAGCTTGCATTCAGTTGGTAGTATTGTGGAAAGATGAAATCCTGTTCTTAAAAACTTTATCCTAATAATTTACATTCTTATCTCATAGATTCAAATGATAGACAAATAACATTTTTTTTTTTATAAGAAACTGATAAAACGTATTAACAAAGCAAAGCACAATTTAGAGCTCACATAGATTATCTATATGCTTGTATGACACAGAATGAGAATGATGTAGCAAACCCCATTTACTATGGAAGGCTTAGTAGAACAGAGTTATTTATAATGACTTTCTTATTAACTTTATCACCAGTACCAAACAATAGATAGACCATTTTACAATTTTTTTTTTTTCAAATTAAGGTTACCTGTATACTACATCCATTTGCTCCTCCCTCGACAAAGCATTCAAATCTTTCTTGACCTCCTCATAAGTTGTATCCACATCATCCACAGCTTCTTTGTTTGCTGCAGAGACTGTTTTGCTTTTTCCTTTAACCGAGATTTCCTATATAACAATATGTTATGGTAACATGTTACTTACGAGAACTTAACATTCATACTCCAACTTTGAGCTACATTATTTTTAGTATTGAATTCCTTTCACTTAAGAAGGAGACAACTGCTAACTCAAAGAACAAAATAATATGGAAAACCCACCTCCAAGGTTAATTCCCTATCACTCTCATCTTCACTGTCAGTAGCATCTTGAAGGCCAAAATCTTCCATTTCTAAAGATTTTGCTCTCTCTTTCAGCATTCTTACCACCTCTGCCTCCTCTTCTGCAGGTGAGTCATCATCGCTTGATTGCAACTATAAAATTATTAGAAAATTAAAATTAAGTCAAAGACAACTTCAAAGCATAGAAGAACATGAAGCCATGAAGTTATAACGCTATATAGGTTAATCGGCTATCCAGGTACTAATTGGATACATAAATTCAGGACAGCAGGGGTGAAAGATAGTTATAACCATAAACATAGGTATAAAATCCTAACCTCAAAATCACGATTGTCACCATGATAATACTGGCTCTTCATCCCACCCCATAAAGTCTTCTTATCTTCCTTATCCTCATCCTCATCATCATGCATTTCATCTTCAACTCCACCAAATTTTGCCCGCAAAAATTTTTGTTGCCTTGCAACTGCAGATAACAGAAGATGCTATAAGTGATCCAGTGAAAAAATATCTTTTAGCCTGGTGTTCTCTCCAAACAATTATAAGAACCCATAAGAATAGGAAGAAGAAATTGTTATAGCAAAGATTTGATGGAGTTGCAGCCAACCATTACAAGTCCAAGTGAAGAAACCAATTCTGATTTAGCATGCAACGCAATTTAGACACATTTGGAAGCTTGATTAGCATAGAAACTTCTTTCATAATTTTGAAGGGCCATCTTACAGCAGCCTTTCTAAAGCGGCCATAAAGGTCTTTCCTATGTCAAAGCTGCAATTCAGCAGCCCCAATAACTTAGCCATTAAGCCCTCTATCATCAAGTTACTTGTTATCACTGAGTACTGGTTTCAGTTCTGAAACTTTTTAAATAATCATGATATGGAACAACCAATGTAAAGTCCTGATTATTGAAGCATAAATAGTGAATTTTGAATGAAAGGTTTACATCCTGCTTCAAACTACAAGTGAACATGGTCATCAGCCCAGAAGACCAGTCCAAGAAAAAGAAATAAGCAGGATGAATGGGACCAGATGCCCAACGCAGCAGAATTTTATGGTAGCCAAATTTCTTGGCTCTTAAGTTTTACACAAATAACAAAGTTTAAGCCAGTTCAACTTAGCTCAAAAATATCAAACCAAAACTTATGTGTGTGTTAGTTAATAAATCTTTAAACATAATCCTACACTATGAATGTACCCAAATGTGTTGTCCTGTGTAAACAAAAAAACCAATTATTGTGCTAAAATATACTCATCTCATTAGATAAAATAATACATTAAACATAACCATAGAAGCATCATTAAATCAATAGTTCGATCACATTAAAATCAATGAAACTAGAAACAAAATGAAGTTTTATTGTTATGATAGTATTGAGTAAGTACTAAAATTTAACATAATTCAAAACATCTTCCTTACTTTTAGCAGCCATTCCAGTGTCTCGAGCATCATCATCATCATCCTCATCATCATCCTCATCCTCATCCTCATCCTCGTCATTACCCTGTAATCCGACAACAAGACGGAATTCTCAAAAGTGACCAAATCTGCTTTGGATTATTTGGTCGTCAGATGGTTAAAACGTGAGTTAAAGATGATTTACTACCTCAACATCAAAGACCGGATGTTCATTATCTCCATCAGAATCCCCAACATCACCATTTATATCCAAAGGAATAACATCCCTTTGCTTGTGAACTGCAAAAACAAAATAAATTAAATCGCATGTCTTAAATTCTCAAACAACATCTTTACAAATCATAAACCAACAAAAAGAAAAAGAAAAGTATATATATATATATATATATATATATACCAAAATTACATTATATAGACAACTTTAAGAATTCAATAAAATGAAATTTACAGGTATCAATTTCATCATCCATGTCTTCCGGATTAACATCTTCATCACGCGGTCTTCTCTTCGAGCTCTTGCTGCCCTTTTGGCTCCTCCCTCTCTTACCCATGATTCCAACTAATTATATAAACAAATACGCAACAAACACAAAAATTGACTTGTCTTTCCTCACTAGTCAAGTGGTAAGGTAAGGGGCTATTCAATGAAGAAAACAGACTTTTGGAAAGTGGTTCAGATAGTTCAGCTAGTTAGAGCAAAGGACTGAAAAAAAACTTGTGTCAGTGGTTCGAATCCACTTCTAAGAGGACGAAAGGTCGCCGTAGGTGAGGTAGCCGGGAGCGAGCTTGGAAATTCAAGTGAGAGAGGAAGAGCTTTACGAGTGCAGCTGCTCCGCCTCTGTTGATGGTTTATCTACCAGAGGGTTTTTGCCGCTAGGGTTTAAGCAAGGTTTGATGCAGAATAAACCCTGATTCAAGGTTTGATTTTAAGAAAAATATCATTTAAGCAAATGGGTTGTAGTGTCACTTTTGAAACCTAGTGGATCGTACTTTACTTTACTATACATCAGGGTGTAAGTTGTCATATGATAATTCTATAGTTATTTATATAATTTTTTAATATTTTTTTAAGTTTAATATAACATTAAAGTTTAGAAAAGAGGTGATTTATAGAAAAAATTTTGAGTAATAGAAAAAAAAATTTCGGAAAACATAACATATTCTTCTATAGGATGGTTATAATTAATTAAATTAAAAAATTAAAATACTTATATATCATTGATGTACATCACTATTATAATTTTCATATCATATGGCTAGACATATTTTTTTAACTTGTAACATTACACAAACTAATAACATAAAATGTTACACCAATAACGCGTGTAATGAATAACGTTTTAGTATAATCAGAGTAATATATATCAATCAGTTAAATACAATTATCAAAATAGAGTAGTGTTCTATTTATAAGTTATATACAAAATTTAATATGTCATTATTCTTCTAACTATATATAATTTCTCAACAATCTACAATACATGAATTTCATGATTTGCCAATGAGATATTATATAACACGTTTGTTACAAAAATAATACTAAACTTCTCAAGTGAAATGTCGAATTTCCAACCATAATGATATCTCCTCTTATGGGCTTTGATCCGTAAACCAAGAGTTGACATGGTAATGATATGCTAAATAAAGACTACACATTACTTGAAATGAAAAATTTGGAAATTTAACTTGAAAAGTGAAGTAATATCGTTGTAATTGGGTCTTTTTGTTTTATTATTTTGGATAGGATTTTGGTAATAATATTGGATAGTTGAATAGGGGAATATTACGAGGTAAAATTTAAAAATTTACAAAAAAACACACTTAGGTTTGCGAATTTAACTAAAACCCCAATATATAAAAATTTTGTAAAATGACAAAAACACCCCCACCCACCCGCAGTGCCAGATTCCAGCCACCACCGTCGAAATTTGGCCGAAAAATAGCGTTACGACGTAAACCGGTCTGATCTGGTGGGTAGATCTGGCTGTCAACGGCCGCAAAAGTCCAGACCTAGCCGTCAGCGATGGCCAAAGCTATGGCCGTCATTTTCGGTCAACAATGGATCTAGCCGGAAAAGGTCAGATCTATCCATGAATTACCGACCAGTTTCGATCATTTATAGGTCATTGTGACAGATTCCGGCTACCACTGACGGTGGTTGTTGGAATCTGGCAAGTAGAGGTGGAATTAATGGGCCGGGTTAGACAGGTCAACCCTTACCCGGCCCGCATTAAAGAGGGCTCAACCCGAATCGCCTAGTAGGCGGGCCGGGTTGAGCTCGACCCGCATGCAACCCCCAGGCGGGCTGGGTTGATATATGGCAACCCGACAGGCCGTGGGTTGTTATTTTGTCATTTTTTTGAGCAACCCGCCGACCCTGCAGGTTGACCGTTAAAATTTAAAAATATATATATTTTTTTTTCAAATACCCATTTTACCCTTGAAATATAATAGTTTTATAGCAGTTTGAGGGGTCTTTTTCGTCATTTTCATTTCCCATTTTTTTCCTATAAATTGGCCCTAAACTCTCATATTTTCTCACATCCCAAATTCTCTCATTCTCTCATTTTCTCTAATCTCTAATCTCTAATTATTCTCTTTGTTGACATTTTGTTCTAATTTTAATTTTTATTAGTTTTTGAATTTTCAATTCATATTTCCATTATTCCATATTCCAATTCTCCTTCTTTGATTTTTTATTTCTTCTATTTCTATATAATTTTTTTTTTAACTACAATGGATAGATATTACTCTTCCATCAATTTCGATGATGAAGAAAACTATCACAGTCCTGCTGAATTTGCTAACATAAATGTAGCAGATTCAAATAGTCCTGCTCTCTCAGTCTCAGAATCCGATACACCTCAAAATATACCCATGATTCCTCCCCATGCTGCTACAGCTCCCGATGGTTCTAGAAGTCGTCCTCGTAATCGTCGTACTCGTCCAACTTCATCTCAACAAGAAGTGGATTCATCAACTACTGTCGGAACCGAAGACAAACACACATCAGACGTGTGGGTACATTTCGAGAAGTTTTATGAGACAGAAAATTGAGTTCAAGTGAAGAAAGCAAGGTACAAGTATTGTGGAAATGTTTATAAAGTTGATTCAGGTAATGGTACTAGTTCTTTAAAAAAATATGCTAATAAACATATTGCTCAACAAGGAAATAGAGAAATCAATCAAACTCAAATAACTAATATGGGTACTACTTGGCGTTATAATTCTGATGTATATAGGGAACAATTAACTTTATATATTACTGCAACTGATCAACCTATTAATATGGCTGAAGATAAATATTTTGAAAGATTTATTAAAAATTCATTTTTTCCAGTATTTAAAAGTTATTCTAAAACTGCAACTAGAAATGATTTAATAAAATTGTTTGGAAAAATGAAATTAGAATTAAAAAATAAAATACATAGTTGTCATGTTAGTGTGGCTCTAACTGCCGATATTTGAAGTGGTAGAGCTAAACAAGATTATATTTGTGTGACTTGTCATTATTTTGATAATGAGTGTAAATTAAATAAATCTTTATTAGGATTTAGATTAATGGATGTGGATCATAGTGGTCAACAAATTTACAATAAAATTATTGCTACCAGAGGGTTTTTGCCGCTAGGGTTTAAGCAAGGTTTGATGCAGAATAAACCCTGATTCAAGGTTTGATTTTAAGAAAAATATCATTTAAGCAAATGGGGTGTAGTGTCACTTTTGAAACCTAGTGGATCGCACTTTACTTTACTATACATCAGGGTGTAAGTTGTCATATGATAATTCTCTAGTTATTTATATAATTTTTTAATATTTTTTTAAGTTTAATATAACATTAAAGTTTAGAAAAGAGGTGATTTATAGAAAAAATTTTGAGTAATAGAAAAAAAAAATTTCGGAAAACATAACATATTCTTCTATAGGATGGTTATAATTAATTAAATTAAAAAATTAAAATACTTATATATCATTGACGTACATCACTATTATAATTTTCATATCATATCGCTAGACATAATTTTTTAACTTGTAACATTACACAAACTAATAACATAAAATGTTACACCAATAACGCGTGTAATGAATAACGTTTTAGTATAATCAGAGTAATATATATCAATCAGTTAAATACAATTATCAAAATAGAGTAGTGTTCTATTTATAAGTTATATACAAAATTTAATATGTCATTATTCTTCTAACTATATATAATTTCTCAACAATCTACAATACATGAATTTCATGATTTGCCAATGAGATATTATATAACACGTTTGTTACAAAAATAATACTAAACTTCTCAAGTGAAATGTCGAATTTCCAACCATAATGATATCTCCTCTTATGGGCTTTGATCCGTAAACCAAGAGTTGACATGGTAATGATATGCTAAATAAAGACTACACATTACTTGAAATGAAAAATTTGGAAATTTAACTTGAAAAGTGAAGTAATATCGTTGTAATTGGGTCTTTTTGTTTTATTATTTTGGATAGGATTTTGAAAATAATATTGGGTAGTTGAAAAGGGGAATATTACGAGATAAGATTTAAAAATTTACAAAAAAAAACACCCTTAGGTTTGCGAATTTAACTAAAACCCCAATATATAAAAATTTTGTAAAATGACAAAAACACCCTCACCCACCTACAGTGCCAGATTCTGTCCACCACCATCGAAATTTGGTCGAAAAATAGCGTTACAACGTAAATCGGTCTGATCTGGCGGGTAGGGCATCGATATGCCCTTTTCTGACGGATCTGGCCAGAAAAGGCCAAATCTACGGCTAGATCTGGCCGTCAACGGCCGCAAAAGTCCAGACCTAGCCGTCAGCAATGGCCAAAGCTATGGCCGTCATTTTCGGTCAACAATAGATCTAGCCGGAAAAGGTCAAATCTATCCGTGAATTACCGACCAGTTTCAATCATTTATAGGCCATTGTGACAGATTCCGGCTACCACTGATGGTGGTTGTTAGAATCTGGCAAGTAAAGGTGGAATAAATGGGCCGAGTTAGACGGGTCAACCCTAACCCGGCCCATTAAAGAGGGCTCAACCCGAATCGCCTAGTAGGCGGACCGGGTTGAGCTCGACTCGCATGCAACCCCCGGGCGGGCCGGGTTGATATATGGCAACCCGGCAGCCCGTGGGTTGTTATTTTGTCATTTTTTTTAGCAACCCGCCGACCTTGCAGGTTGACCGTTAAAATTTAAAAATATACATATATATATATATATATATATATTATTATTTTTTCAAATACCCATTTTACCCTTGAAATATGGTCGTTTTATAGCAGTTTGAGGGGTCTTTTTCGTCATTTTCATTTCCCATTTTTTTTCCTATAAATTGGCCCTAAACTCTCATATTTTCTCACATCCCAAATTCTCTCATTCTCTCATTTTCTCTAATCTCTAATCTCTAATTATTCTCTTTGTTGACATTTTGTTCTAATTTTAATTTTTATTAGTTTTTGAATTTTCAATTCATATTTCCATTATTCCATATTCCAATTCTCCTTCTTTGATTTTTTATTTCTTCTATTTCTGTATAATTTTTTTTTTTTAACTACAATGGATAGATATTAACTCTTCTATCAATTTCGATGATGAAAGAAACTATCATAGTCCCGCTGAATTTGCTAACATAAATGTAGCAGATTCAAATAGTCTCGCTCTCCTAGTCTCAGAATCCGATAAACCTCAAAATATACCCCTGATTCCTCCCCATGCTACTACAGCTCCCGATGGTTCTAGAAGTCGTCCTCGTAATCGTCGTACTCGTCTAACTTCATCTCAACAAGAAGTGGGTTCATCAACTACTGTCGGAACCGAAGACAGACATACATCAGACGTTTGGGTATATTTCGAGAAGTTTTATGAGACAGAAAATGGAGTTCAAGTGAAGAAAGCAAGGTGCAAGTATTGTGGAAATGTTTATAAAGTTGATTCAGGTAATGGTACTAGTTCTTTAAAAAAATATGCTAATAAACATATTGCTCAACAAGGGAGTAGAGAAATCAATCAAACTCAAATAACTAATATGGGTACTACTTGGCGTTATAATTCTGATGTATATAGGGAACAATTAGCTTTATATATTACTGCAACTGATCAATCTACTAATATGGCTGAAGATAAATATTTTGAAAGATTTATTAAAAATTCATTTTTTCCAGGATTTAAAAGTTATTCTAAAACTACAACTAGAAATGATTTAATAAAATTGTTTGGGAAAATGAAATTACAATTAAAAAATAAAATATATAGTTGTCATGTCAGTGTGGCTCTAACTACCGATATTTAAAGTGGTAGAGCTAAACAAGATTATATTTGTGTGACTTGTCATTATTTTGATAATTAATGTAAATTAAATAAATCTTTATTAGGATTTAAATTAATGGATGTGGATCATAGTGGTCAACAAATTTACAATAAAATTATTGAAGTTTTAGAAGATTATGATGTTATTAATAAAGTGATAAGTTTAACTTTAGATAATGGTATAGTTATAGATTTTTTTAAAATTAATTATCATTTTTATAACAATTTGAAGTTTTTTCACCAACGTTGTGCATGTCATATTATTAATTTAATTGTGAAAAGTGGCATGAAAACAATTAAAGATAATATTGATAGAATTAGAGAATCTTTAGCTTAGATTACTAGTAGTAATAAAAGAAATGCTGAATTTCAAGATGCTTTTATAAAATCAAATATGTCTCCGAGAACTTTTGCATTAGACATGTCTGTTAGATGAAATAGTACTTATTTAATGCTTGATTCATGTTTACCTTATGCAAATATAATTAGTTATTTTGTAGCAAATAATAGAAGTCTTCATTATTTGGTAGAAAATGATTGGCAAATAGCTAAAGTATTTCATTCTTTTCTTAATTTTTTTAGCAATCCACTTTATAACTTTTCTGGTGTGTATTATTCTACTAGTCCATTGGTAAATCATACAATAATAAAAATTTCAGAGTTATTTACAAAAAACAAAAACAATGAAATTTTAAAAAAACCAATAAAGGCAATGGAAATTTTTTTTTTTTTAAATATTTTAAACTCATTCTTTTTCTTTATTGTTTAAGTGCTATACTTGATCTAGAATTAAACAAGAAGGTTTAGAAAATGATTTGGAGACATTAACTGAAAATTTACAAAACGTAACATTTGCCAATCAAATAGGAGAGGTAAAAAATTATCTTGTAGAGGTATATTTCTAATATGAAAACAGGTATGGGAACCCGTAAAGACACGAAATACACAGGGAAGTTGCATAAGAAGAAACAAATGAAGACTTCTACACCTCGAGCGCATTTAATAGGCCGAAGAGGACCCGAACCTGAAGCACAGGCACAACCTCCTCTTCAGAAGCACCAACGACAACAACGAATATACTGTCTGCCATGCAGTCACAGAGTAACGAGCTTCAACAATATTTGGGAACTCCCAAAATGTTACCAACAGATCCACAACAAAGAGCCAACTTTGATATCTTAGAATATTGGAAAACCAGAAAATGTATTTTTCCGGTATTATTAAGACTTGTCTTGGATGTTTTTGCTGTTTTTGTTTCAACCGTCTCATTCGAACAAACATTTAGTGCAAGTGGAAGAATTTTAAATAAAAGAATGACTAAACTTTCACAAAAAATGATTGAAGTCCTCACATGTCTTCAAGATTGGGAACGGTCGCCCCATCAAGATCAATACGAGGTTGTCGACGATATTTTAATAGAATCATTTCAATTTTGTAATATAGATAATACGGATGAAGGAGGTCCTAGTCAACCCCAAAATTAGTTGTTTTGTAAATTGTAACTTGTAAATTAATTGTCAATTATTGCACTCTTTTTTCTTTACTAAGTTTTTGTCCCATTGGGTTTTTCTTGATGAGATTTTTAACGAGACAATAATTATTGTAATTTCTTATCTTATTTTTTGATAAATGAATAAATTTAATTTTTCTTATATTACAATTTTAATGTATTAAAATTGAATTAATATTTGAAATGTTAAAAAAAAAATTAATTTAATTGAATTATTGATATTTGAAAAGAAGTTAACTAAAAATAATTACACAAAACAAAAGAAAAGAAAAAATAAAAAAAGAGGTGGGCTAACTCGGCCTCGCCCGCACCATAACCCAGCGGGTTAGGGTTGGCGGGCCTGGTTGCGCCAGCCAACCCCTAACAAGTGGCGGGCCTAATCGACTTGCCTTTGTTGGCGGTCCGGGTTAGGCCCGACCCGCCAAAAGGAGTAGCCAGCAACGGGCCGGGCCGGGCCGGGCAGGCTACTTTTTCAACATTTTATTAATTTTTAAACTTTTTTCCTTAGGGTATTTATGAAATTAATAAACTTAAGAGGTCTAAAAGTAATTATAAAAATATACTAATATTTCTCAAATAATGTGTCAAACAAGTATTTTGGGAATAAGATTGAGAATATGAGTAGAAATAATGTGTTAAACGGGAGCCAATATTATTGATGTGGTGTAAATTGTTGAGTGAATATCTTTTGAGCACTTGAGAAAGTTTATCGTACCACAATGCTAGACACATAGTTTTACAAGTTGATGCATGATGCATGCATATCATGTAGTTAATGTATTTAATTATTACCAATAATATAAGGTGAAAATCTAGCCAAATATATGCCATACACCGTGAATTTTGGATTGTGGGATGGCTTAATTTAATCTTAATTATAGGATTACAAAATCAGGAATAAGATTATTTTGTCTCTTGATTAGGGATAACTGTGAAACTAAAATGAAGATCTCAAGTTATTGTTAGCATACAAGACTTTGAAAGAAATTAATTACAACTATTTTATTATATATTTGAATAATACTATATACAGTAAAACCTCTTTATAGTCATAATTGTAAAACCTACTAATTTTATTGCTATGAAGAGGTTATAATTTAATGGATGTGTAGTTACAAAAATTATTATTTTGATTTCTTATTTTATAATTTATGTTTTAGTAGTACAATATTAGGATTTCAATTCAACTCTTCAATTGTCTACTTTTGAAATGGATAGAAGATTGTGTCTCAGAACTAACAAAGATAAATATCATTGATAGAACTATAAATATTGTTGATGCATGATCAATTAATGTGAAGCCACAAATAATTGCTAATGGTTTAAAGCATTGCAAAATTAAAACCCTTGATTTCACTGACTTGCAAGCTACAAATGAAATGGACGAGAAAAATAAAAAAAGTCATTTTGAAATTGAGTAATCAGATTTGACAACTTCATTATACTAATCGAATAGATATTAATGTTTTCCTCGATCATCCAAATAAGCAACAAATCGTATATGTTTAACCGAAGAAGAAATCATTACTGCAATTAGACAAGAAGATAAAGGAAATAATCATGAGGATGATGGTACAGAAATGTAAAAATTTCGTGTCATGAAGCTCTAAACACGCTTGAGAAGCTAAAAATATTTTGGTTTCAATAAGAATGTGTTCATATTAACAAATTATTATTTACTCGTTAAGTAAAAGATGTGGTAACAACTCTAAAGTACAAATCATTGTTCCAAATAACTTTAGATAAATATTTTATTTCATCTTAAATCTTTAATGTAACATTATATATATTTTTTGATAATATGCAAATAATTATTACTATGTAGAGACAACTTTCTTTAAGACGGAAATTAAAAAAATTATAACTTATTGTAATGTGGAGTTTATTCCTATTTATAACTATTTCAAATTGAGACTAAATTTTTTTATAAATGCATAGAACTCAAGCTTTATGTTAAAAATCAAGTTCCGAATAACATTAACTTCTCCGAGGCTTTTCACCACCCACTTGCCATTTCTGTTTCTTCCGAATTCTCCGAAGAATTCCGCCTGCAAAATTGTGTACTTGCGCAGAAACCCGAAGGACAATTTTTGTGTGGCTTTGGTATTTCATGATCAAGCTAATAATGATTGAAGAAATAAAGCATTCTCTTGAAGAAGCTTTTGATAAATTCTCCCAGTGGAGTAAGCATTTATGGACCATTTGAGGATGACGTTTTGGAGTAAGGGTGGCTATAGGAAAATTCTATGTGCTAATAGGTGGTGGTGGAAGGGCCAACCTATGCGGGAGGGGAAACTTGTATCCCTGGACTCTGGAGTACCTGCTACATGTTGAAAATGGGGGAGATATGGACCTGTTTGGCTTTTGGTTGACAAGGCTAGGCCGAGGCTGTTCTTGGTTTGGGCTCGCTTAATTGAAACTTTTTGTATGGCTTTTGTTTTGATCAGGCCAATTTTTTTTTGGGCCAGATGTACATCCTTAGACGTTAGGCGTTGATTTGCTGTTTCCTTGGGCCTGTCCAAGGCTATCAGCCTGTGTCTTCCTCCACTTTTGTGTATTTTTTTTTACTTCAATTTTATACAATTATAGGGTTTATCCCCCCCCCCCCAAAAAAAAAAAAAAAAGTTGGGCTAGAAAGGACATCACTTATGGGCTAGAAAATGGGTCCAATCAAGCTTATACATCTTGGTTAAGGCCAGATAACTGGTCAGTGGTTGTGGGCTGAAACGTACATAAATCCCACAAAGGGACAACGGGCCAATAGCCCAATAGTTGGCACTATTTACGTAGAATTACCACTCTCTATGGAGCAATCTTTGCTAAGGTAATTATTTACTTCCCATGATCTTTGGAGTTAAATATATGGGACGCATAGTAATTGAAAGAAATGAACAAGTGATGTCGGTGGGATTAATAACATAAACTATAAACTCAAGATCATAGCTTGTTGCTGACACTATACACCAAAATTATACATATATTTCGATTCGAGACTTGCTTAAAAACCGAAGAGGTAACGCAACTCTATATAACATCCTTTTTAACATTAGAATTCACCTTGTATGATTTCAGAGAAACAGGTTGAGCCTAGCTTGAGTAAGAATTCGACGACCTCAATTTTCTAAGAAACTATAATTACTAAAATAAGTATCACAACAGAAAATTATTACAACACACCCATATTTTTTTGCATTAACTAAGATTCTAAATCATTTTTTTTCTCATTTTTGTTGTTTTCCACGAACCTGGCATCAACCACTCAACTGCTTGCTCTGTGCATTATTTTTTCCAGGATCTCCTCCAGCTAAAAATGATTGAAGATTTAGAGCACTAATCAAAAACCTTTCTATAAAAATTGACGTGGAGTCAAGTCTTTTGACCTGTCTCTTTAATCATAGTGTAAAAGGATGAAGTATATTATTATTATTTATTATTTTAACATTTATTTATGGTTCAGAAACTTATAACATCACTCCTTTTTTCTGCTAATTTTAATATCTGACTTTAAAAATTTGGAATGAAACTGTTAGTCTGAGACCAAGATGTGGCTCTTAGCAAAAACTCTAAACAATATTCAAGGATAATATTACCCTCTTGATTCTAAAAGTTGATAATATTACCCCATTTCTTTAAATTTGTATAAAAATTGATAATATCACCCCAGGTCTTAAAAGTTTTATTTAAGTCCAAAGTCTTGTCATCCATCAAAAATTGAGCACTAAGCCAACAACTTCCTAGAAAATATTAACAATTGTATAAAGAAAGACTAAGTATATTGACCTATCTCTTCAATAAGGATGAATTATAGTATATAAGGAGAAATTAATTGTCACCCCCTATTCATGACTTAAGGACCCCTCTAATTTCAAAAGATACACAAACCATAATGCCTCGCAAACTACATAGAAGATGACCTCAATCTTCTTTAGAAGTTTTGTCATTATGTAACCATAAAGCATAGCAAATTCAAGTGAAAGCAGGACCTAACTACAAGAAATTAAACTAGATATTGTAAAGGTCGCTCTACAATCCAAAAAAAAAATGAAAAAAATAAATAAGGAGCTAGATAAGCAAATCTATACGTACCATTTTTTTATGCAACTGTCGTATGGTTGTATTTAGATCACCATCCCAACGCCATGCATCTGCTACCCACCTCTGCTGTACTTCCTGTAATTTTGGTGTGCTTAAAACTCCTCTAGAGAAAACATTCATATTGGGGCATTCTATTACAAATAATTCTTCCAATGATGGAAATATGAAAGTATAATTCCCAGAGCAGAAGCTTCTAAGACTTTCTAAACCAAAAAGAGTTAAGCTCTTCAATTTGCAAAAGGTAATCTCAGCTTCTTCTATTAGATATCCCTCATTTTCTACTACCTCTATCATCATTTCACATCCACAAATCTTCATTTCTTTGAGTTGCACCAGGGTTTTGGCTGCTGCGAATGCTACTAAGTTCGTCAATCTTTTGCAAAACCACACTTCCAAAACTGTCAGATTCTGGAAAGATGCTGACGATGGCGCCAAATTAATTAAACTACTGCACCACCATACATCAAGAATTTCAAGATTTTGAAGAATTGTGCCCAGTTTTGATTCTTGTTTCCACATAAACTTTAGATTAGACAGTTTAAACAACTTCAAATCTTTAATCTGTGTCAACATCCTGGCATGTCCTTCCACCTCTTCATGTGAGAATATCTCTTTGCATGAAACATGACTTAGAATGAGCTTTTCCAGATTGTGAAATCTCTTAAAGGAATGAAGAGGAAAAACATTTGAATCATCTTTCACAATGTGAAGAACTTCAAGTCTGCGAAAGAGGTGGTCTGGAAATGCGCCTTGCCATATCATCTCCACGACCTTCCCCCCTAATTTCAGTTCCTCCAAATTAGGGAAGACCTAGTTACCAATAAACAAGGGAAAATTGAAGTTGATGTTCCTCTTGACAATTTCATAAAATAGACAGTATCAAAAAAAGATTTCAGGCTGCCATAATTAGACAGATGAATACTTAAACATTTTATAAAACTATCAAAAAATGTGAACTCAGTATACTTGACTGAATGAAGTTGATATGTAATAGTTTTAGCTGACTTAACTTTGGCAATTAAAAGATAAATTATTTTGTTAAAAGAGATGGAATTTTCGACCTAATATCTATATACAGTTTTAAAGGAACAGGAAAAAAAAAAAAAAAAAAAAAAAAAAAAAAAACGAAAGGAGAAAATGGGTCTCATACCTTTCACCAAGAAGAGAGCCTGTTCTGGTTGGTGCTCATTACTTGTGGAGACTAAGAAATTTTGAAGTGAATATTCTCACACTATCACAATCATACACCTCCAGCTTTTTAAAACCAGCCATTCTGAAGTATGTTCGGGATAGAAGCATCTAAGTCGTTGAAGCAATAAGAGTTTGAGGAAGGTTACATGTGGAAAGACAAACCTAACAGCTGCTTCAATTTTGTCTTCCTTTGAAACAATCTCTCCCACTCCACAATTAACCATCTCAAGCTCTTCAAGTTTAAAAAGGTTACTGGCAATGGAGGCCGGAAAAGATTTTCTAGATTCTGACAACTAGAAACTTCACTATTTGCAGCTTGGGAAAGGAAAGCATTACTTGGGGATCCTTTTTCCATACATGCATCACTTTTGGTAGACCATGGATACACAATTCTTTTAACTGAGGTTTAGAATGTTCTTCTTCAAAATTTAGCCTCTGGAGATCAAATATCTCCATTAATGAACCACAAGCAGTAACTGTTAGTGATTCTAACTGCCAAAACCTTTCACAGATATTGGAAGGAAAATAGTCAATAAGTATCACAGTTCTTGATTTTCATTAATTAGTTTTTGAAAAGAATGCTCAGAAAGTTGGAAGTTCACATCATCTTCAAGTTATCCATGCCAGAAATTACCAGTTCCTCTAAGCTTGGTAATGCAACCTGTAGGATTCATGCCATAGAGTAACTAATATTATTTCTAATTCTAAAGGAAGTAATTGAAAATTTTTATCCGGATAAATTAAGATCAGAAGATCAAAGATTAGTACAACGAGATATGAAAGTAGCAGAAAAAGGTAAATAATTTAGTGTCTTCTACCTTTTCATTGAAGAAGGTGGAATGTCCTTAAGTCAGTGGTTATGTTTGTCAAGAGGAATGCCTTGAATGAGGGCTTGCTCTATCTCCAACTGTTTCAGGATGGAAATTCAATGTAATTTTCTGAGCAAAATCTTGTGAGTTTTTCAAGGTCCTTTAGCACCAGGCATTCTAAACGAGGGAAGATTTTGTCATTCCTTAAGATTGTGCCCTTCCTTTCTTCTTCTCTTAACTCTTCCATGATTATTACCTCTTCCAGAACTGCACAATGGCTTATCTCAAGGTGCTGGAGCTTCACAAAGCTTCTAAATATTGAAGATGCAAAGATATATTTTAATTTACCACATCCCCGCAAGATCAAATGTGTTAAATTTTGGATGGAAGAATACGTTGATGGAAGTTGATTGTGCCAAATGTTTTGAACATTAATTTCAGCCAGTTCCAACATCTCCAACCTGGGAAACAGGACCTGCAGAAAGTTAATGTTTCAATATTCTTTCGAATAAATCTAAAAAGTACAACTTTTTATCATGGACATATGACATCCCCAAGGGTTTAGATTTCTGTTCCTTTTCCCTAAGCAATTTATTTTTCCAGTATTTGTTAATAATGGAGAGGAAGAAAAGTGAATAAAAATGAAGAAAAAAAAAAAAGGTTCTGATTAACTTACCCTTTCACCAAAAAGTGGTATGTTTGAGTCAAGCTCATCCTCCAAAACGACTTTATCAGACCATGTTACTTTCAAGCAAGAGCTTCTGAGTATTGGAAGTGATTTCAAAGTCAAGGAGCGTATACAAACTATTGCAATCTTATCGATCACTTCATTGTTGTTGATGTCATCTTCACTATCATCATCATAAATATCTTCGAAGTCATCTTTACTTTCAGTGGCATAAATCTCTTCAATGCCATCTTCATTTCTAGGAAAAAAAATCATTTCCATATTACTGCATTCAATGACTTCAAGTGTTTGAAGTTGTGGAAGCCCTCTAGCAATAGAAAATGAGAAGTCATTTTTCAACTTATCACACTTTTCCACCTTTATGAATTTTAAATTGCAAAATGACTCTACAGTGAATTGACCTTTAAATATCATCTCCAAGTTAATCAAGTTTTGAAGAGACAATGACTCCAAGAGCGGAAAAGCATGACCGGGTTCCCGGTCCATTGGGTCAACAATACATTGAAAGGAGGAATTATTCTGAATGTGGAGATGCTTCAATTATGAAAAACCTACTCCATCTAATTGATAAAGAACATTATTGACACCCAGCAATTCATCTAAATATAGTTCTTCAATTCCATTCAATTGCTTGGTAATCCCACGCTTCGGAAAAAATGCTAGTATTGACCTTGATTTTCAATGTTCTTAAAGTCCCATACTCACTGAACCAGTCCCACTCATCACCTATGAATATCCTCTATCTTTTCAACTTAGAAACAAGATCTCTTGGTAGAATATTGGCATCTTTAATATGTATTTCTAAAGATGTCAATTCAGACAAATGCTTCAACTCATCAAGGCTAGCATTTCTTCCTTCAAAGTTGAGCCCTTCAACTTCCCATTGAACAAAGCTATTATTCATATACAGTTCTTCTAAACAAGATAAACTTGATATGACATTATGTGAAATTACTTTTAGTTTGGAACAATCACGCACTTTATTTGAATGGTGAAGTGAATTGTTTTAAGATATGGGGTGGTCTTAACTTTCCAGAACACTTTGGGGACTTTAAGTTGGCTTTAAGTTTTACCATAAAAAGAGCCGAATAATTTTTTCCACCCAACTTTATCGAATTTACATTTCCCACCTTTGGTTTGAGAAACACACAATGTCTCGCCCATCTTTAATCTCCGTTTATTAAAATTCAGGTTGATCAACTTTTTATAATCAAAATCTTATTAGTTAAAGAGGTGGTCATTAAGTTAAAATAATCAAAATCTTATTAGTTAAAGGGAGAACGACTTTTTCACCCCCAAGGTTAGGCAAAACGACACTTTCCCACCCATTAAGTTTCAAAATGACATTTTCCCACCCTCCGTTAGGTTTTGTTAGTGTTTTCTGTTAATATTTGACTGAAAAGACAAAAATACCCTTATATATTTGACTTTATTATTTTTTTATTATTTTTTTAATATCAACAAATCAATTACCAAAATACCCACTCTTTAAAAATGAAATCACTAGTATGCCCTCAACTTTTATGAAAATTAAGTTACCAATTTATCCTTTTTTTATTAAAAATAATGTTTCACATCTGTGAAGTTACCGTTGGATTTTTAAAATATTGAAACCTGTAAAATTACCATTTTATCCTTATAGTTGTTGCAACCCTACATTGACATTTATATTTCAATTTTGTCAATTTAAACCTAAATAAAACAAAGTACTAGTATTACTAACGAATTTATATTAAAAAAAAAAAAAATTGTCAATTGAAACCCACTAAGAATAGAGAATTCAATACCAAGAAAGTAGGTTTCCACAAACTTTGTGCAAAGACAAAAAAATGGTACTGTAGAATTAAAAGAGAAGCAAAGTGTAAAACCAAGTAGCCACAAATTACAAAAATTTCATATATTTCCCCTTCTATCTTGTTGCTTCCAAAAGTTGTCTCGAAAATAATTTATGTTGCCAAAACCGTAAATTCCTAGAATACTTCAGTCTCCTTGCCTTTATGATATCTCCATCTTTCTAACATTAGCTCTACACTTGAAATCATCGCTAGAATGATACCTTACACAACAAAATATATCATTCTTTAATATTCTGTCAATTGAATAGATAACATCAAAGTAACCAGCAATCAAGGCAAAATTTGTGACTGATCCCATAAAAATAACCATCAATTATTCAACAGAAAACATCAAAATAACCATAAAACAAGGCAAAATTTGCAATTTATCCAATCAAAATAACCATCAATCGAACAGAGAACATCAAAATAATCACCAAATGTCCAAATAACCATCAAAATAACCACCGTTCTTTAATAGTAGGCCAAAAAATATTGAAAGATAAAATATGACTTATCCTATCACCAATCAATCTTCACCAGTCTCTAAGCCAATGAGGAGACATACTATACATCTTGATGAACAAGCAATTGACCACATTATAAAGTTGTTGAGAAGTGAATTATGACACAACCATCAGATTTCTGTAAATAATGCTCTTTCTGATCATTTGATTTACTTGTCAACTACGTACTTGGGTTGAAAGTTCTAATGAAGTAATTAAACGGAATTCTATTTTGATACATTTTATGTACTCAAGTCAGACGTCTATCTTTTCATCATGTAGCAAATTCCTCAACTTCAAGATTAAACAGGGTAAAAGATCCATTCTAGTACATTTTGCTTTTAGAGACGAGTTCTGGACTTTATTGGCTTATTACAAGAAATCCCGTATACTTTTTTGAATAATCTATCAATTTCCTGTTGTTTAATTAGGATGTATGATACATTTGAGAAGTGGAAAGTAATCATATATGGTAAAGTAATCATTTGATGCAAGATGTGTCTTTCCCATTATCTATCAATAAATCTTATATGTAATTAATTTGAACACTAGAAGTCCTAGCTTCAATATTCCCTATCCGAAAGACTAAATAGTTTAAAATGTTGCAACAAAAATTTCACAGGACCTTCAAGTGACGATTCTCATCAAGACAAAAGGCACCAATGGCAATGCAAAATCTGAAATTCCTTAAGCAGAACTGGGACAGAAGTTGAACAATTACCTCACAAACTAATAGACGTTATAAGAATCCATATTTTGCACCAAAAAGGACTTCACTCTAGAAAGTAACCTTTTTTTTTGTTCCTTCTAAAAGGCTCTATAATTTAACCACTAAGAACCAAATGAAAAACACACAACAATTTTGTTTTAAACTAAGACAAAGACAAAAAAAGAAGAAGATTACCCATAACTTTCGGCTTAGTCGTCGTCATTATTTTTCTCTCACTCGTTGTCATAGCCAATTGTCGCTCGCCCTTTCAAACTTTTTTTTGTCCGTCGTCGTCCTTAGTCGCCAACCTTAAGTCCCCAATTGCTTCCGTTTCAAGAACAGGAAGAACGAAAAATCAGTTTTTTGTTAGTCCACAGAATTGTCGTGCATTCAAACCACAATCATGATCATTGTATCTGAGTCCAAGAAGACACCAAAATAGAAGGCAACTGAGTTTGGAAAAGAAGCCAATACGTACCATGAGTAGAAGAAAGGGATACAATAGAAGTCTGGGCGTTTTAGTTTCAGAGAGCAGAGAGAGAGAGAGAGAGACATTACAATAGAATACAATCAACTTTTTAGTGTTATTTGTTTTTTCAAAGTCAACCTCCCTGCCATGTGGCAACCATTCAACAACTAAAACTTATATTTCAATTTTTTATTTTTCATTTTTGTAGCTTGATATAAATTAACCATATTACCCTTCTTCAAAACGGAAAACACTAATAGAACCTGACGGAGGGTGGGAAAATGTCATTTTGAAACTTAATGAGTGGGAAAGTGTCGTTTCGCCTAACCTTGGGGGTGAAAAGTTCGTTCTCCCTTAGTTAAAGATAATACTTACTAATATAATATAATAAACCTTCATAATCAAATTAAACAAAACCTCAATTAATGCAAAAATAATTTTAAAAATAATAAAGAATATGCATAATAATTGCAAATTTACCTCGAAAGTTTTATTGCATCACTCCGAACAAAATTTCTTCAAGTAAAACTCAATCAAAATTTCATCTTATCAACCGATAAGACCAAAACAAAATTCTTTATATCAACACAACATAATATCATTATTTCAACCCAACAAAACTCATCTTCACCCCAACAATCTTACTAATTCCATCCATACACCAAATCACAATCTCATTCACCTTCTCAAACCTATACAACATCAAAGTCATATACCAATAGTCAAAAATAAAATTAATTGGAAAAAGTAAAATCACAAACCAAAGAGAAATCTATAGCCAAATAGGTGGCCATCGATGGAGGACGTCACATCGCAGCTTGGGATGAAATCACAAACAAAAAGAAACTCACGGCCAAAAACGGTGTCACATATGGAGGATGCACAATGGCTTAGTGGCTTGAACGGATTCAATGTCGCAAGTAATGACTTAACTAGATTCAACATCACCGATCAGGCCCAACAATGATCTAGCGTCGGTATTCACGAATAGGATGTTGGCGAGTTGTGTGGTCGTTCACCGGTGCTCTCACATATAGAGTTCCTAGACTTTCTAAAAAACATTTGAATTTTAATGATTGGTGGGATATTGTATGTTTCCCAAACCAGGGGTGGGAAATTGTACATTAAAGAAAGGTAGGTGGAAAAATGTCATTCAACCTAAAAAAAAGATAAATAGGAATGAATATTGTCAATTATACCATTGAGATATTAAGGGCAATTGAAGGTGCTAAGAGTCCAGGGATAGATTTTGATGAATTTGTGCAGACTCATATATATTAAGAATATTGGTTTATGAAGCTTCGAGGGTAATTTCTGAAATTTGTCATTTTGCCATCACTGAAACTTGGTTCATTTCTCTTAAGTCCACACAATTAATTATGCTTAATCTTCTTTGGGATATTTACTGTAGTCCTTAAGGTTTGAAGTATGTCACAATTGCTTTCAATACTATGGGATACCGACAATTTAGTCCAATTAGGTGAGCCTTGTTAATAAAAAGTTTGTGTTACCTGTATTGTCTTATACATTTTATTAGAAATGAATAAAATATTTAAAAAATAAAATAAAAAGTATACTATGCACCTAATTTTTTTTTTCTCATAAGAGTAATAGTTATATCGAAATATAATATGGACTATTTTTAGCAAATTACATTTTTTTTTTAAATGTATATATTTTTTCATTTCTAATAATATGTAAACAAGACAATAGGGGTAATATAAATTTTTTATTAAAAAATCCTATCCAATTGGACTAAACTGTTCATATCCTATAGTATTCAATAAAGATTGACTCACGTCTCAATCTCACAAAGTCTCTCTCACAACTCCTACGTAGTAGCTCTAATGCTGAAACAACCAAGAGATGAGATGACTGAATGTAGGAAAACAAGGATATGATAGACCACCACCGAATTGTATCAAAATTCGGATATTGGATTTGATAAAACAACCACAAAAGGTTGGATTTTTAAGATAACCACAAAAGGTTCTCAATAATTCATTCAAATAATATATTCAATCCCCTTCTTCAAGGTTACAAAAACTCTTGTTTATACTAGAATTATCATTAACTAACTAGGAAAGGGATAAACTATTAACTAAAATAAATCTTATTCCAATATGAAAAATACCTAAAACAAGAAATTTAATTTAATTAGGACTACTATTAAAAAAAAACCTAATTATAAGGAAATAATAAAATTTCTTTGCAAAAGAATTTTAATAATATATTCCTTGCATCAAGCTCCCAGCTTTTATTGATGAATTTTGAATTTTTGGAAATTTATCAGCAAAAAACTAAGAACTATCATCTAGGGATTGTGAGAGAAAGTTTGTGAGATTATGTTATAAGTATAGTATTTTTATTTTTATTTTTGTAATCAGGGATATCCGAACGAACTTGTGTATGCCCTATAGTATTAGAGGTAAGTGTAAGATATTTAACCTTAAGGATGACAGTGCAAATACCAATCTATAATTAAAGATCTTGTAAAGATGACGATGGCTCCAAGGTCAAAAAGTGTTATGCAATCAACCTATAATGCAAACTGAAACAAACAAGAAACCAGAAAAACCACAATCAACAACACAGAAACTTTACCGTGGTTCACTTGCCCGATTTGAGCAAGCTACATCCACGTTGAACTCTGGAAAGAGAGTTCGCTGCACAATGATTAAAGAACACCCAATTACAGTCACGATTACAAAAGAAACACTCTCCAAGAAACCCAGATCGAACAACACTTTCTGAACCCGTAATCTGCCCTAGGACTCCTCTAACCTGGAAATCCCTATAACAAGAACACAACAGTTCTTTCCCTTGATTGATTAACCCAAATCACTCAAGAAACCCACAGATTACACAGAAGAATCAGACCCGAAGAAAGAACCCTAGTTTTCTAAAGAAAACGAAAACTGCCCTAAACTTTTATTCGATCTACTGTTACAAGAGGAAACCCTAAACCTTTTATAGTGTTGACTGTAGGCTTGATCTCAGCCGTTGGCTTTCCTTCTGAATTAGCGGTCAGGATCATTCAGGGGCTGTCTCAAAACGACACTGTTCCATTTAACTCAGTACGACGCCGTTTCAGCATTCACTCAACAACCATCTCCCACCTTATGCTAACTTCACAGTGCAGCAAACCCAAACATTTCCATCATTGTTCTGGTCTCTCACAGTTATCTTACATGCAGCAAGTTCAAACAGTGTTTGAACTTGGCAGGTGAGACAACCTTGGTTCCCATATCGGCAGGATTGTCTTCATGTGGAACTTTTACAAGATCGATTATCCCTTGTTTTACTAAGTCTCTGACAAAGTGAAAACGGACATCCCCATGCTTGGTCTGCTCATATAAACTGGATTCTTACTAAGGTGATTGCACTCTACTATCTGAGAATACATGTAGCCTTGCCATCAGTTAGTTTTACTTCGCTAACAACCTTGCGCCATACAGCTTCCTTAAACACTCAGCAATAGCAATATATTCTGCTTCAGTTGTTGAGAGGGCAACAATGGGCTGAGTTGTGACTTCCCTAATGCAATTTCCTCTAGGGTAAAGTAATAAGAGGTGGTGGATTTCCTTGTGTCTTTGTCACCTGCAAAATCAGAGTCTACAAAACCCACCAGTCAAGTGTATTATGTCTTTTACAGAAGTTTAGACCACATTCAGGGTACCATTAATGTACCTTAATACACCCTTTACGGCATCCGTGCTCACTGCCTGTATTTGCCATGAATCACTTAGTAAGGAAATAGAATAGGACAGGTCTGGTCTGGTGCTGATCATTCCATACATCACAGATCCAACATTAGCATAGGGAACAGATTCCATTTTGATTATTTCAACTCAGTTGTGGGGCATTGGCTTTTGTTTAACACAACATGGTTTGCAAGAGGCATAGACACTGGTTTTGAGTCAGCCATACCAAATTTAGTCACTAGTTTTTCTAAGTATGATTTCTGCCTAATGATTATTCATGTTTGTCCCTGTTCCTGAGAATGTCCATCCCTAGGTCTTTTGGCATTTCCAAGGTCCTTCATGTCAAATTCGATCTAAGTTTACCCTTTAACTCATGAATTTTAGACTTAGACTTACTCACAGCAACTATCATCCACATACAGTAAAGATATACAGGCAGATAGGATTCAAATTAAAAAAACAGTTATCATATCTACTCCTAGTGTATCCTACTTATAATGAAATTGTCAAACCTTTTATACCACTGTCTCGGGGACTGTTTCAGTCCATACAGTGATTTGTGCAGGATGCACACATGGTTAGGTTTCTTGGGATCAATAAAACCTAGGGGTTGGCTCATATAATCTCCTCTTCTAAGTTACCATGCAGGAAGGCAGTGGTAACATCCATCTGTTCTAACTCTAGGTTATAATGAGCAACAATGGGAGCATTAACCTAATGGTTTTATACTTGACTACGGGGAAAAGACTTCATTGAAGTCTTTCCTTCACGTTGGGTGTAACCCTTAACTACTAACCTGGCCTTGTACCTAGGGGGTCAGTAGCTGAGATTCCCTCTTTAATCGTACAGCCTCTGCATTTGATTAGCTTTTGATCCTTGGGTTTGGGGACCAAGGACCAGGTTCTGTTTACCTCAAGTGATCTCGTTTCCTCTTCCATTGCTTGCCTCCATTTTTCCCTTTCCTTAGAGTTCATGGCTTCTTCATATGAGTCTGGTTCTGTTCTTTGAATCCCTGTTCCTGCAAGCAAAGCAGTGTATATTAGTTCAGCATAAGAAAACCTGACGGGGGTCTTACCTCCCTCCTTATTCTGTCTCTGGCAAGTTGATAGTGTCTAAGTGTGCATGTTGGGGCTCTGAGCATCTCTTCATTTTCTTCACTATCAGATCCAGATCCTCTGATCCTGGTTGGTTTTCAGTGCTGTTCCTCATTGTTGGGGTGGTTCAGCCTGCTGACCCACAGGCCCACCTCAATGGTTGTACTCTCAGTGTATCTTTGTGGGTTTAGTTGGGTGGTTGTACCAGTGTTCGTTCATTGGTTTTACAAGGGAACTCCCTTCATTAAAGACCACATCCCTGGAAATGATGATTTTTACCCCTGGTGACTTTCTGTCCCAGAGTCTATACCCTTTGGTACATCTTGATATCCTAGGAACACACACTTAGTGGATCTAGCTCTAACTTTCCTCCCACTGTATGTGCATAGCTGTACACCCAAAGATTCTCAATGGCTTAAACACGGCTTTCTCCTGACCACACTTCTTCAGGACATTTGAAATTTATGGCGTTGAGGGGCTCCTATTTATCAGATAGGCTGCAGTGGACAAAGCCTCTCCCCAGAAGTATTTGTAACCCTGAAGTGAACAACAAGCATCTGACTTTTTCAAGGAGTGTCCCGTTCATCCTCTCAGCTACCCCATTCTGCTGAGGGGTTCTTCTCACTGTCCTATGTCTTAGGATTCCTTGCTCACTACAAAACTAATCACTCATTGTTACAGTACTCTATCCATTGTCAGTCCTTAGGGTTTTCACCTTTCTGTCTAGTTGGTTTTCCACAAGGCTTTCCACTCTTGAAATTTAGACAGAGCCTGGTCCTTAGTTCTAAGGGTGTAAATCCCACTTTTCTGCTAAAGTCACTACAATGACATAAAGTAGCTACTGCCCCCATGAACCTCACTCTCTCGACCCCATAAGTCAGAGTGTATGTATTCTAAACAACCTTTGGCCAGGTGTATACCCTTTGGGAAACTAACTCTGTCTGTTTTCCTAAAATGCAGTTCTCACAAATTCTAAGGTTGCGCAGTGTCTTTTCCTAACATGCCTTGGTTACTTAGGATATCTAGTCCCCTCTAACTCATATGTCCCATTCTAAGGTGCCATTTTTGTGTTACTGACATATTTGGGTTGACAGAAGAAGAACTTAGGCAATCGAAATAATATTCTCCACATAGGATGTACAATCCATTCCTTTTTTCTCCTTCAGAATTAGATTATGGTTTCTATACACATTCAGCCACCCATTTTCAGCTCTGTAACACATCCTTCTTCATCTAAGGTTCCTAAGGATATGAGGTTCCTTTTAAGTTCTGGGATGTACCTAACATGAGTAAGTTTATTAGTTTCTCACTACAGAGTCTAAGGGTTATACTGCCTTTACCTTTGACTCTACAGGCATTGTTGTTCCCCATGAACACAGTCTCCCTCATATTCCTCAAAGCCATGAAACCAGTCCCTATTGGGACTTATGTGAAAAGAGCACCTAGAATCTAACACCCATTCTTGTATTGTCAGTAACAGAGACAGTAAGGCCTCTGTTATTCAGCTAAGTGTTTGGATGAGGCTAGGTTACTCTCTATGTTTCCCTGCTTTTGTTTTCTAAGCCATTCAAAACAATTCTTTTTCAGGTGACCAGTTTTATTCCAGAAAACACTTTCTAGACTCTGCCTTATGCTTATTGTTCCATTTACCCCGTTTCTTGTTTTTGGATCCCTGGCTAGGTTGACTGCCTTTACCAGATGAAAGGTATCTGGTTTTCCAACAAACAGGTTACTCCCACTTCGTTTTGGACTTTCAATCAAGTTCTCTAGCCTTAAGACCAGCCACAATCAAGTCAACACTAGGAACAGTATCGGAGTACTGAAGTGTATTCTTAACAGCTAGAAATCTCAGTAATGAGTTTAACAGAATCATGGTAGACTAGTCTCTCCTAGTTCCTGATCTGTGCCCTTTAAAATTAAGGTCATTTTTAGGAATTCATCTAGGTTTTCCTCTATTGTCTTGCTACTATCCATTTTAAAAGAAAACAAAGCACCCTTGAGAAAGCTAAGTTAGGTGCAGATTGAAGTGCATACAAAGTTTCGAGTTTACCCCATAACCCTAGAGGGGTTTCGATTCCATCAACCTTTCTCAGTATCCTGTCTGAGAGGTTCATCACGATCAGATTGTAGGCAGCTTCACAATCTCGTCCTTCTCCTTCAATTTCTCCTCAGACCATTCTTTGGATCCTTCTCCAGTGCCAGGCGACTTTTATGTAAAGCAGAGCCTTCATTTTCTTCTTCCAACTCCCGAAATCGATCTTCCCATCGTATTGGGAGATCTCCATACGTGTAGTGCTCATGATATTATAGGACAGTGTAATACAGTCTAAGGAGTAATGCGTTGTTCAACCAGAAGTTGCCAAATACTGCCGAGCAGTTTTAAGGCGGTCACTGGTTTCCAGCCTTTATACCCTTAAACTGGACAGACAATCGAAAGAGAACAGTGCAAGTACAGACTCACGTCACTGGACCAAGATTACTCTCCTTAACCAGTGTTTGTGATCTAATCTCACAAAGAAAACCCCAAGACTTAGTAAGAATCAAAGTTCTAAGACTCTAGGAACCTTTAGATTCAGAAACCCCTAAAATCTGAGAAACCCTAATTTTTCGAGCAAACCCTAATTTTTCGATCTGTCAAAAATTGAACAATTTCAAACAAGATTTCTCCCTATCACGATGGCTCTGATACCATTGTTATGCAATCAACCTATATGCAAACTGAAACAAACAAGAAACCAGAAAAACCACAATCAACAACACGAAACTTTACCGTGGTTCACTTGCCCGATTTGAGCAAGCTACATCCACGTTAACTCTGGAAAGAGAGTTCGCTGCACAATGATTAAGAACACCCAATTACAGTCACGATTACAAAGAAACACTCCCCAAGAAACCCAGATCGAACAACACTTTCTGAACCCGTAATCGCCCTAGGACTCCTCTAACCTGGAAATCCCTATAACAAGAACACAACGTTCTTTCCCTTGATTGATTAACCCAAATCACTCAAGAAACCCACAGATTACACAGAAGAATCAGACCCGAAAAGAACCCTAGTTTTCTAAAGAAACGAAAACTGCCCTAAACTTTTATCGATCTACGTTACAAGAGGAAACCCTAAACCTTTATAGTGTTGACTGTAGGCTTGATCTCAGCCTTGGCTTTCCTTCTGAATTAGCGGTCAGGATCTTCAGGGGCTGTCTCAAAACGACACTGTTCCATTTAACTCAGTACGACGCCGTTTCAGCATTCACTCACAACAAAAAGTCTTACATTTAAAAAGAAAAGAGTAAACAACATGTTCCCACCCGAGGTTTGACGAAATCCAAAAGTAATACCACTGGTTTCATTTATTCAGATTGCCACCCTTAAACTACAGTGTTAGTCACTGTTGGATTCTGAAGAAGCAATTACCAACTACCCTCCCATCTTCGTCTCTTCTTCATCTCCCCCTTCTTCTCTTCTGCCGCTTCTCTCTCGCTCCCACAGCCACAGCCACAACCACAAGCCACAACCACGCTCCTTCCCTCCCGAAACCCCAAAGTCACCACCACCCACCGCCATTCCACCCATCTATCGCCATTGCAATCCCTCACCACCACCAGATTTCAGTCCCTTACCCTCCCATCTTTGTCTTCTTCTTCTCCCCCTTCTTCTCTTCTGCCACTTCTCTCTCCCTCCCACAGCTACAGCCATAGCCATAACCACGCTCATCTCTCCCTCCCGAAACCCCAAAGTCACCACCCCCACCACAACCCACCACCATTCCACCCATTTACCGCCATTGCAATCCCTCACCACCACTCGATTTCGGTCCCATTTGGCTCGATCTCGGCTTGTGTGGCCGTCCTCATCATCACCACAAACACCACCACCCTTCCACCTCCAAAACCTCCATTTTCCCCGGCAGTGGTAGAGGGGAAGCGGTTTGTGTAGAGAAGAGAAAGAAAAAGAGGAAGAAAAAGAAGAAGAGGAAGAATCTGGTGGAGAGAAGAGAAGAAAAAAAGAGAAGAAAAAAGGAGAAGAAGAAAAGAGAAAGAATCTGGAAGAGAGGAGAAGAAGAAAAAGAAAGGAAAAGGAAAATGAAAGAAGAAGGAAGAAGGAAAGCAGTCAACGGTGGTGAGTTGAGAGAATGAGTTTTGACACTTTTACCCTTAATCTTTTAAAATAAAAGAAACAGAGTTAGATTAAGGGTGTATCTAATAAATCAAACTAAGGGTATGAACCGTGGATTTCGGTAAACCTTAGGTGGAACATGGCGTTTGCTCAAAAGAAATGATTGACAGGACTAAGCCAACACCTTCCTGGAAAATAGTTAAAATTTGAAGATGACGATGGCTCCAAGGTCAAAAAGTCTTACATTTAAAGAAAATGATTGACAGGACTAAGCCAACACCTTCCTGGAAAATATTAAAATTTGAAGATGACGATGGCTCCAAGGTCAAAAAGTCTTACATTTAAAAAGAAAATATTGACAGACTAAGCCAACACCTTCCTGGAAATATTTAAAATTTGTGTAAAGAGCCTAGATCAACCTATTTGGACGGGGATTTAACCCAAATTTCAGGGACGGGGCAGGATTATGGAAGAAAACTCATTCTTGATTGATTTCGAGGAGCGGATGGCGAAATAAATTAATTATTAAATATATTTAATTCATTTAATTGAAAAAAATGTCCTAAAAAATAAAATAGTAACCACACCAACAAAAAAAAAAAAAAAAAAAAAAAAAAAAAAACTCCATTTGGCAAACTAAATTAAAGAGATTGAGTCTTTATTTTTTATAAAAATGAGTTCTCATATTTCATTGAATTATATTGAAATTATTATGTTGTCCATATGAATTTGATTTCATTTTTACTTGTTATATATATTTTGTCAATCTTAGTGTAGATTTTGAAATGTTGAATTTCATCTCTAAAACCAAAATGCGACAAAAATTAATATTCAAATTGGTAGTCGTAGAATATCATCAAAAAATTAAATATTCATTTTTATTTCGAAAATCGGGTCTCTACGGGAATCCCTCTACCTGTCCCTGTATTGTTCATATTAGGGATGGGAATCAAATGCCCTTTCGGGGATGGGGATAGGGTTGATGATCCCCGCCTCGATTGCCATCCTTAATAACCCTCTATTCTTGACTAAAGGAGGGATTTCACCCCTCTAATTTTAAAAAATTAATATCATATTTCTCCTTTAACCTTTTGAAACTATTTAAATTATTTTTATATATATTTCCTTTATACCTAATAACTTATAAATAAAACGACAAGGGTAATATAAACTTTTTGTTGAAAAATCTCACTTGATAGAACTAAATGGTTTGTATCTCATACTCATAGTATTGGAGGTAAGTAAACGTACTTCAAACCTTATTTCTGTATTGTATTCTTAATTATTTTTTGGTAATTTTCAATTCAATATGTATTTCTAATTTTTATAAATTTCATTTATAGCTTTAATAACAACACTCTCTATTCTATGTTGGGATAAGTTACAAGCTCCAAAGTGCTCAAAGATGATAGCCCAGAGGTTTCAAATAGATTTTAAAAATGACATCAAGTTTGTATACCCTGGTTAAGGCCGGGTAACTGGGTCATAGTATGTGGACCGGAACCAACATAAAGCCCACAAAGGGATAACGGTCCAGTAGCGCAATAATGAGCACCATTCATATAGAACAACCACTCTCTATGTATAATTGTCTAATTCCCATAATCTTTGGAGGCACTTAAGTACAAATATCTGGACAGAAGAATAATTGAAGGAGATGTATTATGAAGTATGAACAAAAATGATGTTAGTGGATTAGTAACACAAAATATACCCCAAGAACATAGCTAATTATCCGTTGGAGCCAAGAGTCCAAGACCTTATAAATATATAGAGACTAATATGTTGACATTATACACAATAACTATACATATATTTCGATTCGAGACTTACTTCTATGCCTTAACACTTAGACATTTACTTAAACATCAAAGAGGTAATGCCGGGAACTCCATCTAACACCTTTTTTAACATTAGAATTCACATTTTTATGATTTTAGAGAAAGAAATCGAATTTAGCTTAAGTAAGAATTCAACGACCTCAATTTTCTGCACAGAAAAAAAAAAAAAAAAAAAAACTTATATGAGAAACTATATAATTACTCAAATAAGAATGACAACAGAAATATATTATAACACCCATATTGTCTGCATTAACTAAGATTCTAACCCATTTTTACTCATTTGTGTTGCTTTGATGAACCAGGCATCATTTATGTTGCAGAAACATCCAAGATCAACCCATCAACTTCTTCCTCTCTACAATATTTTCCTCCAGCTAAAAAAGGATAGAAGATTTAGAGCAGTAAGCAAATCCTTTCCTCATAAAAATTGACTTAGAGTCAAGTCCTTTGACCTGTTTGGCTATCTCTTCAATAGTAGTGTTAAGGATGAGGTATATTATTATTGTTTATCATACAAGGATAAATTACATTTTTACCCTCTTACAGACGTGGATTACATTTAATTTTCTTTTTGCAAAGTTCTAAGTTCGAACACAATATGTTTGATCAAAATTTGTGAATTTTCATTCAAATTTCATCATTATAATGTAAAACTTCCAACCATTGTCCATATTAAATTTCTGGTGTTCATTCATATTTTCCAACGTCTCATAATATAAATGTTTTTTTTTTTTTTTTTTTTATCTATGCCATTATTTAATTTGAGCTATGTTTTAATCTTATGAGATTTAATAAAAAAATCCGAGAATGAGAATAGTCTAATCTAATCTTGTCTGTTTAAGGGGGTTAATTTTAATTATGAGTTAAATGTGGGGACAATAATATTTAACTTAACTATATCTATATCCAGCTATTCGCAGCATATAAAATATGGTAGTTATTAATTGCACCCACTCTAGTCAATGGATTTTATTGTAATTTTTTTTAAATTATCATTAAATAACAATTTAGAGCATTCTAAATTTCTAACGATACTTTTTATTTTATTTTAAATGGCATCTTTATATAAAGAAAGAATATTTTTATTAATTTTTAAATAAAAAGAATAATTTTTTTTTTCAAATCCAATAGACTCTTTAAATTTTAGAGAAAGAATATGTTTTTTCAATAAAGAAACTTAATATGATAGATAAATAATAAATAAAATACATAAGAACTTGTAATTTATTATTTAAAATTATGATAGAGAGTGAAATTTGACTATCTAGATGTAGAAAGTCAAACCCACTCTTTAATTTATATTTAAAGAATAAAAAGTCTATTGAACTCTTATTTTTATGGATAAACTCTTTATAATAAAGAGTTTGAATCACATAAAGAGTCACATCTCTAATGGTGCTCTTAGAGCATCTCCAATTGTGCTCTTTATTTTAAAAAACATCTTCTATATAAATAAAGAACATCTTCATTGATTTTTAAATATAAAGAACAAATTTTTTATTCAAATATAATAGACTTTTCAAATTTTACGAGAGAGAGAATATGTTTTTTCAAGAAAGAAATTTAGAGCATCTTCAAATGACTCTTTATATGACTCAAACTCTTTATTATAAAGATTCTATCCATAAAAACAAAAGTTCTAACAGACTCTTTATCTTTAAAATATAAATTAAAGAGTTAATTTGGCTCTCCACATTTAGAGAGTCAAATTTCACTCTCTATCCTAATTTTAATTAATAAACTACAAGTTCCTATGCATTTTATTTATTAATTCTCTCTCCCATTAAGTCCATTTCTTAAAAATAAAGAGCATCTTCATTAAATTTAAAGAGTCTATTAGATTTTAATAAAAATTGTGTTCTTTATATTTAAAAATTAATGAAAATGTTCTTCATAATAAAAAGCACCATTAGAGATGCTCTTAATAAGAGAGATAAATCATAAATAAAATGCATAAAAACTTGTAATTTATTATTTAAAATTAAGATTGAGAGTGAAATTTGACTCTCTAAATGTGAAGAGTCAAACTCATTCTTTAATTTATATTTAAAGAATAAAGAGTCTATTAGATTCTTGTTTTTTTGGATAAACTCTTTATAATAAAAAGTTTGAATTATATAAAGAGTCATTTGAAGATGCTCTTAAGTCTTATCTAACACACTCTATTCTATGTTCGGATAAACTACAAGGTCTAAAGGGCCCAAAGATGGCAGCGCAGGGGTTTAAATGGGCTAGAAAGGACATCACATATAGGCTAGAAAATGAGTCCAATCAAGCTTATACATCCGGGTGAAGGCCAGATAACTGGCCCATGGTTGTGGGCTGAAACCAACATAAATCCCACAAAGGGATAATGACCCAATAGCGCTATGGAGTAATCTTTGGTAAGGTAATTGTCTACTTCCCATAATCTTTGGAGTCACTCAAGTTCATATATATGGTGAGAAGAGTAATTGAAACAAATTAACAAATGATGTTAGTGATTAGTAACACAAACTATAAACTCAAGATCATAGCTTGGTATTCGCCCGGACCAAGACCCCTATAAACATGTTCACGCTAATATGTTGACACTATACACAAAAACTATATATACATTTTGGTTCGAGAATTAAACATCAAAGAGGTAATGCCGACAACTCTATCTAACACCTTTTATGATTTCAGAAAAAAGAGTCGAACTTAGCTTGAGTAAGAATTCGACGACCTCAATTTTCTAAGAAAATACAATAACTAAAATAAGTATCACAACAGAAAAATATCATAACACACCCGTATTTTTTGCATTAGCTAATTCTAACCCCATTTGTTTAACTTTTCAAACTCTATTCTATTATACAACTCTATCCTAAAAAGTGAAAAACATGTTTGTTTTAATATTGACTATTCAATTCAAAATTCAATCTTATTCTATTCAACTCAAAACATTTAACAATTACTCTTCTTAATAAAAGTTTATAAATTAAAAAAAACACTATCACCTACCAAAGCAATAGTTGCCCGCTAGCAACCACTACCGCCGTCAGATCGACCGATCTGGTTCATCGTGCTTCAATCTATCCGTTGTTGGCCAGATCTACAGCGAAAGATCTGGCTGTTAACGACGGTTAGATCTTTGGTCAGATCTATGGTGGATTTAGCCAAAAACGGCCAGATCGGTGCATGATCGGCCAGATTTAATGAGTTGTGCACCATTCTGGCAACTTCCGGCCATTGTCCGGTGGTAGTGGCCCACTACCGACAATCAATTGGCTAAGTGTGGGTATTTTTATTAATTTATGAACTTTTATTATGTGAGGATGTTTTTGTTAATTTATAAACTTTTGTTGTGTAGAGTATTTAACTAATTTAACAAATGTAGGGGGTTAAAAATAATCTAAATATTTTTTGAAAATATTTTCAAAAAATATACCAAAAACATTCTCAAAATTATATCATATCATTAAATCCTATCTTATTGAGAGTATAATAATATTAAAAAAAAAAAAAGTGTAGCAAACGGCCTAAATCATTTTTTCTCACTTTTGTTGTTTCCACGAGCCTGGCATCATCTATGTTGCAGAAAGCCAGAAACATCCAAGGATCAACCAATCAACTGCTTGCTATGTGCATTATTTTCTACAGGATATCCTCCAGCTGAAAAAGATTGAAGATTTAGAGCACTAAGAAAAACCTTTCTCTAAAAATTGACTTGAGTCAAGTACTCAAGTATTTTAACCTGTCTCTTCAATAATATTATTGATAGAATTTAAGGTGGATCCGATCTCTTACCCAACAAGACCTTGTTAAATAAAATGATTATCTATTCTTATAAATCAGTAGGCTTGAACGTGTTTGGTCAGTGTGGGACTCTAATATTTTCTCTCCCGGTCAAGCCCATATGTTGAGTCATGCCTGTTTTTGGAGGTAGTTGTCGACTCTAACTCCTTACCCGCTGGTCAAGCACTCAGCTCAACTGAACCTGGGCTCTGATACCACGATAGAATTTGAGGTGGGTCTGACTCCTCACCCAATAAGGCCTTGTTGAATATGAGGATTATCCCTACTTATAAACCAGTAGGCTTGAGCGTGCCTAGTCGGTGTGGAACTCCAATAATTATTATTCTTTATTATATAAGAGAAATTACATTTTTACCCTTTATTTATGGTTCAGAAACTTATAACATCACTCCTTTTTCTGTTAACTTCAATGTCTGACTTCAAAAATTTGGAATGAAACTGTTAGTAACCCTAACCAAAATTCAAGGATAATGTTACCCTCTTAATTCTAAAAATTGATAATATTACCCCATTTCTTTAATTTTTATATAAAATTTGATAATATCACCCCAAGTCTTAAAAGTTTTATTAAGTCCAAAGTCTTGTCATCCATAAAAAATAGGGCACTAAGCCAACAACTTCCTAGAAAACATTAACAATTGTATAAAGAAAGACTTAAGACTAAGTATATATTATTGACCTATCTCT
Source organism: Pistacia vera (assembly GCF_008641045.1). NCBI lineage: Eukaryota > Viridiplantae > Streptophyta > Magnoliopsida > Sapindales > Anacardiaceae > Pistacia > Pistacia vera. The sequence goes on from NW_022196375.1 coordinate 134,783, forward strand.
TCAATAAGGAGAAATCACCCCCTATTCATGACTTAAGGAATTTCAACCCTCTAATTTCAAAAGACACATGAACCATAATGCCTCGCAAACTACAATGAATAGGGGGCGATGTAACCATAGAACATCATGCTAATGTGAAGTAACCATAAAGCATAGTAAATTCAAGGTGAAAGAGGATGTAAGAAACATGGGGTATGTGATGTAAGGTTTGGTTAGTTTCCACTTTGTTAATTAGATACTGTGTTAGGTGCTGGGTTACGAAGTGTGTGTACTCTTCTATATTCGTGTTAATGTCAATGTTTTTATATTCAGACTAGGCCTTGACTTGATTAGGGGCTAGTCCCCAGGTTGGGTGCCAATCAAACCATTGACATCATGCTAATGTCAATATGACATAATAAAATTTTAATAATTAATAAAATTTCATGATAACGTCACTGGTTCTCTAACCTGGCGGTTGAACCAGTGATTCGACATTGTTTCGTTGGTTCAACCCCGTGTAAATCCGGTACAATGGCTAAAACAAGTTTTAACCATTCAGTGGACCAGATTAGGGGTCGGTTCTCGGTTGGACCGACTAGTCCGGTCTAGGTTTTAGAACCCTGGTTAATGTTATTATAGTAAATTTCTCTCTCATCTATGAATGTAGGTAGGTCCATCTGAACCACATAACTATCATGTCTTTTTATGATGTGGTTTATGTCCATAATCTATTTATCTTAATAAAATGACTTTTGTCATGTGAAAATCAACTTAGGATGAAATTAAATCATATTCAACTGTATTTTTAATTTTTCTAAAATATATATATTACTATTGGAATTTGGAAGTCAATGCCGAAGCAGAGCAAATACATATATATTTTTTTTCATATAAATTTTGCTTGCCCCTCCCTTTCCTGAGAAAATTCATGGAGATTCAACAGAGAGGTTATTTTTTAATCTAATACTTTATCAAGTCCATAGGTGCTTTAGCTTTTTCAAAAGCACTTATAAGAAAAATAATGGTAAGTTTAGCTACTTTAATCTTCATTCCCCACCACAACGAATAATTAAATAATTGTGAAATAAGATATTCAAGTGAATGCCCTGCCTCTACCTGCCACTTGATAATTATGTTTTATCTTTTTTTATTTTATAACCTAATAAATATAGGTTTTTCTCTTGTTATTTTTATTTATGTTGAAAAAGCAAACAGAGTCAGGAAACAGGGGTTAATTTATATTTATATTAATTGTGATTTCCATTTCTTCAAATTCATAATTCAATTTTCAAAGTTGTATTTTAATTCATTAATTAACAAGAATATCAAATCTTTCAATTTGTCAAATAGACTAATGAAACCAACACAAATTTCAATATTGGGCCTTTAAAGACAGATTTGTATTAGAGGATGTAAGTAGTAATTATTTGGATAAATTCCATCAATTTTTTTCAAAATCTGATCACATTATAATGTTATTCAAAATAAAATTGTATTTTTCATTTCAGTTTGCCTTCAATATTTAAATGTCTTTAGCGACCTATTCGTCAATCAATCATCATTAGAAATGTTTTTTGAATTTAAATTCAGTAAAAAATCTCTGTACATAAAAAGTTTATATTTAGATTACAATGTAATTGAAAAAGAAAATATATCGTAATCTATGTATTTATTATTAGATTGTTTTAATTATCATGTGATTTATATTAAATAATAGAATCCAACTTACAAAACCACAAGATCTTGAAATTACCTCAAAGACTTTGATTTCTGGTTTACTCCGTAAAAAATAAAATAATAAATAAATTGAATACTTTCCCATAGGATCGTATCAGTCCAATTACATATTCTGTCTTTTCTATGTCTCACCGATATGATATTTAATTTATATATTGTTAAAAATGGTTGGTTCAACCAAGAAAATAAAAAATACTATATTTAATTTATATAAAGATAATGTTTTCCACGGTCAGATTTGCCTAAGTTATCCGGAGACCATGCCAAGATCGAGCAATTAGGATGACCCCATATGTCGACTGATCGACAGATAGCTTAACCAGTGGATCATAGCTTAATTTAATATACATCAGGAAGTAAGTTGTCATATGATAATTATCTAATTATTTATTTAATTTTTTAATATTCTTTTAAGTTCAATATACTGTAACATTAAAGTCTACAAAAGGGGTGACTCATGGAAAAAATTTCGGGTAATAAAAAAAAAATTGGAAAAAATTGCATATTCTTGCATAGGATGTTATGATTAATTAAATAAAATACTTATATATAATCGATGTACATCACTATTATAATTTTCACATCATACCACCAGACATATTTTTTAACGTGTAACATTACGCAAATTAATAACACAAAATATTATTCGAATGATACGAGTAGTGAATAACGTTTTAGTACAATCAGAGTAATATTATACAAACAAATTATTTGTCACAAATACATTCACATATCAATCGGTCAAATATGATTATCAAAATATGTTATGTCTGAAAAATATAAGGGCTGACGTAAGACTCAGTTAGCGTGCAAAAGTCAGAACATGGGTACACCCATAACCTACTTTTGTCAGAATAGTGGATGCGCACTAGATCAGTCAGAAGCTGTGATGATTCCACGTGTCCAATCCATACGCCAAAATCGGACAAATCACTCTGAAAGGTAGACAATGTGACATAAAGAAGGATTTGTACACTTAATCCCACCAACTCACAGATTTAGTAATCATTAGTCTAATGCATCCCACTATAAATTGAGAGCTCCCCTCCCATTCAAAAGATTCGCTCATTTTACTCTTGATTAGCTATTCTCTCTGTAATAAAAAAACATTCACTCGCTTGTACTATCACTTGAAGGTCAGTCAGCTCATGCGACCTGACCTCTATTACTAATAAAATAACAGTGGACGTAGAACTTGCTTCCTTAGCATCCGAACCACTTTAAAAATGCTTTTCTCATTGTATTTACTCTGTTTTTCTTGAATTCATGTGTGTCTTCTGAACCAATTCAGCATTTCACGCATGCGTTTCGTTGATGTAAAAATCACGCATCAACAAAATAGAATATTATTCTACGTGTAAGTTATGTACAAATTTAATGACATTATTCTTTCAACTACTGCATATATGATTTCTCTACAATCTACAATACATCAATTTCACGATTTGCCTATGAGATATTATACAAAATGTTTGTTACAAAAATAACACCACACTTCTCAAGTGAAATTTCAAATTCCCAACCATAGCGATATGTCATCTTATGTATGTGGTTTTGATTTTTAAACCAAGAGTTAACATGGTAATGATATGTTAAATAAGACCGCACATCAATTGAGATGAAAACATTATTTTAAATCCATACGTTAGATATATATAATATAAGGTGGAAATCTTGCCAAATAAATGCCATAAATGGTGGAATTTAGATTGTGGGATGGCTTAATTTAATCTTAATTATAAGAGTAGGGAAAACTATGAAACTAAAATAAAGATCTCAAGTTATCGTTGACATACAGCCCTCAGACAGAAATTAATTACAGCTACTTCGCTCTATACAAATTATGGTAATAATATTATATGTATAAACTCTTTATTCAGATTATTCTATATAAAATTATAAATTAATGTGACATAAAGTAAAATAATGAATTTTTATTGGAAATCAACTCAATAAATATTAATTAATATAGATGAATACTGTCACAATGAAAGGGTTATATCATATCAGTATATATATCAATATTTGTATACATGGTTTGTACATGGTGCACTGCATTAACTAAGATTCTAACTCATTTTTTCTCATTTGTGTTGCTTTTGATGAAACTGGCATCATTTATGTTGCAGAAACATCCAAGATCAATCCATCAGCTCCTTCCTCTGTGAAATACTTTCTCCAGCAGTCCAGCTAAAAAACGATAGAAGATTTAGAGCAGTAAGCAAATCCTTTCCTCTTAAATATTGACTTAAGTCAAGTCCTTTGACCTGTCTCTCCAATAATAGTGTTAAAGGATGAAGTATATTATTATTGTTTATTATATAAGAAGTAAATTACATTTATACCCTTTATTTTATCTCTGTCTACTTTAAAAATTTGGAATGAAACTATTATGTGGCTCTTAGCCTAAACCTTGACCCAAGATCAAGAATAATCTTACTCCCTTAATTCTAAATAAGTCAAAACCTAGTTTAAGAATATTCATAAAATTGGTCAAACATATTCAGTGTACATATCATATTGAAAATTGAATCATGAAATATGATGTTCACCTTTTTGAAAAAATAGGATAAGTGCCATAAGTAACAAGTTATATTAAAATTTTATAAAGTAAGAGAAGTTACAATCTTGATTTGTTGTCTTGTTTAAGATGCTGCTTCGCTTTCTAAAATTTGATTCTTGCAGTTACGTCTATAAACTTTCAGCAGTTTCTGTGACAGAATTACAATATGAAGATGGGAAAAATGATGTCCTGTTTACATGTATTACCTGGAATTATAAGATGTTGAGGATAAGGTTTCTAAAATATGTTCTATTTTTGCCATTTTCAATGTTTTTGCATATAATTGAGATTGTGTTTCTGAGAAAGCCAATCAAGAAACCAATGTGGTTAAGAAAGAGAAATTCCAAGTGTAAATTGTCGACAAGCTCTTCAATTTCTATCACAGAATTTTTATTACACATAATACAAGAATGAAGGAAACACTATTACTTTTAAAACTTACAAAAGAACGATGCCACTATAAAGGAAATCTAAAGTTGAACAAGAAAGACAAAAACAAAAGGGTTCTCACGAATTTCAAGATTTGGAAGAACCGTGCCCAGTTCTGACTCTTGCTTCCACACGTACTTCAGATTTTGAAGTACAAATAAGGGCGAACGACTTGTACATACCCAAAGTTTACTGTAATAACAAGTTGGTACCTAAAAAGTTTTGAAACGAAAAATAGGTACCTTCCGTCATATTCTGTTAGTGATTTTTGTTTATTAATAGTGAAAAGACTAAAATGCCCTTAAAAGTTTGAATTTTAGTTTTTTATAAATTTAAAAATTTCAAAAAACCCCCTAAGTTTACAAATTTCACTAAATACCCCAATATATAAAAGTTTTATAAAATAACAAAAACACCCCCCACCGGCAAGTGCCAGATTCCGGCCACCACCGCCGGAATCTGGCCGGAAAGTTGCGTTACGACACAGACCCGTCGGATCTGTGTCGTAACGCGTCGATCTGGCCTTTTCCGGCCAGATCCGTGGCTGATCTGGCCGGAAAAGGCCAGATCTACTGCCAGATCTGGCCTTCGACGCCGCAGATGGAGTTTTGCGGCGTCGACGGCCAGATCTAGCCGTAGATCTGGCCTTTTCCGGCCAGATCAGCCACGGATCTGGCCGGAAAAGGCCAGATCGACGCGTTACGACACAGATCCGACGGGTCTGTGTCGTAACGCAACTTTCCGGCCAGATTCCGGCGGTGGTGGTCGGAATCTGGCACTTGCCGGTGGGGGGTGTTTTTGTTATTTTATAAAACTTTTATATATTGGGGTATTTAGTGAAATTTGTAAACTTAGGGGGTTTTTTGAAATTTTTAAATTTATAAAAAACTAAAATTCAAACTTTGAAGGGTATTTTAGTCTTTTCACTATTAATAAACAGTAATAAACAGAAATCACTAACAGAACATGACAGAAAGTACCTATTTGTCATTTCAAAACCTTTTGGGTACCAACTTGTCGTTACGATAAATCTTGGGTATGTATAAGTCGTTCTCCCGTACAAACAACTTTAAAGTTTTAATCTGTGTCAGCATCTTGGCGTGTCCCTCCACCTCTTCATGTGATAATATCTCTTGGCATGAAGCTTTTCTTGATTGTAAAATATCTTAAAGGAATGAAGTGGAGAAACACCTGATTCATCTTTCACAATGTGAAGAACTTCAAGTTTGGCAGATCTGATATCTACCAATGCGAAGAGGGTCGTATCCAACCTCTACAGTCGCCTTTAAGGTCTCTGCACTAGTGAAGCCTAGACCCAACTCTATGAAGTTGAAAAGGGCAAAATAAGGCCTGGGCCGATAGCAAGAGGGCCAGATATTGACTTTTATTGGGCGCCGAGGCCTCTTAAGTATTTTGAAATTCTTTAATTTTGTTAATTTAACTTTAGTATTTTGAAATTATTTAACTTTATTGAGGGTATTTCTGACATTTTTATTTTTTTATTTTTATTTTATAAAAACCCCAATTAGACTTTTTGACCGTCATCTTCTCTCTCCCTAATACAGTAATAGGTCTATTCTTCCTTTAATTTCTCCCTATTTACATTCTTAATTAGTAATCAATTCTTTGGGGTGTATTTGTTATTATCTAAAACCCTTGAATGTATTTATTTTTCCCGAACCTTGAGGAGGAAATTGTTCTAAATCCGTTGATAGGATGTAGTATACTTGATTTTAAAGATGACGTAGGTTTTGAATTTTGGGTTTCAAATTTTTTATTGGGTTTGATTTTGAATGTAAGATTAGTAGGTTTTGGTAGTTGTATGTTGACTGATTGTTAGGAAAACAACTTGAAACAAATTAATAAAAGTAGAGGCATTGAATAAGATTTGATCTAAAATAAGGTTCTATGATATAGAATGGAATTTTGTGATAATTGTATATCTTGACTGTATTTATTATTACATGATTTTTTATTGTCTTGTAGTTAAGAAGATTTTTTTTTTTTTTTTAATTATTGATTAGATGAGCTGTCAATCCTGCTGTACCAACTTGTTCAAAGTGGTTATAGTGACCAAAACTTATGATAATAAACTTGTCATAGACTCAATTGCCAGATCACAAATTCACATGTTCATTATTTTATCTGCAATGACCTTGACTGAAAAATTATCATTACTAATTATAATCCCTAGTTTTGGGGTGCGAATGTGAATGAAGATGAAACTGGAGGCAGACGAAAATGCTCCTTAATTAACCAAACTTTTGGTGGTTAAGTGGTTGGATAGGATTTTTTGGATATATTATTTAAAAGGTTTTGAGTTTTAGTCTATTAATATTTTTATTTGTTTAATAGTTTTAGAGTTTTAAAAGATTAGTTTAAATGTTCATATATAGACTCGAACACCCTATCATAAAATAATAATAAATAATAAAAAAATGCTCCTTAATCTTCCAAATGCATATCTCACACACGGTGGCCCGTATTTAGTCTATCATGACTAAAGGTAAACAATCGATATATGCAAGTTCTTCATATAGTGAAATTACAAATTATTTAAACATGAATTATTTGGTTGGAATTATGATTTAAAGTGACTAATTTGATATTCTTCGATGGTAGATAGCACATTAAAAGACTTATCCTGTACTTTTCACTATTGCACATGATTTATTAACGCCTTCAGTTTCTACTATAGCATCAGAATAAGCTTTTAATGCAAGTGGGTGTGTATTAGATGAGAAAAGATCATGTTTATATCTAAGTGCTGTTGAAATCCTTATGTATATGAAAGATTAAATGGTAACAAATTTTAAGTTTCAAAATCGTATTGATGAAGATATATTTGAAAATTTTGAGAATTTAAAAGTTAATAAAAATAAAAATATAAAATAATTTTTAATCCTGATTTCTAATTTCGTATTTGTAATTTATAAGTAAAAAGAATGTTAAAATTTTATTAATATTCCAATGTTTCATTATTTTGTTATATTTTATAATAATTATATGTTTTTTAAATTAATATAAATATAAAATATCACAAAATATAATATATAAAATATTTTTATAATAATTATTAATAATAAATCAAAATTATTATAATTTATAAATATTAAAATTAAATATTTTTATAAAACACGTGGATAATATATATATTATATATATATATATATATCTCGGGCCGTGCGATGCCCCTTCAAATTTGGTCGACCATTGGGCACGAATTTTCCCGGGACAGCCGACAGCACGCTGAGCCTTGAATTTTTAGTCAAGACATGACACATGCCACCTCTGAATTCTCCCCTCACCTGCTCCCTATCACCTAAATTACCTAATCCACCAAATTCCAATAGATGACAGCTAAAATTTGAGATTATTATAGAACACTCCCTTCTAAGAGTTAGCATAATATACGTTACATCCTATTCATTTAAAAAACAGAAATTTCTAAATTCAAGGAAGATGAATTGTAATATTCAGAACTTATATGACAATCGTATGTTTTAATAGGCTGTGTGATAATTAATGACTTTTATAACCCTAATCATGCAGCTTAATTACAGGACTATAGCATAATAGTATATTAGTATCTGCCAAGTCTTTCTTTATTGATATTTGATTATAAAATATTTCTTTAGAGTGAATGATATATACATCTGACCACCAAAATATTGGTTTTCATCATAATTCTTTACAGTGAATTAATTTTTGTTATATTTTATCTCTTGGAAAGTTGTCTCTTATTTTTTTTTCTTATTATTATTATTATTATTATTATTATTATTATTTTATGATTAGAGTATTCGAACCAGTTTATATCTATCTCAACTATTCCCAAATCCTAAAAGTCTAATTTGATAATTCTCTAGTGGCAAATCTCATTAGGGTTTAGGAAAACTCGAACTCAAGACATTGAAAAAATTTATTTTATTCTTTTAACATCTAACCACCCAATAATTTGTAGTGGTTAAACTTGAAGCCATCTCTTATTACACTCCAACTAATTCACCTTAATTCTGCCATCACTCTTTGCATTTAGGCCGAACGACATGCGCCCACCCATAGTTTGCCATAAAGACAATTTGGTGCTCGAAAGGTTTGAAAATAACAATTATCCACTTTCTGTCTAAATCTGTTAGTAAAATCCGTTTAACTATGAACAATATAGTAATTTGATATCTAACCAAAAAATAAACTTTAATATTCATCATTAATTTTAAATTAATCCATAATGTAAGAATCATAAGTAGAGACAAGAGAGTTTGAACTGATTGGCTTACTTGCCGTTTACATTTCATTCCACTGTATTTATAGCAGATTACATAAAACAAACTATAGAAAATTAAGGAGTTCAAAACACATTTTACAGCTAACTTTATCCTATTGTTTGAATCAAAACTGAATGAGGAAAGTCTGGAGATGGATCGTTATCCGATGTTTTCTCCCTTGATTCTCTTAACCGCTCTCCAACTACAACATAATTGCTTGAGTGATCTGATTTCCTTGATTCTCTCAACTGATAATCGAATGCTCTAACTGTTAGTGTATGCCCTAGGAACCAATCGTGTCATCGGTTCCGAGGCATTATGTTTTGTATATATATATGAATGTGTATAGTTTGTATATACATTTTATCTTATCAATAGAAGAAAGTGTTCTTATTTCACATGTGGTTTATTGCTTCATTTATATATATGTATTACATGTGAAATGTCTGGATGATACAAATCTTTAGAAGATCAAAATCATCAAAGTATTCCCTACATAGGTAATATTAATTGGGCAATAATATTACATAGTAGGCATGCTGAATGCCTCCATAGAATATCATGTGATGGTATTGGTGTGGGTGATTATAAAAGTTATATCACTAGGGCATTAGCATGGATACGCGGTTAGTGAACTGTTTATCGAATATGGCCATTTATGATGAATCACATGGACATTTAAAATGTAGTCAATGATTTATCATAAGATCGTACTAGGGTATTTTTAATCCTTAGACCTGAGATATCACGGTTGGATTCTGCATAAACGCATATGGTTCATATGGTGTATAAACATGAGGCTAATCATGCCATGTGTTAATAAGCCGAATTGGCCATGTGTTGTTTATGTGTGAGGACAAGTGATAGTCAAGATGGGATCCGTTGACTTGGTATAGATTGATATCAAGTTCCTAGACAAATGTCAAGATACATTGGAAAAGGGAAATCTCCGGCCGGGGTATATAAAATGTTACATGAAAGGTTGTTTCATGGTGACACGTTCCATATGTATTGAATTAAAATTAAGATAAGGATTTTGACATACCATGAATCCATTCTTAATTGGGATTAGACAACGGAAGGATTTGATTATACAACATGTATGATTGTAAAAGGTTCGTTGGAGTATATCTTCATTGTGACTTAGGGGTTATGGAGCATTGCTAGATGCCTACCATAATCAGTGGGAGTTTTGTTCATAAAGAGTTATGACAAAACATATCGAAATAGTCTGTGATATTGGGCCCACGGCTAGGCCACAGTGAACCTAAGAGGTCACACATAAAAACTAAGGAGAATGAAGAAATAGCCAAAGAGAGTTGATTATCCAAGGTTGGCTAGCACCTACCAAGGGTAATAAAGTTATTTATATTAATCATTTTCTTTATATTAAATTGGATTTTATAAGGGGTTGTAATTGTAAACAATTTAAGGGTTAAATTGTTATGTAAACAATTTAAGAGTTAAATTGTTAATTGTGATTAAATGTTAATCCAATGTTATCATTTAAAGAAGTTTAACAACTTCATAACAATTATGGAATTGTTTAAGGAAGTCCAAAACAATTATTGAATTGTTTACAAGGATTCCTATATAAAGAAAATGATATATGAATTTTTGTGTAGAGAAAAATCTCTAAGAACCCTAAATCTCGCTCTTGGTCAAATCTCTTCTTCCCTTGGTGTGGATACTCTTTTGCTTAATTTCTCTGGAAATTAAGAGTCTCCAAGGTTGCTAAGGGCTTAAGGTAACATGTTTTACCTTACTTATTTCAATTTGATTGAAATTTATTTTTAAACTATGACTATACTTGTTATAGTATGATATGCTTGATTCTCCATGCATCTATCTTTCACTAACACCCCCCGACAAACTCATGGGAAGTTGGCGAATCATGAGTTTGGTCCTTAAAAATTGGAATCGAGTTGCTGTTTGGCCCTTTGTAAACACGTCGGCTATTTGATCTTTTGGGGATATATGCTTCACCAAAATATCTTTGTTAACCACTTTTTCTCTAATGAAATGATAGTCAATTTCCACATGTTTTGTCCTAGCATGAAAGACAGGATTTGAAGCTAAGGCCAATGCTCCTATGTTGTCACACTAGATAATTGGAGGTGATGAAAGATATAATTTGAACTCTTTTATCAACATTCGGATCCAATAAGCTTCAGCTGTAGCCAAAGCCATTCTTCGGTATTCCGCTTCTGTGCTTGAATGTGAGACAACTCCTTGTTTCTTGGCACACCATGATATTAAATTTTTCCCAAGAAAAATACTGAATACACTTGTGCTTCTTCTGTCATCTGGGTTACCAGCCCAATCCGAGTCATAGTAAACATGAATGTCAATTGTTGAAAGTGAATAAAAAAGTCCATAGTCCACCGTTCCTTTTAAATATCGAAGCACCCATTTTGTCGCTATCCAATGTGAGTCTCTCGAGTTATGCATAAATTGGCATAACTGATTTATTGCATATGAAATATTAGGACATGTAATGGTGCAATATTGTAGAGCTCCCACTACGCACCTATATTCCGTTGGATCTGATAGAACTGTGCCAGCTTAGAAGATAATTTCATACCTGAAGTAGTCGGACAAGCTAGTGGCTTTGCTTCTTGCATTTTGGGGCTCTCAAGAAGGTCGGATATATATTTAGCTTGTCGAAGATAAAGAATTTCATTGCTAGGTTTTGCTTCAACTCCAAGGAAATAACTTAGCTGTCCAAGATCTCTAATATGGAAATTTTCCTTCAAGCTGTCAATGAAAGATATAAACCCAATTGATTGATCCAATTATGATAATGTCATCTACGTAACCAACACAAAAAGTTTGAATGTGTTAGTACAAAGAGTAAACAATGAATAATCAACTTTTGATTCCTTAAATCCAAGTTCTAGCAATTGTTCAGAGAGCCTTCGAAACCAAGCTCTTGGGGCTTGTTTAAGGCCACAAAGAGATTTATGTAGTCGACACACGAAATCTGGTTAGCTCTCATCAATGAAGCCTTGAGGTTGTTCCATATACACTTCTTCATCAAGAATACCATGTAAGAATGCATTGGACGCATCCAATTGTTTGATAGGCCAATTAAATTGAATGGCAATAGATAAAACCAATCTAACCGTAGTCAGTTTAACTACTGGAGAGAAGGTGTCAAAGTAATCAATTCCAGATTTTTGATCAAATCCTTTTGCCACAAGCCTTGCTTTGTAGCTTTCGATGCTACCATCCGGGTGTCTTTTAATTTTGAATACCCATTTATTTCTGACTATATGTTTGCTGTGTGGCCTTGTACAAAGAGACCATGTCCCATTTTCCATCAAAGCATCAAATTCACATCCCATAGCTTGTCTCCACTCTAGTTTTGCTACTGCTTGTGTATAGCAAGTTGGCTCAGATTCAATTAAAATACTAGTTAAACAACGAAAAGGATGACGAGTGGAATAAAACATTTTGAACCCAGGAAATTCTTTTGGTTTCGAATTTCCTGTTTTGGACCGAGTGATGATAATATTTTCTAATGGGTCTTGAGGTGTTGTTTGAGCTGGTTGAGGGTCAGGAATGGTTTGTTCATGTGAAGAGAGTGGTTCTGTACGTAAGTTTGTTGGGTTCTCAAACATTAGAATTGTTAGGGACTCATTATCAGGCAATATGGTTTCAGATTGAATTTCAGGTGTTGCATTGTTTTCACAAGCAGTGTTGGAGGTGTTCAATCTTGGAGTGGAATTGAACATGAGATAGGAAACAAACCTGTCGACATCCTGCTTTCATGGTCTGGTGAAGTGCAACTTTTATCCCTTGTTGGAAATAAGTTCTCATCAAACACTACATGCTTAGAAATATATATTTTTCCTAAGCCTAGATCTAAGCATCTATACCCCTTGTGTTGAGCGGCATACTCGAGAAAGAGACATTTTTTGCTTCTAAATGAAAGCTTGTTGTTCTCATATGGTCTTAGATATGGGTAGCATGCACATCCGAATGTTCTTAATGAAGTATAGGAGGGCATGGTTTTATGGAGCAGGAAGTAAGGGGATAGATTTTTGAGGACTTTTGTGGGAAGCCGATTTATTAGGAAAACTGCTGTAAGAAAGGCATCAGTCCAATATTTATTTGGTAGTTGTGCTTTAGCTAATAATGTTAAACCAGTTTCTTGAATGTGTCGATGTTTTCTTTCGGCAATTCCATTTTGTTGTGAAGTGTAGGGGCAGGTTAATCTATGGTATATCCCATGTTTTGTTAAAAAAAATTCGAAATCATTGGAAATATATTCTCCTCCATTGTCAGATTGTAGTTGTTGAATTTTAGAAGAGAACAAATTTTCCACAAGAGCTTTATATTGCTGAAAAATAATAAAGACTTTAGATTTAAAACACATGGGATACGTCCATGTAAACCGACTAAAACCATCGACAAAAATAACATAATATTTATAACCACTAGTTGAAGTTATTGGAGAGGAGATACCCAGACATCGGATGAATGAGTTGTAAAGGCTTGGTAGAGACTCGGGTAGAATCAACAAAAGACAATTTAGTGGCTTTTCCTAGTTGACAAGAATTGCAAAAATCTAACGTATTTAAGGACTCAGAAAGAGGCAAATAATTGCGCAAACAATCTAAGGTGGACTTGGCAGGGTGCCCTAGGCGATTATGCCAACGTTCCAAGGATGTTGTTATTCCTAATTTTGTGGTGAAACAACGCATTTTATTTGAGGAGCTTTTGTGACCAACAAAAGGATAAAGTTTGTTTTCAACCAGTCCTTGAAGCAGGATGTGATCCATCTTGTTGTCATTCACACAAAAATCAGTTCCAGTTAGCACAAAATAATAGTCATTGTCTAAGCATAATTGATTGATGGATAAAAGATTGGCTCAGGCGTTGGGGCAATAAAGAATATTGTTGAGTTTGAAAGAACTATGAGTAAATTTTAGAGTTGTATTTCCAGTATTTTTAATAACCAAACTTGAGCCATTGCCAACTTGGACAGTATCAACACCCTCGTAGGAAGCTTGGTTCGTTAAATTTGCTACATTGGCGGTGATATGAGCATTGGCGCCACTATCCGCATACCAGACATTTTGGTCATAAGAATTATTGGCTTCGATAGCCGTTGCAGCAAGATTAGCAGGTGGCAAGCATCCCTAAAAAGAGAAGTCAAAGCGATGATAACAATCAAGGGCGACATGTCCTCTCTTACCACAAATTTGACAAGTTGGCTTGTCATAAGCTTGCTGATTGGGACGAGTTGTAGGAGGAACCTGATGACCTTTGTTCGAAAGTAGTGGCTTTGGAGTTGTACTTTGCTGTTTTGGCTTCCTTGGGAAGAAGGATGCTTTTCCTTTTTGGTTTGCTACAAATGCATAGTGTTGATCAGGTGCTGAGTTGTGTTGTGCTTCAATGAGAGTTTCAAAGCTGAGAAGTTCAGCGTGGAAGTCATCGAAGGAAAGAGTTTTGTCTTGGCATGAAAAGTTGAACGTAGTGATGAACAGAGTAAATGCTAGCCGAAGTCCTCCTAAGAGAAAGCTAATCAGATCTTGATCATCGGTAGTCTTCCCTGCAACTGCAAGTTGATCAACAAGATTCTTGGCTTCCTCCATAAATTCACTACAAGACCAATTGCCTTGAGTGATGGTCCGAAGTTGTCTTCTTAAAAGAGCAATCCTTGACCGAGAAGGAGATGAGAATCTAGTGTGAAGGGCATTCCATACTTGTTTGGAAGTCTGCATTCCATAAACAGTAGAGATTAGCTTCTCAGTAATAGAAGTTAATAGCCAACTTAGAACACATGTGTCTTTCTTTAACCACACTGTGTAAGCTGGGTTAGTGGTGCCATCGGAAAGAGTTTTGGAGGGAGGAGGAACAACCCCATCCACAAGATCAACAAGATCATAACTCTTTAGAAAGACCATAAATTAGACACTCCATGGCAAATAGTTGGAACCAACCAATTTTTGGGACACGGGTTGAGCATTGGCTTAGATAGTGGGTTGAGGAAGTGGGGTATTGGCATTTTAGTTGGAAGCCATTGTGGTGAATGTGGAAGCTATATTAGGATCAGGCATGTGCCTTTGTACCAGCTGATACCATGTAAGAATTATAAGTAGAGGAAGCAAAATAGAGACGAGAGAGTTTGAACTGATTGGCTTACTTGCCGTTTGTATTTCATTCCATTGTATTTATAACAGATTACATATAACAAACTATAGAAAATTAAGGAGTTCAAAATACATTTTACAGCTAACTTTATCCTATTGTTTGAATCAAAACAGAATGAGGAAAGTTTGGAGATGGATCGTTTGCTGCACCACTTCTGATCTGATCCAATGTTTTCTCCCTTGATTCTCTTGACTGCTCTTCAGTTGCAGCACAATTGCTTGAGTGATCTGATTTCCTTGATTCTCTCAACTGATCATCGAATGCTCTAACACATAAACCCTTAATTTTTTTATCCTATTTCTTTTTTCTCTTCTCTCCTTTATCCTTCTTCTTCATCTCTCCCTTCTCTTTCTTTCCTTTCTTCTCCATCTTTTCCCTTCTCTTCTCTTTTTTCCTTTTCTTCTCCATTTTTTCCCTTTGGTCGCTAGGCATAAATCCCCAATTTTTTTTTTTTATCCTATTTCTTTATTTCCTTTTTCTCTTCTCTCTTTGCATCTCATCTCTTCTACGCCTCTTCTTTCTCTTATCATTCTTCTTCATCTCTCCCTTCTCTTTCTTTCCTTTCTTCCCTTCTCTTTTTCCTTTTCTTCTCTCTCTTTTCCCTTTGGTCGTTAGGCATGAACCCTTTTTTTCCCTCTTCAGTTTTTTAATTGAGTTGAACGAAGATTCCGTTCTAAAACACAAATATCAAATCACGATTATAGAAAGCATTCATTCTTAAAATATAGTTTAAAGTCGAGTAGAATAAATTTGCTTACCAGCCGCTTGTGATGGAGAGTGCTAGAATCAGTGCCACTGGTGACGGTGTCTCTGTGGCTTGTGATGTCCTTAGCAAGAAACACCAATGCCGCTTGACCTGGCTTCCAGTAGAAATAGAATTTTCGCCGGTGTCTGTAGCAGTGGAGAATTGAACAAGATGAAATGCGGCGGTTTTTTAGCGTGATAAAGATACAGGGTTAGTTTTATTTAATTTAACACAAATTTATTAAGGAGAATTGGAATTAATTATAATAAAGAGGGAGAAGAAAAGGAAAAAAGAGAAGGGGAGGAAGGAAAAGATGGAGAAGAAAGGAAAGAAAGTGAAGGGAGAGATGAAGAAGAAGGATAAGAGAGAGAAGAGAAAAAAGAAATAAAGAAATAGGATTAAAAAAAATAGAGGTTTATGGATTAATTTAAAATTAATAGTGAATATTAAAGTTTATTTTTTGGTTGGATATAAAATTATTATTATCTTTAAATAGATTTTATTAACGGATTTGGACAAAAACAGGTATTTATCATTTTCAAACCTCTCAGTACCAATTTTTTTTTACAATAATGTTATGCTTACTCACGAACTTACTAACCATCTTACTAATTTTTCTAAATATAAAACATAATATGAGTAACATAAGCATAATATGTGTGTGATATATAATTTTAATAAAATGGTTAGTAAGTTCGTGAGTAACCATAATATTACTTTTTTTTTTTTTAATTAATGAGAAACTAGGGTTGGGTGCTCTCGCATTCTCATATTTCCAGACTCAAACTAGATCCCCTGATTTTTTTCTGCTCTCGCATTCTCATATTTCTGGTTTACTCCGTAAACCCTAAATTATTTAATATGTGGTCAATCAAGGAAATTATGATAATATTTAATTTCTTGGTCTTTTGTTTTCTTCCTCCTTTAACATTTGGACTTAATGATAGGGTTATCGAAAGTTTACATTGAATTTGTACATCAAATGACGTGGCAAAATCTTGATCATTGATTAATATTAACTAATAATAAATCAACGCTCAATATTATGTCATGTAATTCAGTGCACAAATTCGATGCACACCCGTCGATAAGTATAGCATTATCCTTAAAGGAAAATGGGTTAAAGGAAAATGGGTTGATGTTCACTGTATTCTCTCTACTTCTTCAGTTTTCTTCTCTCTCAATCTTTCAGAAATCACTCAACAACACTCACACTCAGAAACCTCTCTCACCCCTCCAGATACCACTAAATATACTTTTACTCTGAAACCAGATCGCTTGATTTTGCACTCCTCTCCTGTGCCCTTATTTCTTGTTTACCCAAAAAGAATCCTTTCCCATATTCTTATTTTTCGTTTAGAAAAAAGAACAAAAAGATCTTCTTTATTTCACCTAACTTTATTTCAGTTTGCAGTCGCCTTGTTACTTTCTCTGTGTTATTTTCTTCTATTTTTCCCCTTTTCCTTATTTCTTTTAAAAAAAAAAAACATTTCAGCATTTTCCCTCGCTCTTGTTCTGTTATTTGAGTTTGCACTTGTTTTATTTTCTGTATTTTTCAAACCTGAGAAGAAGTGAAGAAGGAAAAAAGAAGTTTGAAAATGGCTGAACTTGCCGCCGTTGAGAGTATTGCGAGTGTGGTGAGTGCTGTTCTCCAAGTGGGCAAGTGCCTGGCTGCTCCGATTGGTCAATTTAAGTACTTGCACAACTACAATACTAATTTAAAAAATCTCGAAACGGAAGTTATGATGCTGAAGAATACAAGAGACGACGTGCAGGTTAAGGTTACTGCTGCTGAAATAAACGGGGAAGAGATCAAACAGAGCGTTAAGGAGTGGCAGACTAAGGTGAACAATTCCATTAATGAAGCAGAGAGGTTGATTCAAGAGAAAGAAGAAAACAGTCGACGTTTCAAGGGATTGCGCCCCAACTGCATCAACAGCTACAAACATAACAAGAAGGCATTCAAATTAAAGCGGGATGATATTGGTCCACTCCTGCAGCAAAAAGAAAGATTCGATGAAGTTTCCTATTCAAGTATTCAACAATCCAAATACGAGACGAACTTTGACAAGATCCGAGATGATGTTTTGAAGCTGATGCATGCAAGACTCAAAGTGGAGCGTAAGGTTGAGGAGGCTAAAATCAAGGGGGAAGAGATTGAAGAGGATGTGAAGAAGTGGGTAGAGGATGTTGATTCTATCATCGCTAAAGCAGTGGAGCTGATTGAGAACCAAAGTTCAATTGGTACTGACCGCAAGACCCGCTACCAAAATAGCAAGGCAGCATCCGAATTAATGGTGGATCATATTGGTCCACTCCTGCAGCAAGAAGAAAGATTCGATGAAGTTTCCTATTCAACTACTGTACTATCCAACTACGAGACGAATTTTGACAAGCTCCGAGATGATGTTTTGAAGCTGAAGAATGCAAGACTCAAAGTGGAGCGTAAGGTTGAGGAAGCTAAAATCAAGGGGGAAGAGATTGAAGAGGATGTGAAGAAGTGGGTAGAGGATGTTGATTCTATCGTCGCTAAAGCAGAGGAGCTGATTGAGAACCAAAGTTCAATTGGCACTGACCACAAGTCCCGCTACCAAAATAGCAAGGCAGCATCCGATTTAATGGTGGCTGATATTGGTCCACTCCTGCAGCAAGAAGAAAGATTCGATAACGTTTCCTATTCAACTACTCTACTATCCAACTACGAGACGAACTTTGACAAGCTCCGAGATGATGTTTTGAAGCTGAAGAATGCAAGACTTAAAGTGCAGCGTAAGGTTGAGGAGGCTAGAAACAATGTGGAAGAGATTGAAGAGGATGTGAAGAAGTGGCTAGAGGATGTTGACTCTATCATTGTTAAAGCACAGGAGTTGATTGAAAACCAAAGTTCAATTGGCACTGACAGGAAGACGCGCTACCAAAATAGCAAGGCAGCATCCGAATTAATGGTGGATCATATTGGTCCACTCCTGCAGCAAGAAAAAAATTTCAAGAAAGTTTCCCATCCTACTATTCACAAGGAGATATGGCTTAGATCTAATGAAGATTATTTGGCTTTCGAATCAAGAAACTCCACTGTGAAAGATGTATGGGATGCATTAAAAGATGAGAATATCTACATGATCGGTGTTTATGGGGTGGGTGGTCTTGGGAAGACCACTCTTGTGCAGGAAGTTGGGAGGCAGGCCGAGAAGGATAAGCTATTCGAGGGGATTGTTTTTGTAGAGGTAATGTTTGAACTAATTAAAGAGGTTTCATTTTGTTATATTAGGAGTGTTATTTTAATTTTTTATTTAGTGTGATAATTATAATTTATATAATTAATTTTATTTGATGATATTAATTAGACTTTAGGCTTCTATATAAGGTTTTATATTTTTGTTTTGTCTTGTAGGTGACAGAAACTTTGGATACAAAAGAAATTCAAAGAGCAATTGCAAACAAGTTAGGTCTTAAATTTGAAAATGAGAGGGAAGGTGAAAGTGAAAGAGCAAATAAGTTATATTCAAGAATGAAGGAGAAGAATATCCTTTTAATAGTGGATAATATTTTGGATTTGAAGACCGTAGGAATTCCTTACGGAGCTGATCGTGGGAGAAGTAAAATATTGATGACAGCCAGAAATGTCAATGTGTTGGAGAAGATAGGTTGCACAAATAATTTTGGGATGGACATTTTAAATGAAGAAGAAGCTTGGAGCCTATTCAAGAAAATGGCAGGTAAAATTCATAAGATAGTCTTCTCTCTTCTAGCAAAAAGGTTTTTCATTTTAATTTGATAACATGAAATATTTTCAAAACAACCTTCCATACCCAAAGGTCAAAACATCACTACTGCCTCTTCACTACCATCTCTTAAAAAATCACAACCTTCAATACACACTGCTGCCACTTCTTAAACCCACACCGCCACCATTAACAGCCGCAGCCTTATAATTATAATCAGCAAATTTCCAATCATCCCAAAACCATATATATATATATTTATTTTAAGAAATCTGAGGAAAAAAAGTGAAAGAAAAAGGAAAAGGTTGCCATCTCTTCCATTGTATCCCCACCACAGCCCTCGCTATGTACCCACACCACCGCCCACCCTCCATTTTATCCCCACCGCAGCCATCGCTATTGCACCGACACCACAGCGCACCCTTTAGAACACCACCACAACAACCTCAGCAAACCAGATGACAACCATTGCCGCACCCCATTGGCCTCCAGCGCACCACCACAACACGCAAAGTGCAGCACATTTTCCATTGCACCCACACCACAGCCCACCATCCCTTAAAGAACCACCACCACCACATCAGCCACAACAAAACCAGATCGCCAATCAAATCAACTTCAGCAGACCACAACACCACCATCCAGGTTTAAAACAAGCTCCCTAGCCCAAATCGATACATAAAAAAACCACCCAAGGCGTCGCTGTTGGGGGTTGAAGGTGAGGCGGCCAAAAAAAAAAAAAAAAAGATTTGCTGCCTCTTGCTTGAGGGAGAGATATGGGATTCATGGGAATGGGTTGGGGGTGTGGCGGTAAGAATAGTGAATGGGTTTGGAATAATTTTTTATCTTAACTAATAGATTGTGTAAATACTGCTCTACCCTTCACTCCTCTAGTTTAACAGAAATTTTATAACGGCTGTCTGTCAACAGGGAATAATTGTTATTTTCTGGGGTTGAGCTATTAACCGAAATTTCAGGGGCTTATTGTTATTTTCTTAATTTTTTAAGTTAATTTTATATAAGACAAAATGGGGGCATTTTAGACTTCTTATCATTATTCTTGAGCAATACAAAAAATTCGTTAAACGGCAGTTATAGACCCAAACATTACTTTCCGACTCAACCGGACCTAACTTATTAAGACTGAAATATACTTACCCTTTTTTTTTCTGTTTTTTTTCCGTTTTAATTTTTGTTACGTAATTTTGCATAATTATAGTGCTTGTTGTAACTGCCGTTATTTTCAGCCTAAATTACAGTAATTAGAATTGACTTGGCAGCTTATGTTACATTTCCTCATTTCTCATCAGCTTATTTCTCTTTTCAATAAAAACTGTATTTCTATGATTTTAGAGATGAGGAGTGACAAGAAAAATAACAATGAGTAATGTTACTTAGATATTTAAAAAACAGAAAAGTTGATGGTTTTATTTATAAAATAGTCCGATAAGATAGTAGCTAGAATGCAATTAGTATAATCCTAGCTTCTTGTGTAGGTGGTGTAATTCCAACCCATGGATTGAATTCTTTGCCACAAGATGTATGCAAGAAATGTGGTGGTTTGCCTCATGCCATTTGTACTACAGCAAAAGCATTAAGGAACAAGAGTCGTTTATCTGATTGGGAAGTTGCCCTGCGAGAATTGAAAGCACCTTCACCAACAAAGTTCAAAGGATTATTGGAAGAAGATATGGGGCCCTTTCCTCCACAAATAGATACATTACCGGCCCATGAATCTGAAATTCAGTTTGTTTCTCTTGAAGCACCGGAAGCTGCAGGGACGACTTCAACTCCCGGAAGTAAAGATAAGACAAGTTCTGCTACGTCAGGCCACTTGGAGATTCAGAGTGAGAGAGTACAAACTGCAGAGGCCCTGCCTGTCATTAATGAACATGAAATTCAGATTCCTATGGTGGCAGAAGGTGTGGTGCCATTTGAAAAGGATTTTTCTGCCAAGAAATCAGGATTCTGGACCAAGATATCAGGATTGTGGACAGCTTTTTCTACAAAAAGATATAAAATCCCCACTGAAGATCGATTGTTACAAAAATCAGGTTTATGTGCCAAGAAATCAGTTAAGACAACTGTGCGGAAGATTTTCAGCCACATGAATAATGGAACTACAAAAATTGTTGTTCTTGGAACTGCTGGTGTTGGAAAGACTACAGTGCTGAAAGCCTTGATCAATCACCCCAACACAAAACGTATGTTTGATGCAACTATTTTGGTTACTGTATCAAGATATTGGAGCACAACAAAGATTCAAAACCAAGTTTTAAGACAGTTATCATTGTCTCGTGAATATTCTGAAACTGATTCTCAAGTTGCAGAAAGATTATTAGGGGTTCTAAAAGTGAGGAAGTTTTTGTTAATTCTGGATGATCTTTGGGAACAGATAGATTTAGGGGCCGTGGGTATTCCTGATTCCAATTCCGAAAATCGCTGCAAGATAATAATGGCATTCAGAAAACTTGATTCTGGTCATGACAAGAATGAGTTTAAGGTGGTTGAAATAAAAACTGTCTCTGAGAAGGAAGCTAGAGAACTGTTTTATGAACACGTGGGTAGAATCATTCGATCCTCGGATATCCAGTCCTTTGCTGAAACTATAGTTAAGGGCTGTGGTGGTTTGCCCCTGCTGATTATTGTTACTGGAAGGGCCCTAGCAGAGGAGAATGATGTTTCCAAGTGGAGGGATGCATCAATTAAATTCTCATTATCTAGAACTTCTAATGGATGTCAAACTGAAGATGTCATCCAACGATTGAAATTCAGCTTTGACCAACTCAAGGAGCATGATGTAAAGAGTTGTTTCCTTCATTGTGCTTTGTTTCCAGAAGATCAAGATGTTAATATTTTTAACTTCATAGAATATTGTATCAAAGAAGGTTTAGTTACTGGTGTTGCTCAAGCTGATGCAAAAAAAAGGGGTCGCTATATAGTTGATGTTCTAGTTAGTGCTTCTCTGTTACAAGTTACAGAAGGTGGAAAATCCATTAAAATGCATGATTTAATCAGAGATTTAGCATTGGGGATCTTATCTTCAGTGCAAAAAGATAGCAAGTTTCCGTTGAGAGTAGGTGATCAATTTTTGTTGAGTGCTTATTCAAGATCAATGGAACTATTTAATTCTGGAAGTAGTTCGCCATCCACATCCTTATGTGTACCTGAAGGTAATCAATTTTTGTTGAGAACTGGCGCAGGTCTAGCAGAACCACCGTCGGAGGAAGAGTGGAAACATGCTAAAATGGTGCTTTTGAGTGATAATGAGTTATGCACTCTTCCTGAGGAACCAAATTGTCCTGAGCTTTTGACATTGTTCCTACAAAGAAACTGTTTTTTGAGAGTGATACCGCCATCCTTTTTTAACTACATGACTTCTCTTGAAGTGTTGAATCTATCTGGGACTAGAATACAGTCCTTGCCTGAGACACTTGTTAAGCTAGAAAAGCTCCTAATCCTCATCCTACAGGATTGTAAATGTCTGTTTATGCTTCCCTCTGAAGTTGGATTCCTTGTTCGTCTCGAGGTGCTTGATCTCCAAGGCACTGAAATTGACAAATTACCTGATGAACACGGTGAATTGGAATTCTTAAGACGTTTGGAAGTGCCATTTTATGGGTCTATCGATGATGGCGAGTATGTTAAATTGCCACGCCAATTGATTTCGTGTGGCATTATATCGAAGTTGTTCAATTTGGAGACTCTATGTATTGTTTTGTATCCAGGAGATGCACGGTGGCATGAGGATGTGAAATACATCAAAACTGAGGTCTGCAAGTTGAAAAAGTTGAGTTCTCTTTGCTTTCATTTCCCAGAAATTGAGCATGTCCAAGAATTCCTCACAGCAAGTGACCCATGGAAAAATAAACTCTTAATGGAGTTCAAATTCGTGGTTGGTCGTGAGGTCAAAGACATTTCCTCTCATATCCCAGATTTTTTGGATTTCGATTATAATCAACAGCGCCAATGTTTGAGATTTGTGAATGGTGAGAAGAAACCTGATGAAGTTCTACAAATATTAGCTCGCAGTACTGCTTTCTATTTGGATAATCATCTTGACATCGAGAGCCTTTCAAACTTTGGGTTAAGTAATGTCAATGGGTTGAAGTTTTGCCTAATATGTGAATGCCCCAGGATTAAAACGGTTGTGCGTGTGGATGAAGTGGAGGAAGATACTAATGCTGCATTTCCACTCCTGGAGACCTTAAGTATCCATCGCTTGTGGAATTTAACATCTATTTGGGAGGGGATTCTACCAGAAGGAAGCTTTGCTCAGTTAAGAATTTTGTCACTGCATGGATGTCCGAAGTTGGAGTACGTCTTTAGAAGCTCAATGATTCAATATCTTTGTAAATTAGAGGAATTGGTTATCGAAGATTGTCGAGGCATTGAACAAATCATAGTCGAGGAGGAGCCAACACATTCTGATTCTGTTGTACTTCCCAGTTTGAAGAAGTTAACACTTCACTATCTACCTGCATTGGTTAACATATGCAGAGGTCCTTGGCCGCTATTTGAGTATATCAGCTTCTACCGTTGCCCAAACTTGAAGAAGATTGGTATTGATTCCAAACTCAAAGATGTGATGATAAAGGCAGAGAAGAGTTGGTGGGATGGATTAGAATGGGAAAATGATGAATTGTGCTTGCATCTTGAAAACTGTTCCACCATTATTTTTCAAGATCGTCTGTAAGTAAAATTGTTGGTATATTTGTTTTGGATTGGTATTATTCATTGTTTCGTTTTTGGTTGTAATGAGTGAAAAGCACTTCAAACAATCAACCATTTTGGTCTATTCGAATTATTAAATATGTCCCTTATCTTCCAATAGCATGAGAAGTCTCAATCATGTTTTGTATTGTTTCAAGAAGTTGGTGTCTTTAAATTTTGTTCCTTAAACGTTGAAGAGGCACTAGGGCTGCAAACAACCGGTTAACCGAACCGGATGAGGGCATTTTCAAACCGAATCGGTTTCCGGCTTAAGCAATATTGCAAATCGAAACCAGTCCGAAATATTGCTTAAACCGGTTTATAGCTGATCCAGATTTTCGGTTTGCAATCTTGTTCACGGGTTTTGAACCGGTTTTATTTAAAACACTCCTTAATTGAGTTGAAGTCCTGATTTGCTATTGTTTTCTTTTTCAAATTTGGTTTTGTAATACAAAATTTGCGGCAATACATGATCAAAAATCTGAACCATGTAGTATAATAATTAAAAATAATGAAAGGAAGCCTAAACCATACAAATGTGCAAGATCAAAAATTAAAAATGACACTAAATCAAGCAGTTCCTCACAATGACAAAACTAAGTCTGCTGCCTGCCACCGCCAATTCTTATTCTTGAAAATGACAACTAAATCTGACATTGCAATGCAATTCCTCAAAAATGACACTCCCAAATCTGCCATTGTCAATGCTATTCCACAAAATATAAGGGAAAGACTAAAGAGGTTAAAATCAAATGGAAGAAATCGGTGTAGGCACATTGACACAACACAAGCAGTCAACCACAATCAGTAATATATGTTAACAACAACAATAAAAGAAATATATGTTAACAACAACAATAACGTTCAGTATCCAAATCTTTCTATGCTTGTTTATCGCTTGAATAATGACCAAATGATGCAGGCATGCCAACTGCCGAGCCAAGCCTCGCAAGACAATAAAAAACAAAAAATTATGTTATGAACAAAAGAAGTTATATCAGTTAATTATGAGTACTCGCATCAGTTTAAAAAAAGCACATTCATGAGTTAATTATGTCCACAACCATATTTAAAAGTAAAGGAACGATAATTAATTAGATCAGAACATAATTAAAGCAAAGGAACAAACCATCATAGAGGTAATTATGCTGCAAGTAGAGACAATAACTAACAGAACAAAACTTCAGTTTTAAATCAGCTTTAAATCAACAAAAACAAACCTCATATATTGGACTTATTAACTTACATAAATTGAAAGTAATATACCTCATATATTGGATTATCGTTCAATCATCCAGATCAGGACGAGTGTTTTCCAATCTGAAACACGAAAATTCTACAAAAAATTGGACAAGCACGTTAGAAAAATTATATTTCCAAAATATATTCAACAAAGTCAACAAATACATAACCAAAACATTGTAAGTAAAGGAAAAATTTTACTAGACTCAATTTTTGTTAATTCATATAAGCTCTCCTCTATGATGAATGATACAAGCGAAGCCCGAATCCAATCCTGTGTATAAATAAGAGCTTCCACCATCTTAGGAGTGAGGGAGCTACGAAGTGGATCCAATACACGACCCCCGTACTGAAAGCTGACTCAAATGCAATTGTAGAGACAGGCATAGCCAATACATATTGTGTCATAGACAGAACTCTATATCTTGTCGGATTTAACTTCCACCATTGCAAGATATCAAGGCTCTTGTTGTTGTCATCTTCATAATCGTTCGTTCAATATTTATCCAACTCTGTTTTGCAATGAACAACTTTTTTCTAGCCTTTTTCTCCTGATACATAATCTTCATAAACTCCTCATTGTCAAGACCTGCATCATGAACATAAATCTGAATTGCAACTCGAAATTGCTCACTTGGTTGCGCACTAAAGACCACCTTAAACAAACTATATATTGCTCAAATAAAGACACCAAAACTCCCTTTACTTTTATCTTCAACATATCAGCAAGAACAACATCAAAAGACTAATTAATTATCCAATCCATATATTATAACTTGTGCCTCGGATCTAGTGCCTCTGCAATGAATAACATGAGGTTGATATTATTAATATTTAACCAATTTTTATCATATTTCCTTTTTATCCATAAAGCCATACTATGTAACTCGAGATCATAACTTGTACACTATATTGAAATCTTCAACCCAATGCCGAAAATGTCTTGCATGTAAGCATTACTAGTGACATAAAACGAGCCAGGGATACATAAAATAGCATCATAAAAGACTTTAAAAAAAGGTAAGAAGTACCGTGCATACTCTTAATCAGTGCATGTAAGCAAACCCCTAGACTTTTTCCCACTAGTAAGCTCATATGTATACTTACTATCTTCTATTTCGAACAACTCAAAAACTTTCTAGAATTTTAATGCCTCATCCAACATCAAGTATATGGAGTTTCACCTAACTTGTTTCAACATCAAGAACTAGTTGAGTTTTACTTCAATTTTTTCTTTCGTCACATACCCCTTAAATCTTTATAACCTTGCTAGAGAAGACCTCACGTACCTCACTATCGAACGAATTTTGAATATGGAGTCATCCATATCTTTTAACCCCTCTTTTACAACTAAACTCAATATATGAGTACAACATCTCATGTGGAGGAAGTCACCATCCTAGACACTCCGCTTTCAACTTGCCAACCAAGTCTTTAGATAGCTTATTCCAACATCATTGGAGCTTGCATTAACAACAGTGACTATAAAAACCTTAGAAATACCCCACTCAAGCAAACACTTCTCCACTGCCTTGCCAATCACTAAACCTCTAGGACTACTAATTAGACAGAAGTTTATAATCATTTTCTGTAGTTGCCAGTTATCATCGATGAAATGAGATGTGAAACACATATAATTGAGGTTTTGACAACATATCTATGTATTAGTGGTGAGACAAACTTAGCAGAGAACTTCTTCATCTTTTGGTACTCTTCATTATAAATTTTAATACTACCTGTAGCAACTATAGTTCCACTGGGTATTTGAAACCTTAGCTATGCCACACTCATCAAATATCGAAACCCCTCACGCTCAACAACCCTAAAAGATAACTCATCAATGATGACCATTTTAGCTACGACCTCTCTAATCACATCCTAGTAGAATTTCCATGTCAAGAGTGAAGATTGTGGAGAGTTACTTCACTGATCACATGACTGTTGTGCTTGTTGAAACACTAATGTCTTTTGTCTCTTGTCCATCACATTCAAAAGATATTTTTTATACCCACTTAAATGATTATGTAGACAACTGGTACCACTCTTACTGGGACAAGCTAAAACAGTCTCACAATAATTACATGATGCAATGGCATCATCTTTAGTCTCATAATCAATCTTGGTGAAATGATCCCACATTTCCTAAGTGTTCTTCCTCTGACTAATACAAGGCACACGTTTTTGGGTTGGACGTGGCATTGGTGCCGTGCAAGTATTAGAAATTGCAACCACATTTGTAGGTGTCGGAATTGTTGAATGAATGTCACTTTAAGTCTGACAAGCACAAGCATTATCACCGGTCGACGACATCTACAATATCATTTAAATAAGAATATGCATTATGATATGCAATATCGAGTAAAAAGTGAAGAAGTGTAATGCATATATATTAGTGTAATATTTAATGTTGTGAAGTGCTTAATCATGGATGTATGAAAATTGGATACATTATTATAAAATGATGAATGAGTTCACATGACAAAAGGTTTTACTAATTAGACACGGACTTGTGTGGGTTTGTAAAGAGAAAAGTGGGGAGGAAAACAAGGAGACAAATAGCAGAGAAAAATACAGATTGAGAATGCAGCAACAAGATTAAAATGTGTCAACAGCTTTGGGAACAAAGATAGCTTTTCTATCAGTTATCACCCAACATTCCAAACACACAACAATCATTATATGACCTGTTGAAACTTGAAAGGATTTCTTCATCAAGAAAACAAGAATTCAATAACAAACTTGTGTTCGTAAACATATAGAACCTTAACAATAGGATTTATTTTCTTTATTCAATCAAAAAATTAAGAGTTACTTAAATCTATAGGGATGGTTCTTTATAATAATAATTCGCATACAACTTAAAGTCAGTTAATGGATTCCTTCGATCATCAACACCATATAGGAAAAAAGTAAGAAAAAAAAAAAAATAATAAATTGAAATGATTATGACAAACAATCATTCCTACCAGAGCAGATTTTATGTGTATAACAAGTAGTCAGTTTAGTATGCGTAAGAAAGCAATCCTCATATTATGACGCTTACTATAAAGTAAGGAATGAAAATGAATACTTTGGTCGGACCAAATACGTGGTTGAGTTTGGCGCATATATATATATATATATATATATATATATATATATATATATATATAACTATGCAATCCACATTCATGGCCAGTAGCGGATCCAGAAATTTCTTTTAGGGTGGTTCAAAATAAAAATTTATTATACATTACTATTTTTGTCCATTAATATTTTTTTTAGGGTGGGCCAAAATATATAAATTTACATATTAATATTAAAAAAAATTTTGAGGCCGACCCAAAAAGTGGCTGGATCCGCCACTGTTCATGGCTAATGTGGTATAAAGTAAAACGATGAATTTGTATACAAGATATACTCTGTTATGCCTCAAAAGTCACGCTTATATCAGTCCAATAAATATCTTTTTCTACTAGTTACCAAGACCATATCTACTCAAAGATATTCATACCAACCCTATTTCATTTCAAGAGATGAATGGACGAAAGCATTTTATGTGTCAAGACAACTTACAAAACACTCATTACATTGAGTTCAAAGGTGTATAAATTGGCACTTCTCTTCCCGAAAAGGAAGGCTGGGCATATGAGAGCTAAAGCATAGATTTAAGCTCAATTCTTTCTCTCTGTAAACACTGTATTTCTTCATCTTTGTATGCCTTATAAGCAATATCATAGAAATAGTTAGAGATCAATAAAATAACAGTGGATGTAGGATTTGCTTTAAGCATCCAAACCACTATAAAAACCTCTCTTGTTAGCCTATTATTTATGTTTTCTGTAACATATATGATCTTAGCTCCATATTCAAATCTCATGGATCCATCACGTGCAATTTCTAAGACTCTCTTAGCACTTTGCACGTGCTGGCGTCCAAAATTAAGTGTCAACATACTCAATAAATGCAAATTAATATAGACAAATGATGTGACAAAAAAAAGAATTATGTCACATAAGTTTGTATACTAAAATTTGTATATATAGTTTATACATGTAATATTACTATAATCAAAAAGAAATTTTTTTTACTTAATGTACTTAGGAGGTATTATTGTTACTAACCTTTTTAAAATATCATTTTCAAACAAATATGCTAAACGTTTTTTTATTTTCAAAGTTTCAAAATATAGTTTTTACACAAATATATCAAACACTTTCCATTTTCTATAAATCAATTTTTTTTTTAATATTTAAGAAAAATAAACACCAAAGGAATTCATAAAACAACACACCTTTAGCATATTAGTTTTTCTTTTAAGGGTGCATTTGGATCAGGGGCATATAAGATAACAAGGGTAATTTTCATTTATTTTGCAAGATTTTGGAGTTTGGTTTATAAATAATAAAATATTACGAGTATCTTTTATTGTAAATAGTATTTACTATTGATAATGTAGGTAATCAGATACCCTCCCCAAGGGCTGTTATTAAAAGATTACTGGATAATCTGATTTTTATACTTATTTTGCCCTTAATTAAATACCATTTCGGACATAATTGCCCTCAAATGTTTACCAAACAACCAGCCTAGCCCCCCCTCCCCCCCTTATATTTGAGAAATTAGCTAAAACACCCGAACCATAAAAAAGTTAAAAGTTAACAAAATACCCCCAGCCACCCAAGACCACCACCGACCGTCGGCCATCACCACCAGGCACCATCGACAGTCACCATAATGGTGCAAGACCGGGGGGATCTGGCCAATCATGCATAGGTAAGACCATTTCTCGCCAGATCTGGCCATTTTTATGGCCTTGAAACAACCATAGATCTGGTCGTAAAGCAACCATAGATCTGGCCGTGAAAGATCCATGGTTGGAAATAGCTTTGCCGACTCACAGCTAGCCACATACGACCGTTTGTATGCCATTTCGTCAACTATAGGTGGCGATCGACGGTGGTGGCTGGCTACCGATAGTGGATTGGGATCGGTGGGGGTATTTTGTTACAAATTAAAGTTTTATATGGCTATAAAGGTGGACGGGTACCGGAATCAAAGGAACCGGAATCTGAATCAGAACCAGAACAGGTCAGTTCCTTTTGATTTGGAATCGAAACTGAAACCGTCAGTTCTGGTTCCTAAAAACTTGGAACTAGAAGCTATAACACAAGTTCTGTTTCGGTTCCCCGTACCCAAGAAAATATCAATTACCCCCCATTTAAAAAAAAATGACAAATAAACCATTATAAAATTACATGTACACCCCTAACAGTTTTCTGAAATGACAAATACACCCTTCAAACTTTACAAAAATTACAACTATTCCAGTATCCATTTCATCCTCCCAAAATTAAAATTACATAACATAATAAGTTAATAACATATCAAGTTTCATCCTCCCAATATTTTGATATATATGTTCAAATGATGTTAATTGTATTATTATTTAATTATGTAATACAATTTAAATGATGTATTAAGTTTTTAAACTTGAATATAAGTACCAAGTTGAATTAAAATGTTAAAGAATATAATACGCTAAAAAGTAGAGATTTTAAAGGGAAACTATTGGCATATGATCTAAGTATAAAAAGAGTTATTTAATTGGACATCTGTATAGGAGCAGATAGTGAAGAGGTTAATTGGCTCTATTCATTGCATTGATATGTACAATATTTATACTGATTACATGAGTATAAATTAGGAAATAGAATAATTGTAATTACAGACAATATCCCATAATCAAGCTATCCTATAAATGTAATATTGACCCTAAGAATTTGGCAATGATTCTTGCTCTACCGTAGTCTTATCTGTCAATTGCCTAATATGCCCCCGCAAGATTGGGGTACTAGAATGGACTCCAATCTTGGCCCGATGTGCTTCAAGGAGTCTTCGATTCAATGGTTTGGTAAGTGAATCTGCAAGTTGATCAGAAGAGGGGACGTGACTAACATGAAGTAGACGCTTAAGAGCTTGATCACAAACAAAATGATAGTCAATGGCCAAATGTTTGATGCGAGAATGAAAAACAGGATTTGCAGAGAGATAAGTGGCACCCAAATTGTCACAATAGATTGAAGGCGTGATCGAAGAGCTAAGACGCAGCTCACTGAGTAGATTTTGAATCCAATTAATTTCAGCAGCAGTGGAAGCAACAGCACGATACTCAGCTTCTATGGAAGAGCAAGCAATAGTGGGTTGCTTCTTAGAGCTCCAGCTAATAGGATTTGCACCTAGAAAGACTACATAGGCAGAGGTAGAGGAGCGATTGTCAGGATCACCCGCCCAATATGCGTCAGCAAAGGCATGGAGCTGAAGAGGAGTGTGACGATGGAGAAAAAGACCATGTGAGATGGTGCCAGAGAGATAACGAAGGACTCGTTTCATTGCACGCCAATGTTGCTTAGTAGGTTAATGCATGAATTGAGACAATTTGTTGACAACAAATGAGATATCTGGCCGAGTGAGGGAGAGGTATTGCATAGCACCTACAATCTTCCGAAAAGGCCGAGCTTCTACATAAGGGCTACCATCGTTAAGGCAGAGAGATTCGGTGGCTGATAAAGGTGTAGACACAGGCTTGTAGTCTTGCATATAGTTGTTGACCAAAAGATCATGAATATACTTTTTCTGAGTGAGAACAAGCCCGGAAGGAGTGGAAGTAGCTTCAACACCGAGAAAGTAGTGAAGAGAACCCAAATCTTTCAGAGAGAAGAGTGCAGCGAGACGATAAATGAATTGGTTGACCAATGGAAGAGAAGTCCCGATGATGATGATGTCATCAACATAGACTAGCAAATAAAGGGTTAATCCGTGACGAG
This sequence comes from Pistacia vera, assembly GCF_008641045.1. Lineage (NCBI taxonomy): Eukaryota > Viridiplantae > Streptophyta > Magnoliopsida > Sapindales > Anacardiaceae > Pistacia > Pistacia vera. The sequence continues at coordinate 167,152 of NW_022196375.1, forward strand.
AGAAAATAAAAAGAGATGTGTCAGACCTGGAATTGCTGAATCCTTGAGCAAGAAGGAAGGAGCGAAGCTCATTATACCAAGCGCGGGGTGCTTGATGAAGACCATATATAGCTTTCCATAATTTGCAAACATGAGTGGGATAAGCAGTGTGAATAAACCCCTGTGGCTGAGCCATATACACATCATCCTCCAAGTGGCCTTGAAGAAAGGCATTATTGATATCCAGTTGACGAATGGGCCATCCAAAGTGAAGTGCCAATGTAAGAATAAGACGAATAGTGGTAGGCTTGACCACGGGACTGAACGTGGATTGAAAATCAATGCCAGGTCGTTGATGAAATCCTTTTGCAACTAAACGCGCCTTGAAACGTTCGATAGACCCATCAGCGTGCCTCTTTATCCTGTAAACCCACTTACAACCAATAATGTTTTGTGAGGGATGAGAGGGGACTAGGTCCCATGTGTGGTTGTGGGTTAAGGCATCAAATTCGTCATTCATGGCTTGATTCCATTTTGGTTGTTTTTGGGCTCGACGAAATGTGGTGGGTTCCGTGGTATCAAGAGTAGAACGACATGATGTCATGTAGAGGTGATAATCGAAAAGAGTGGTATTGGGTTGGACAATATTGTTTTGGGATCGAGTAACCATACGATGGGAGGGTTGAGGAGTGGAAATCGGTGGGTCGTCAGGTGATTTGAGGTGATGTGAGGACAAGTCATGTGAGGGCGAGTTTTCATGGTGTTTTGGGTGAGTGGAAACAGTGGTGTCTAAACGACAGGTCGTGGGAGTGGTGGAGTTTGGGGTTTTAGGGGAAGTGAATGTAGTGTTGAGGAAGTAAAAGAGGATGAAGGTGAAGAAACAGGGATAGGGATAGTTACCTGATCTGAGGATGCGGTCATGGAGGGATTCGGCAAAGGTGAAGCACTCGCACCAGTCGGAGTAGGAGATGTCGAAGGGTGGTGTGCACTATCCCGAGAGTTACTGGAGGGTGATGGACGAGAGGGGAATGAGCGAGTCAATCCCTGAGTTTTGGACACATATGGTCTTGGACACGAACTTGGTGGAGATTTGAGGTGAGTGATGGGAGATTCTAGAGAAGATGGACATGCTTCCAAGATGCCGGATGTTTGTGGATGGGAAGGTGGTGTGGAGGTAGGTGAGTCAAGATACCAATGATTCAAGACAGACTCGGTCAAGGAAAAGGAAGTACCTTGATTTATGATGCCGGGAAATTTATCCTCGACAAAGAGTACATGACAAGAAATGAAGAATTTGGCAGTGTCAGGGTCAAAACATTTGTAAGCATTATGAGCAATGGAGTAGCCAAGAAAAATGCAAGGTTTTGATCTTGGTTGTAATTTGTGCTTGGTGTACGGTTTCAGCCAAGGATAACAAAGGCATCCAAAGACACGTAATTTGGTGTAATTTGGAGAAATGGAGAATAATTTTTCAAAGGGAGAGATATGTGAAAGAAGAGGAGTTGGAAGACGATTAATGAGATAGCCAAGGAAAGTGCCCGGATTCCAGCACTGATTTCTTTGAATTCGGAAGTGAGGCCTCTTAGAACATGATGAACAATTTCATCCTCTGTGAGGGGATGCCCAATCAAGGCTAGATCATTAGCCACTGTTTTAATGGCTTGCATATATTCAGAGACAGATTTTCCTTCTTTGCTGATGTTGGAGAGAACATCTCGAAGTGTGAGATATCGAGTACGAGAGCGATTTGCGTAGGTCTCATTCCGTTTTTTCCAAGCTTGAGCAGCTGTTGTTAAACCGTTAAGTGAAGGTTGAATGGCAAAAGTGGATGAGGAAAGAATCGCATGACGAATAAGAGCATCTTGACGAAGCCATTTACGATAATCTGGGTTTGAAACAATCTGTTTTTCATGAGTGATTGTTTTTGGTGGGCAAGGAAAAGAGCCATCGAGATAGCCATCAAGGTCAAGGCCAAGCATTAAGGTTTCAACCTGAGTTTTCCAGGATGAGAAATTGGTAGGGGTTAATTTCAGAGGGAGTTTTGTTGTGGTGTTAATGGTGATAATATCACCAATTTAAGATGAAGAATCGGGTAGAAGGTTTTTTGAAGTGGAATTGATGTTTTCACTCATTTCTGACATGATTAATTGAGGAAGAAAAGAGGGAGGATCGAAGGAGCAAAATCTCGTGAGAGTAGATGCTCTGATACCATATAGGAGCAGATAGTGAAGAGGTTAATTGGCTCTATTCATTGCATTGATATGTACAATATATATACTGATTACATGAGTATAAATTAGGAAATAGAATAATTGTAATTACAGACAATATCCCATAATCAAGCTATCCTATAAATGTAATATTGACCCTAAGAATTTGGCAATGATTCTTGCTCTACCGTATTCTTATCTGTCAATTGCCTAATAATCTGCGTAGTCGTTGCTATTAAATAATGATAATATTATTAAAATAATTTAAACAAATTATTCATACATTTTTCATCAAGTAAAAAGTAAAAAAGAAATAACTTTCTTAATTCACTTAAGTGGTGTTTGATAATTTATGTGACGACTGGCCATGTTTAACTACTAGATGGCCGTAAGACCTAAGTGCAAAACATTAAATAATATATTTGTATATATTTAATGACTTGATGATTACAAATATTTAATTTTTTGTTTTTACTGATAATAAACATTTAAAAACTATTATTTAACATAAATATCTTAATGTATATTAGTTTCTTAATTAAGTAATAAGTGAAATTTAAATATTTATAAGAATATTTTGAAGAACTGATCTTTTATTAAAAATTAATAAGACTTTTGATACTAAGATAAAAAATCAAAATTTTCTTATATATTTATATGACATGCAAAATATTAAAGGATATCATCTCAATTTAGTCCCAATTTCTGGTTTCAGTTCTTTTGATTTAGAACGGGAACTGAAACCGCACAATATCTATTCTAATTTTTTTAGAACCAAAACTGACCCTGTTATGGCCAGTTTCGGGTAGGAACAGGAATCGACACCCGGGTACCCCTCAATTCTAATTTTATCCTAAAATTTTGCCCATCTTTATATGGCTAGGATGTTTTAGCAAAATTTCAAATATAAGATGTTAAAACAGATGATTCAAAAAGTAATAATAAAAAATAATATTATATTAATATTTAAAAAAGAAGGTAATTTAGTAATCTATATAACATATGCACCAATTTATTCTCTTAACTAAACATATTACTCACTAATTTATTTAAAATAACCAAACATATTTTTTAAATAATTTTGAATGTAATATATCTTTTTATTAATATAAAATTCTATTATAATAAATCATTATATAATCCAAACGGGAATAAGTGTGACCTAAGATTCTGAACTTTACTTTTATCTGTCTCGCTGTCCAGGTACCTGCAATCAATTATGTTGAAGAAACATCCAAAAGATCAACAAATGAAGTGCTTGCTTAGTGCAATATTTTCGCCAAAGCATATTTACTTAAAAGATTTGGTAAAGATTGCAGCTCCAAAGTCCAAAGTCTTTCATGATTTAGAGCACTAAGCAACAACTTTTCTATAAAATATTCACAAGTTGTATAATTCTAAAGAAAGACTTGGACTCTTTAAAATTCTAAAGAAAGACTTGGACTCTTTAAGTCTTTTGATCTGACCATCTTCCATAGTAGAGTGTGAAAGTATGAACTATATTGTGTAAGGTGGAATTACCTTTTTACCCTTTATTTATGGTCTCAAACATCTCACCCCTCTTTCTTCAGAAAGGGTAATTTCCATAAATAGTCATGCAAATAATTCAAATCCCAAAAATATTGCCCTTAATGAGAAAATTTAGACTTATTCTCTAACATATTTAATGTATGACGCTAAATGTTATCGAAAGCTAGACCTTGTTTGATCGCACTAGATCATATAATCTTAACATTAAAACATATTAAGTAACGCTAACCTAAATAGTCTGACATTTATGAGAGGAGCAACGTATCACGACTATTTTTGTTTGACATAGAATGGTGTTACTTAACATATAAGTTTTTCTTTGTTATGTTCTCAAGATAGGTAATGTAATCTAAAGATTCTAACTCATTTTTTTCGCATTTGTGTGAACCCGGCATTATTTATGTGGCAGAAACATCCAAATATGAAGCAATCAACTGCTTGCTTAGTGCAATATTATTAAATATCCGTTAAAGATGATGGCTCCAAGTCTGAAGTCCTTCATCCAGCTAAAAAGATAAAATAGTTGAGAGCACTAGGCAACACTTTTGATAAAAAATTAACACTTGTATAAAGAAAGACTTGGACTTGAGTCTTTTCAGTAAGAATCAGACAATGTTAAAGGATGATCTAATATTATGTAAGGGTGAATTACACTTTCAAGTAGGGGTGTGCAAATCCGGATATTCGATCCGAATAGGGCTTTTCTTGATCTGATCCAAATTTTCGGATCAGGCTATATATTGATCCGAATCCGATCCGAATTATGTGGATATCCGATTTTACGGATATCCGATTATTCGGATCGGATAATCGGATATCCGAATTTTAAGATTTTCTTATTAAAATCAAATAATTCAATCCTTAAGGCTAATAATGCTCCAAAGCCATATTGTAAGGACATATGCAATCCGTCACCAGTTAGAATGTGTCACATTTCATAGGAACAACATCAAAGTGAACAATAATAATAATCTAAGATGCAAGCAGTTTCAATGAACTTCAAACATAAGCAGTACAGAGGAAACCCAAAGAGCAGAAATGCTCCTGTGGCATTTACATCAAATTAGGGAAACACCTTGAGAGTAATCAGGCCAAGCCTCTACACTCCATTCGCCATCACAGTAAGTAAACGCTTGGATGAGTACAAGTAGGACCAATCATCATGTTTGGACATATCATGCTAACTGTAAACCACACCATAATATGGCAATTTAAAAAGAAAAAGACAGCAAGCGAAAAACAAGTCTTGTCCCTTGCCACCCAAACACGTAGCAAGACCAAGGTGCTCCAATTCATCACTGCACAAAAGGAAAAATATTATGTCAAACAGTGAAAAATAACAACAATAATTAATTGCTTTGAAACGAGTATAACCCACCTCTGCATCCTCTGCCCCACCAACTTTGGTAGTGCCATTCACCCTCTGGGCATCTTCTGTTACGTAACAAATAGAGGAAATTAGACAGAAGATGCTGGAGAGTTTGTAATGGAAAAGAAATAAGTCTAGAATTTATGCTTCTTTTATCATTCATCCCTAAAATTTAATTCAACCTATTAATTATAAGACAAACATTATGTTAGCAACCCCAATGCCCAACCAATATTAGAATACAAACAACAAGTTTACAGCCAACAAATTCATACTCATAAGGAAAACACTTCTATTTTTCTAATCAAACAAACCAACCCCGCCATTGGTTGATTTTTCCACTTAACTCAACTCATTACACCATACAACATCAATAAAATGGTACGAACCAAACATCAATACATTAACATAGCAACATTCATTATCCAACATATATAATTAAATTGTATTTGGGGAAAAAATCTATTACTCACATTACGTTAGCAACCTCTAAAATGTCCAACCAATGTTAATGGATCCAAACAGCAAGTATATAACCAACAAAGTCATACTCATAAATAAAACACTTCTATTTTTCCAATCAAACAAACCACCCACCAATTGGCTGGATGTAACAACTCCTCTTTATTACTATTCTTATAATACGTACTATAAAAATTAGATGTGTATATAATATGAAAGATAGTGGGCTCAAATTTTTCTTTACTCATAAAAATTACTCCTTTACAAATACAAATACCATGTATTAAAAACTTTCTAATTAATACAAAATATCATAGCTGGTGGACAGTGGTGCCAATACTCTCGCTCCTCGACGTCCATCCGACCGCTGCTCCTATTTCCTGCAAAACAGAGAAAACAACGGGGTGAGCACAACAATGCTCGTAAGTAAATCATCTACTACCTGTCCCCATAACTCACTCTCTTTCCTTACTCGACGTTCTCGTATTTCTATTTCTCACTGTTTTTCTCTTTCTTTCTAATACTGTATTCTCCTTTAACTCTGTTCTCTGCTTTACTTACTCTTTCTTTCTCTCTGTTCTTTTCTCTTATTCTTACTCACCATGAAGAACAATTATGGTTCTCTCTTATTCTCATCATACTCACCATGAAGGAAAGTCATGGTTCTCTTCCTCATTCGCGATATACTCTCCCTAACCATGGAAAACTCATGGTACATGCATATATGAGACGACATGCAACTAATGTGAAAGAACTGCATGTTTCTTTCTTCTACTCTTTACTCTTACTAACTCAAACTCTCGCATTCTTTCTCATACTCTCTCCTTTCTATCTCATTCTTTCTCAAGCTTTCTCAAGCTTTCTCATTCTTTAATTCTGTCTATTATCCCATTCTCATTTCTGTTTCTGTTTCTCATAACTCTTTTCTGATAACTCTCTTTATAATCACGGCCTCATCTTACCGGAGGCACGGCCGGACTCGCTCCCGCTCTACATGACTTCTACTCATTCTACCGATCGAACTCGTTTATGCATGGATTCGGAACCCTTGCCACGTGGTGTATAACTCTCTCTCGGGTACTCGGGTATAGCCCTCATCCGCATGCACTCTCACGGGCTAACCCCACTTCTCTATCTGATACTCATGCCGCTCTCTCTCAATGCGGCGTACATGCGGGAATACTCTACCCATTACTCACGGGTTCCCCATCACATAACCAGTCTATGCTCTTCTCTCTCTTACTCTTTCTCATGTTTGCTCATCTCTTTCTTAAGCTAGTACTCATAATACAGTTTAACTTTTAACTCGTCTCATCTCTATTCTTTCTCATTCTTACTCATTGGAATGTCACGACCTCATCTGACGGAGGCACGGCTGGGCCTACCATCTACGTGACTTCCGCTCATTTCGCTACCGATCGGATTTAGTTATGCATGGATTCGGAACCTTGGCCATGTGAGTGTACAATCTCTCCTCTCTCCTGAATGTCACGGCCCCATCTGACCGAGGCACGCTGGAACCTCATGTTCCACTCTGCGTGACGGTCCACGGCCTCATCTACCGGAGGCACGCTAGAACCTCGTGTTCCACTCTACGTGACTCTATTCGTCACTCACAGGTTCCCCATCGCACAACTTACTCTATTCTCCTCTTTAACTCTTGTGCACAAGATCTCTATTCTTTCTCTAGCTACTTGTCATAAGTTAGCTTAACTCTTAGAGTAATTCTCTACTCTTTCTCAACTCTTCTCTTTACTATCAGAGTATTCTCATTCACTTTACTCTTAAGGGTTGCTATTCTCAACATTCTCTACTCTTTCTTACTCAAGCTATTACTTATAGTATAGCTTATCTTCAAATTCTTTACTCTTAAGCTAGTACTCACAAGGTAGCTCATACTCAACATCTATATTCTCTCTCAAGCTACTTCCAATGCAAATTATGCTATTGATGGTTCTACTTATTCCACCTTTGAAATGCTAAATGCAAGATTTCCTCAAAACTGTCATTCTGCCAGTCACACTAAAAGACCATAACGTCGTTATACACCTCTGATTACTACGGTTCTGGTCTCGTTCAAAGCTTAGAAACAGGGCTATAACTTCTCTGTTTTGATCTCAGCCCTTCAAACCGTAAGATACTCAAAAATCCCTTAGAAAGTTACGGCAGTGACAGGGCAGATTTCACTTAGGCATTTCTTCTAGCAACTTTGTGCATACAAAAAACTCTTCATTACTACAACTCTCCTTCTCTTTTAACCATCCAAAATTGAAGTAAATTCCCTTCCATGGGCATAAACCCTACCATAGAAAACACTCCCAAATACAATACTCAATCTCCTCCAACTTCATCTCAAACTATTACTCATAAACACTTTCCATAAAGGAAATATTCAACAACAATATAAATACTCTTCTCAACTCATTTTTCTCAACAAAAACATACATCTCTACTCAATTTCTCAATAAGCATCATATATACATGCAAAATAAATCTCACTTAAGAATTTCTAAACTCTAGCTTGAGTTGGATTTACTTACCTCATACTTGAGTAGTCTCCACTAAAGCTCTCTACTCTTGTTGGATCATAACTTTCCCTTATTTCCTAAGCATAAACATAGTAAAACTTAACCCTTACATAATAAAATTCATCTCTAAAGTAGGGATTCTTACCTCTTCTTGCTTAGGATCACTTCTTTGTCAAATTCCAACTCAAAATCCCTTTGAAATTGATTGAGAAATTGGAGAAAATGGGAGATAAGAGGCGGTGGAAATGGGTAGAATGAATGGTTTTGAGAACTCAACCCTTATTAACTCATATAATATGGGGGTCGGCGGACCATCCCACCTGGACTTAATCACCATTTAAAATAATGGGCCCTTAGAGGGGAGGAACTAAATGGAACGGTGTTCTTTTACGGTGTAATGTAAGAAGGGGGGGGGGGGTGGGGGGGTGAACCGGGGGGGGGGGCAGAGGCAATGGGTAGGGGATATTGTACAACAATAGGTTATAGGAGTAAGAAAATAAAGGGCCTTTGAAGAGGGTAACATTAATGTCGGATGTGGTGCCAGAACAGGGAATGGAGACTCAAACAACAGAAGCGGAGTTAGAAAAACAGAGGGAGCAACTAAACGTGGCAAAAGCTCACGGCCCCATTTTTAAAACATTGACTGGTAAGGAACCCATTAAATTTTCCTCCTTACATTTTCACTCTCCCTCGACAATAGGTCGTTTCCACTTGAGGTTTCTAGCAATTCCCTCTTTGGAGACAACAATGACTACATGCCATAACCATACTTTCCTACTAATATAGCCGCGCTGCTACGATAGCTTATGGAATAACCTTGTGTGCGGCCAGAATAAGAAGGAAATTGCTACTGAATAATCAACTACATCCTCACAGGACCCTGTTTGCTGCAGCGTAATGTGAACATATCGCCGGCGTCGAGTCGAAGAACTTTCTGTCGCCACCTGTGCGAAACTATCCAGAACTCACAGCGATTAAATGTCGCGGACCCGGGACAGACTCAAACAAGGAAAACACGTATGCGGCACTGTGTGCGGCGCACGCTTGTGGTACGATGCGTTCGCCCATTGTGTATAGTAATAAGGTGGGGAGAAAAACCCAATTTAGGAGAAAAATGGGAAAAGGGGGAATAGAAGAGAAAAGGGGAGAGAGGGAAAAGAGGGGTAAGGAGGGGGCTAAGACTGTGGCGAATTGCGGACAAAGGTTAGTGAACTAATGGGGTCTTGATCAAATTCCAGGTGTGGTAACACAACAGGAACTCGCAACCCAAACCTCAAGCAACGAAGCGTGGAGTAAGGGAGACTGGGCAAACCAAAGAGAGGCCGACGGATGCATAAAGTAGTAGGGGGACTGGAAAGGCAGAAGTGTAGGGGGCAATTGACAGGTATTCTAGGATTAGGGTCCTACGCGTGTGAGTACAACAACAAAAGGTGGCTAGAAAAAATATAAGGGAGTGCAAAGAGAATGTGGTAGAGGATTAATTGAGGCCACAATGATTTAAAGAAAATCACACCGCACAGAGGAAAATAGCACGTAGACAAAATAGGGCGAGTGAGTCCACATTAGTACAGTAGAGTAAGGGGAACTAGATGAGCACTCTATAGTTGCAAAAGGGCGATTCAGAAGGAGAGCGCAATCAGACAGAGCATTACCGTAGACTCAACATTTTTTGATTCAACATAGTCAGGGGATAAAGAAAAAAATGGTGATTGGATAAAAATGTGTGGTGCTGGGTTAGGAATGGAGTTGATGGCACTAGAGGGTACTACGCTGATGGGTGTAACCAACGGGAGTATTAAGGGGGACAAGTGAAAAACAGAAAAGTTAATCGCAGCTGCGGGTTAAAGCTAGCACGGGGTGTGGAGTGAGAATAGTGGCATGGGACTGGACGATGGAGAGTGGGGGGGGCGAGGGGAGGGAGTTAGGACCAAATGGAAAAAAGTACAAAATGGAGCAGTGACCTAATGTGTGAGGGTAGGTGGTGCTCGAAATGGGAGTAAGACGAGTTCGATACTAGGAATGCTGAGATCACAAGAATTGGTGGATGGAAAATAAAGTTCCGCTGAATGCCAAGAGATGAAGTACACGCGTAGACAGGGGAACCAGCAGGTAAGGGATTGGGGAAGAGGGCAAAGAGATCAATAAAGGGAATGCACGCATATGATGGGGGGGGAGGATGATAAGTGAAGGGGGGCGTAAAGCGCGAAGAAAAAAATATTAAAAAATCAAAGCCAGAACGCACGGAGTCTAATATCCAGTTAGTAACATCATGAAAAATATTTAACGTGGTGTAATTGAAATAAAAAGAAAGTAAGCAAACTAAATATAGGGGAAAAAAAAAAGGTAAGACGGTGCCGAAGACAAGACAGAGATATTGGCTGATACAGTGTCGGGGTGTGACATGTGGACAGAGACATCTGCAGTGTGTCTCGTGGAGCTTAAAATGAGGTGACACTGAAACACAAACGGGTGTATCAAAGGGGGCCGAAAGTGTGGAGGCAACAGAGAATAACACAAAGGATCGGTTGATACACGCGAAAGATAGAGTACACGGAACAAAAACGGTGGCCGAACTGGTCGTGGGGTGACAGTAAGAAGGTAGATGCAAAACTTATGTAAATGTGATCGAAGGTAGATGCGTAGGGTGATCAGCGGAGCAACGACGCATCAGCCCTGACCAATCTACGAATGAGTACTGAAGAACTGCCTGCAAGAGAAGGGGCAGCGCAGATAACACAAGCACTACCGTGGCAAGTAGACCATGAGGAGCCAAAAGACACTCGTGATATGGTACATAATCAAGAAGCGAGGCAGTGTATGATAAGGAGTCTTAAGACATTGGATGATAAGGGGAAAGGTATGCATAAGGCTATCCCCACGGTCCACATAAGTAAAAAAGTAGCAAGAATGTTGCGTACAAACGTGTGTCTTCGAGGTCATAACAGTATGACTCAGATGCTGTCAGAGTGAAAGTATTGGAATAAATGTGGACACAAGGAGCGTCAGAGTATTTGGACTCTAAACAAGGTATGGTCGCTATGGCAGGCGTATAAGTGAATCATGAATTGTCAGCATACAGCCGGAAGGATTCATGGTTAACGTTGAAAGCGACTCCAGAGCCCGAGTGTAGGCCGTAATTCAAGCACATCATGAATACTTAAGGTCTCTGAGCAGGAGGGGGTCACACGTGAACTATGCATTGATCTAAGAGTAGAGAGTGATTGTACAGCATTGGGGAAAAAGAAGGGCAATTGGGCCAAGACGTCATAGAATATAACTAGCAACACTCAGAGCAAACAAATGGTCGTCAGTCTGTCGAAGATTGTGGCTGGTATTAGTAAAAGGGAGATATGTAGATGTCGTGGGTGTTAGTGCACAACAATCATATGACCCTAGCCAATATGCCGTCAGATGAGGGTGACATGTCCAGGAGTAAGAATGAGAAAGAATAGAGAGTGAGGACGAGTTAAAAGTTAACTGTAGAGGAGGAATAAAGGAGGAAAAAAGAGAGGAAGAAAAAAGAGAAAGGGGAGGAGAAAAGGGGGGGAGAGAAGAGAGAAAAGGGGAGAAAGGAGGGGGGAGGGGGGAAAGGAGGAAAGAAGGAGGGGGAAGAGAAGGAAGAAGAGGAGGGGGGGGAAAGGGGGGGGGGGGGGAAGGGGAGAGGAAGGGAGGAAAAGAAAAAAGAGGGAAAAAAAGGGAAAAGGGGGAAGGGGGGGGAGAAGGAAGGGGGGGAGGGAGGAAAAGGAAGGAAAAAAAAAAGGGGGGGGGGAGGAAGGAGGAGAAGGGAGGAAAAAAGGGGAGGAAGGAAGAAATGAAGGAAAAAAGGGGGGGAGGAGGGAGGGGGAGGGAAAAAAAGGGGGAGGAGGGGGGAAAGAGGAAAGAGGGGAGAAGGGAGGGGGGGGGGGGAAAAGGGGGGAAAAAGAGAGGGGGAGAAGGGGGGAAAGAGGAAAAAGGGGGGGGAAAAAAGAGGGGGGGGGGGGGTAAGGGGAAGGAAGGAGAAGGGGGAAAAGGAGGAAGGGGAAAAAGGGGGGGAAAACGAGAGGGAGAAAAGGAGGAAAAAAAAGAGGAGGGAGAAGAGGACGGAGGAAGAGAAGAGGACGAAAAAGAGGAGGGGGGACAGCAACCAAGGGGGGGGCGGGGGGGGGTTGGAAAAATAGAAGTGGTGAATTTAGGAGTATGACTTTGTTGGTTATATACTTGCTGTTTTGGATCCAGTAACATTGGTTGGACAGTTTTAGAGGTTGCGAACGTAAGGTGAGTATAATGAGTTTGCCCCAATTAGGAAAGCAGTGGAGATGGTGCGCCCAATATACATATTTTAACTTTTTGCTGGGATCAATACTCCTGCAATGAATAGTATTATGTTTGAATATATCAACATTTCCCCAATATTGTCATGTTTTCCTCTCATTTTCGCTACCATCAAACGTAAGCTCGGATCATCACTTGTACACCATATCAAAATCTTCAAGCCAATGCCATATATCTCCTCTATGTATACATTAGCGGTAACTAAAGGGAACCTGACACAGGTGAGAGTTGCATCATAAAAAAACTTAAAAAAAGGTAAAATATCAAGCATATTCCCAATCAATATGTTAGGCAAACAACTTGACCTTTCCTCGCTAGTAAGCTCTCTCTACTTTTATCTTGGATTTCCAAACAAGTCAAATGCTTTCCTAAATTTTAAAGCAACATCCAACATCAAGTAAGTGGAGTTCCACCTTGTTTCTACATCAAGAACTAAAAGACTTTTTGTTTCAATTTTTTCTGCTTCACACCTCTTAAACCTATGTAATCTCGCTGGGAGACCCACATATCCGACAACCACTGCAGAACGAATTCTAAAATTGAGTCATCCATATCTTTTAACCCCTCTTTGATAGTTAGACTCAATAAATGTGCACACATCTCATATGAAGAAAAGAACCATTCAACACACTTCCTTCCAACGTTCTAACTGGTTTTTAAGATAAGCTATCCCAACATCGTTAGAACTGCATTGTCAACCGTCCACGGTGACACCTTAGAAATACCCCAATCAATCAAACATCTTCAATTGACTTTCCAAATTAAACTTTATGGCTATAATTGCAAAAGTTCAAAATTCTTTTGTTCATTTTCCACTCATCATCAATAAAGTGAGCCGTAAGACACATGTAATTAAGATTTTGACAAGATGTCCATGTATCAGTGGTTAGACAAACACTATGAGAGTATTTACTAAAATAGTTTTTCAACTTTTGTCTCTCATCAATATAAATGTTCAAACAATCCCTAGCCACAGTAGTACGAGAGGGAACTTGAAACCTCGGTTGTGTTACACTCATCATGTATCGGAACCCCTCATGCTCCACATGCCTAAACGGTAACTCATCGATAATTATCATTTTAGCCATAGCCTGTCTACTCATATCTTGATCGAATTTCCAAGTTACAAGTGAATGGGGTGTGGAGGTGGAAGTAGATGCAACACCACTAGAAAAGTCACCTGAGAGTTGTTGAAAAACTAAGGTTTTTTGTCTCTTGTCCACTAAATTAAAAGGGTATTTATAACACCGGTTTAAGTGATTACATACCACAGTAGTACCACTTTTACTTGCACAACCAAGACTAGTCCCACAATAATTACATGAAGCCGTCATTTTCTCCTTATTCTCACAATCATTTTTAGAGAAATGGTTCCACACATCAGAAGCATTCTTCCTAGTACTACTAGTAGTAGAACTTACACGTTTGGATGCTCGTGGTGGTGGTGGTGGTGGTGGTGGTGGTAGTGTTCCTGGTGGAGACACGACATTTTCAGGAGTAGGACTCACATGGTCACTTGTCACCGGTGTCGATGTATGAACGGCATTTGAAGTCCCACAAATAGTACTATTATTTTCACAGGTAGATGACATCTACATTATCAATACAAAAGAATATATCAATTAAAACATTTGAATCACGTAGAGATAGCAAATTAGACAAGACTTAATAAGTTTCACAAATAGTATAATGCAAATTGGATAATATATCAATTCTGCAGGGCAATTTGGGTTTTTAAGTCTTGTGATATCTCCATATCTAACTTGGTTGTTCTTAAAAGAAATCAGTATGAAATAAAATGCAGAAAGAACTTGAGCTGTTCAAAATAGGTTGCAAAGAGCATACGTGTAATACTACTCAATAACTGACTTAATAATTTGGCTAGCAGTTAGAAGTAGCAGAATGTCGTCTTGAAAAGGGTAGGTTGATCTTAACCATTTTGTAGACATAACTTATCAAACAATCAACAATATGCTGAAATTAACACAATTGACAATTTGACATGCATAAATAAAACGTCCATGATGCTTCCAACTAAAAGGGAGGTCAAAATTTACTTTAGCTAGCGCCATGCATTGACAATATTCATCACTATAGTGTTCAGATTACACAATCAAACCCAAATTAACCACGGCAGCCATTACAAACACAAATCAAACAAACAAAATCAAACCAGTCACTAAGTTTGAATCAAATCCAGCCACCAACAATCTTTGGAAACACACATAAAACCAAACCCAATCGGCACAGTTTGAATTAAACCCAGGCTCCATCAACCTTGTAATAGGTTCAAAACGCAAATCAATACTAATGAACAATAGAAGGTTTGTAACCGGGACAAAGAGAGAAGGCACCATATTATGTGTGTCTGTGTCTGTGCGTGTTCGAGCGAGAGAGACCGAGAGAGTCAGAGAGTTGAGCGAGAGAGACGGAGTGAGAGATTGAGATGAGATCTGGTCTGAGAGAGTGAGAGGCTATGCGTGTTTGAGAGATAGACAATGAGAGACTGAGACGAGATCTGGTCTGAGAGAGTGAGACTGTGAGAGGCTGTGCATGACTGCGTGTTCGAACAAGAGAGACAGAGAGTGAGAGAGTTGATTTAATTGATTTGTGTTAGACTATTAGTGTTAGGGTTATTTTAATTTTTAAAACTCAAAACGACATAGTTTAGCAAAATCCGGATTAGATACGGATATCTGATTTTTTAATAATCCCGATCCAGTATCCGATCCGAATATTTGGATTTTTTAAAATTCCAATCCGTATCTGATCCGAATTTTTGGATATCTGATTTTTTCGGAGCGGATCGAAGCGGATTAGGATTGGATATCGGATATCGGATTTTTTTGCACAACCTACTTTCAAGCACTTGAATCTTTTGGGTGCCAATGAATATGCATGGCAGCCAGCTAGCGGTCAGTACAACAACATAATTGATGGAAGCCTCCACCGTTACTACAAGAAAAACTACATTCTGCAACCAATTTTTTAGTAACTAACCAGAATTAGTTACAAAAAGACTGCATTTACCAACTAAATTGCCATTGGTCGGACAAAGAGCAACTCAATTTTGGGGTCCACATATTCTAACTTTTGGCTTCTAAAGTTAATGTTCTGCGACTATTTTGTTAGTTGCAGAACAAATTGTTTTAGTGACTAATAAATTTAGTTGCAATTTTTGGTGGGCCATTTTTCCCTCTATAATTTGACAATTTGCATCTAAAATATTTTATTTTGCATCTACATTATTGGTTACAAAAAACATTTTTTTGCAACTACCCCTTTGTAGCTAAATTAGTTGCGATTAATTAAGAATATATTAGTAACTATTATGATTAGTTACAGAAAAATTAAATTACAAAATATCCCATATTTGGACAATAATTACAAGGGCCCCAAGGCATTTTTATTAACAAATGTTTGTGTTCATATTAACAATAGTTACAAAAAATTATATACAACAACTAAATTCAGTTTAATTGCCAATTTAAGTTGAAAAATTCATCTTTCCCCCAAATTATTTGTTCCCGCCAACTTGCAACTATGCAAAATATAATTATATTTAAAAATTAAACAACTAATTACAAGTCTTACTTTTTAAAGTTATTTTCAGAAAACCCGAACATATATAAGGCAAGCCTTTCCCCAAATTCCCAATCTTCTCCACGCAAATCCCTACCTATCTCCCCAAATCCCCAATCTCATAACCTTACCTACCTCTTCTCTTCTCCACGCAAATCCTCCCTGTTTCCCCAAATTCCCAATTTCTTCTCCACGCAAATCCCTAGCGATTACCCCAATAGAAGAAGTTTCAGTTAGTGCTTATTTGATGGATTGATGGACCACGTCAGACTTGGTATGTATTGTGTTAGGAAACTGGTAATGTACAATATTTATAGGTGATTTTGAGAAAGATCATGTTTCTCCTCATACCGTTTTCTTGTTTATAGTAATTTGTGTTGTTGATTAGTAAATTATGTTTTTATATTTGATGGAATAGATTTGATTTCTGATGGAAAACCGACCCTGTTTTGACAGAATATTTGAACAAAAAAGCAAAGGTTTCTTTAGAGATGGAAATGGAGAAAGTGGTATCAGAGATGGACGAGCTGCCCAAGACTATCGTGCGCAGAGTGGTTAAGGATAAGCTCAATGAGTGTTCACCCAATACCGACATCACCGTCAACAAAGACTCCCTTCTCGCTTTCTCCGAAAGCGCCCGTATCTTTATCCACTGCCTCTCCGCCACGTAAGCAATAACCAACCATCTCATTGTTTCAACTCACCCATTTAGAGTTTTTATATTTAATTCTTAGGTGAATCTTGGATATTTTGAAATTTTATCACAAAAGTTCAATTTTTTTCTTTGAAAGTTTGATGATTGGAAGGTTTGTCAAGTGGGTATTGGTTAAATTAAATTAACTGCTTGGGATTTGATGACTATATGGAAGCTCTTATGTGGTTTTTGCAGCATGACGTTGGTGTTTTTAGTACAAAGTTTTTGTTAAGAGAATTTGGGTATGAATTTTTGTTGTGAGCTAGTGTTTATGGGGTGAATATTACTTGCGGGGCTAATGATATATGCAAGGAGTCAAAGAGGCAAATTACTAATGCTGATGATGTATTAAAAGCAATTGAAGAAATTGAATTTCCTGAGTTCGTCGGCCCTCTTAAAGCTTCCTTTGATGGTTAGTCAATATTTGAGCTTTAATTTTCATCCATGCCTTTCCATGCTAGTCATTTTGTATGTCTGAAAAGAGAAGGAAATATTAGGATTTCTGGCCTATTTCAGCCCATGTTTATTTTGTGGTCGGATTTATTCATATATGATTTACTCTAGTTTATCAGGTTTAATAGGAACAGTCAATGAGAAATGTAGGAAATGAAACAATGTTCAATCAAAAGAATTGATTCTAGAGAATTCTCTGGAAGAAACTTGTGCTCAGACTTTTGTTGAAGTTATAAGTGTTAGACTATTTATTCTTCATTAGCTGCATTTATAGATAACAAAATTTGAAGAAAAGCCTTCATAGTATTTGAAGAAAGGTTCTCCTATTGGCAATCATATTGATTCTTCCATGTTGATGTCTATTCTTTATTCTTCTCAATATGTAAATGTTTGAATTAAAAAGAATGTTATACACATAACAATTACTTGACATGTACATAGAACTATAGCTCTCACAATTCCCCCTTATTAACCCTTGTCTTAGGCAGGAAATTATCAACAGGTAATACAATACACATGACAAATTGATGCCTATCTTTACTATACCTTCTCAATATGGTTTGCGAAGGTTTCCTTTTCTTCAGTTGGAAAGCATCCTGAGTTGGAAAAGAGGAAATGTTTAGTTAAGAATAAACTTCAATTGCCTTTTTCCTATTTACTACTTTAGGTGGTCTTTTCTTCAAACACTTGTTCTACATCTTTATCTTTTGATTTTCTTCTATTCTTTGTCCTGCATTCTTGTTATAGATTAAGATTAGTAGATATATTATGATTTAGAAAGGTATCAAGTGCCTTCTCCAGTGGCTATTATGCAAATTATCTAAGAGAATCAAGCTCAAGTGTTATCATCAGAAGGAAGAGATTCACAAGGGCTTTCATTTGGAAAATGGTTAACCTTTTTCCTTGATGCAGCGCTCTTAGCCGCCAGATTTTTTACATCATCTTGTTATTCATAGTTTTCTCTATGGATCACCCATTTCCTAGCAATCTCATTACCTTTAATGGCTATAGGATTATTTCTCCTCTTCCTTTTGGAAAGATCAATCCTTTAACGAAGCCAAAGTGTTATATCTTTTCAAAGGAGGGGTAAGATTGAATCACTCCATCTTGTATCCTATTTTCCTGGAGTTTAGATTCATACAAATATCTGTACTTATCCATGTTGATCAGAAGTAACATTGCTACCAAAACCTTACAGTATTGGGATTCACTTGCATTGGGGCCGTGTTTGTATTTATGGGGAAATAATGAATAATAAGATGAAGAAGAAAATCAAGCACCTTAAGTGAACAGTGGAGAAAATAAGTTCACTATCTTCTAAATCAGAACCCGTATGAAATACACTATCTGAAGAATGATTTTCACAACCTCATTAGAAGAAGCCATATGTACCTTCTCCTAGGCAAATAGATTTTTCAGTATGTAACTACATAGGGAAAGAATTGAAGTAAATTGAGAGATCAAGAAGAAGAAAATGTGTTTGAAGAAAAGATTTTATTAATCAATAAAGAGGAACATGCATTTGAAGGTTATTTTGAACAAGACTTTTTATTTTCTGGCTATTAGGATTATGATCTTTTGAGATAAGAAATCAGATGACTGCATATATGCCTTATAAATGAATAGTCTTCTCCATATATTTATGAAACAGATATTGTAGGCAACAAAGCTATTTGTGAATATCGGCGTAAAATTTGCTACAAAAGGGAAATATAATCAGCACCAGTTGTACAAAGAAGGCATTGCAAAAGAACAATAAGGGGGGACAGGTTATGTTGGAGTTAAAATTTTGTGTATATGACAAGTAGTTGGTATCTGTATGTAGTTCTTTTTCTAATGAAATGATGAGTAGTAAGCGGAATAAATTGTCCATGTCAACAAGTCACTAAAACGTATGACGTGTAAAAGTCAGTATGTTAGGTATAAGAGGGCTTCCATCCAAATTGGTATCTATAAAATATTCCTGAGCTGGAAAAATAAAGCATATGACCGTTTCCAAATTTTTTGCAAATTTAAGTATTGGTTTTTCCATAGATTTTTGTAAAACCAATTCATTTTTGGCTGAATTTTCTTAAGCTTTCCTTCATTTTCTCTCTAGGCCATACTTATTAAATCTAATAAAATAACAAAGATCTGTCATATAGAATATTTGGCCATTAGAGTGCTTTTGAGTTTATCTTAGAGCCTTACAAATTTTTAATCTCTCAAAAGATATCATTGAAGAAAGTAATTGATCTTCGATTTCACTCGGCCATGGTCCATACTTATTATGTGGTTTAAGTACTTAAGGTGTGAAAATCAATTATTATGATTTATTTTACGAAATTGAAGAAGTAACTGACCATTTTTCTGTCTTTTATAGTAATTGAATATTGTCGGCTACCTGTTATCCTTCTTGTTTACGTGCTTGCACCACTTACCACAATGGTTTGAATTAGATATGATAAGATATCTACCATTTGATCACATTATTTCGGGAAATCAAGTAGTTTCCAAAGTATACCTTTGGTCTTTGATCTATGTCATAATCATTAATGGAGTTGTCAATAAGAAGTTTATATTGAAAATAATTATGTTTGCGCTAGCCTTTGGTCATTTTTAAAAGGACAGGAACTTGCTTTCTATGTTTGTATATTTGAAAAACTTATTCTGAGAACCAGTCGAAGATGAGGTGTAAACATCGCAGTGGTTCCAAGAACTTTATCCAGTACAAAAAGGAAAAGGTATTTAATACGATTCACCTATACAAATATACAACTTTGTTTTCCTGTTTACTTATTTGTTTTTATGGTCACTGACGATATGAACCGTTAAGGTGCACCAACTTGGGGAATCTGTCGGTCCTATACAATTATTTCATGATACTCGTTGGAGTGCCGAGAAAGGGTGGATTAATGAACAAGCAAGAGAGCTATATGTAAGTTGATCATCTTTCAATTATCGATATATGAAATGTCTTACCATTCAATTGGGTATAAATGTATTGTTTTTCAGTAACTGTTCCATACTGCCATGCTTTTATTGTTTTAATTTGAGTCTCATTGCATTTCTCTGTCATCTTTTGACCTGTAATTATGATGGTGCTTGTGCATTTGTTTGATATTGGCATTTAGTTTTCCTGAGTGTTACCAAACTTTTAACTTTGCTATGGTTTGCTATTGATATGTTACAAACATTGCAAGATAAGACTGAAATTTAACTTGTGTTACATTGTTTCTCTTGATTAAACTTAACAGTTTGTATTTTTTAAAGCAAAAAATTGGAGTTTCTTCTAGTAGGAAAAACCTGTTTCATGGTTTATGTAGATATTTCAAAGTTTCTTCTAAGCATTTTTGCGTCAGTTGTCATCCATCCTAGGGACATGCTATAACTAAAAGTGCAATTTTAGGAGCCTTTAAGAGCATTTTATTTTCAGAGTAAATATGTAACTTTAAAATATCACCTAATGGAGGTCTGGATTAATTCTATTGAGGATTTTATGATCTAGATATTATTGTCCGAATTTATAATCTGAATGTCGTATCGCTGAACTTGGACGGATGAGATTAGATTTTTTTTTTATATATTTTTTTTTAATTTTTGTGTGTGTGTGTGTGAAGTCTTCCTCCATGGAATTGAGATTCAACTTGATTGAAACCACCTAAATCATAATGATTTAAAATTGTGCACATCATCTTCTGAAATGAATTTTGTTATTTTCGAACAATTCAGCTTCATGATCGCTGAAGATCATGTATGTTAGTGGAGTTTTTATAGTGTGGTAGTGTATGTCCTTGGGAGCTCTGCTAGCAATGGCAGAGAACCATGACTTTGTTTTGCCTCTTGGAGAATTAAAACACTTTGAAAATGGGAAATCCATATGTACAGATTTATACTTCTTGATGAGTAATACTGAACTAATCAACTTCCATTCCGTATCGCCATAGCAGCCTTGCCACATCACTTTTATGATATTTACAAAATGCAACAGCCCTTATCTTTCCAATTACTTAGAATGTTTATGCATGGATATGTGACTGTAAATTTGTTGCTTATATGTGTATAAGAAAATCCTCAGATGTTGACATTCACACTTTTTTTTAATCCAGACCTCCATTAGGTAATGGTAATAAACGACAAAACATATAATTTCACAGTTTTCAATAAAAAAACTTTATGTCAGAATTTGTCTTTTAGTATTAGATTGATAATGTTTGAGATACTTGTTTCTCTACTCCATCAAATTTATTTTTGTTTGGTGCTACAGTATTCTTTTATGTTTCTATTTAGTTTGTTGGTTGACTTTTGATTATGCATTCAATTGATAGTAGGAAAAAATGATAGAACTGCAAGATGAAACAAAAGCAGGGGAAAGTGAAAAAACAGAAGCTGAAACATGTGAGGAAGTTCTGGGTAAAGCTTCCGGATTTAACCAGAATTTTGCATTTTCATAGACTGAGCATCAATCCACTACAGCAGAAGCAGAGTTAAGGTGCATTGTGCAACAACAAGAAAATAAAATTAAATAGTTGGAGGAGCAACTCATCTTATTTGATCAACAAAAGGAGAAAATAAAAAGCCTTGAACACCAACAATTTGTCCTGTTGGAGATGATGAAGCAGGTAACTATAGCCCTTGAACTACAGCAATCTTATAAAGCTCCAACTCGACAGCCATTGCCATCTCCAACTGATGAAGACTCGACCTCATCAGTTACAACTATTTCAAAAACCGCAACTGGTGACACTTGACATGCTAACGATATTGATGGTTATTTTTTTGTTGTATGGGCAGTAGATATTTTGACATGGGGGTAGAACCATCTTTTTAGGATTGTTTGCATATATATGTTAGATGGTGTACATGGGGTGGACTTTTTTTTTGTTAGTTATGCTCATATAGATAGGTAGTGGGGAAAATGTGGGTGCATGCTGTTTTTTTTTTGGTTATGCACATGTGATAGTGCATTTTGGATTTTTATTGCTCATCATGCATAAAAATCCATGTGTGGACTATATATATATAATTATATATATATAATTATTATATATATATATATATATGAAATATGATATTTGATTTAGTGATCTTTTATATTGTGTCAATTATTTTGTTGATGTTGAATGTATATGTAGGTCAATACGAAATGCTCTAAAAAAAAAAACACATTCTGCAACTAATTTTTTAGTAGCAAAAAGTAATTTAGCATAATTGCATTCCACTGAAGGTCAATACGAAATGCTCTAAAAAACACATACGCAACTAATGTTTTAATAGCAAAAAGTATTTAGTATAATTGCTTCCACATTCACATCTAAAAAATAGTCGCAAAAACCTTTTGGATTTCACATTCAACGTCTAAAATGATTACAATTAACCACTAAATTTTGGTTACCAACCGATACATTCGTCCACTAATAAAATAGTCGCGAAATCTATTGGATTCCACATTCAGCGTCTAAAATGATTATAATTAACTACTAATTTTGGTCACCAAAAGATATATTCGGCCACTAATAAAATAGTCACGAAACCTCTTGTATTCCACATTCAGCGTCTAAAATGACTATAATTAACTACTAAATTTTGGTCACCAAAAGATACATTCAGCCACTAATAAAATAGCCGTGAAAACCTATTGGATTTTACATTCAGTGTCTAAAATAACTATAATTAACTACTCAATTTTGGTCACCAAAAGATACATTCGGCCACTAATAAAATAGTCGCGAAAACTTATTGGATTTCACATTCAGCATCTAAAATTACTATAATTAACTACTCAATTTTGGTCACCAAAAGATACATTCGGCCACTAATAAAATAGTCGCGAAAACCATTTGGATTCTACATTTAGCGTCTAAAAGTATTACAATTAACCACTAAATTTTGGTCACCAAAAGATACATTCGTTGGCTAATAAAATAGTTGCAAAAACTTTTTATGAAATTACCCTTACACCTTTGGCATCTAATTTTTGTGGCATTCGCGACAAATTATTAGACACTAAAAGGTACATTTTGCAACTAATTGATTAGTCACTATACAATTTTACCAAATTACCCTTGAACTATTAGCATCTAAGCTGGGGGACTATTTTGACCAGCATTTAGCGACTATTTTGCTGGTCGCTAAAAAAAAACTTTCCGCGTCTAAACAAAAATTTAGACGTGCAAACAATCTACGACAACGATACTGCAACTAAGGTGCAACTACAAAATTTAGAGCGAAAAATGGCTTAGCGTCTAAATTTTACTTTCTGCGTCTAATTTGGCTAGACGCCGAAAGGCATTTTTCTTGTAGTGCATTCAACCTTAAGAACTATAAAATGAAGGAAACAGAAGTACTGTTAAAAACTTTCAAAGGAGCCCACTATGAACGAAATCTAAAGTAGAGCAATGAACATATAGAAACAAAAAGGCCCTCAACATCCAACTTGAACGAAAGGGAGAAGAACTATAATGTCTTAGAAACTAAATAGGAGATGGCCTCAATCTTCTTTAGAATCTTGGCATTCTGTTACCGTAGAGCATTAGCAAATTTAAGGAAGAATTTTGAATTTTTACTCTCTAATTGAAGTTGTTTTGTAATTTCGCAGGATATATTTTTTCAAAGAAATTACAATAACAATATAATTTAAGAGTAATGCTACACTCACAACCTTTTGTCACAAATTTTCGCTCATAACCCTGATGTGGTAGCTCGTCATTAGTTAGCTTGCAAAGAAAGTTTATGAGAAAAGGTTGTGGGTGTAACATTTTCCATAGTTTAAATATACTTTTTATAGGGGTAAATCAGTGAACTCAACAATTAATGTATGGACAAACTTGTAATCGCTATGGTAAATAACAGTCAACCTACCAACTTAACAACCAAAATTGACCTTAAGGGGTCTCCATGGAAGTTTTTGAAGTTCATAGGGGCTAATAGAGTTTTTTTAGTTTCAGTGGGTGTGTTTGATAATAACCCTTAAAATAACAAAAATTCTTTCTCGAAGCTTTAAATTTATATACTCTAGGTCCTATTTCGTTACAAGGATACCATGTTCCATCTTAACCTTGGATCAAATTTTGAGAGTCGATTTAAAGAACCTTTAGGTTACATAGGGATGGAAAAGATACTGACTAGGGTGGCTTGGCCCGTGTTTGGCCCGGCATGAGTATATACTATATATATATACCCTGGGCCTAGGTTCTGTTGGTAAAGTCCGGGCTTGTGTATATTATATAAGATTTATAAAATTACATATAGTTTCTATGTAAAATTACATAAAACACCCTAAAAAATTTTAAAAAACCCCATAAATTCTTCAACAACCTTTTTTAATGTAAACGTTCCAATAACCCCCTAAAAGATTATCCAAACCCCACCTATAAAGTAAGATTTCCAAAAGCCTCATATTCATATTAGCCAAAATTTGGGCCTAAAGTTCGGATGTGCTTAACCCTGGGCTTGGATTTAAAAAAAAAAAAATAATAAAGCTGAGCCCAAGTGACCTCAGTTCAGGCCTAGGGTTTTTATATCCTTACAACCTTACACTTACAACTTTTTCATACAACCATGATGTGATAACTCACTATTAGTTAGCTCGTAGTGAATCTCGTTTGCCCAAATACAAACCGACTAATCGCGAGCTACTATCTCAGGGTTGTATAAAAAAGTTATATGAAAAAGTTGTAAGTATAGTTTATTGTAATTATAAATGCAATTAAATAGTTCTTACTCTCCATCATTTTCATGGTAAAATTATGTAAATTGGATGCAATTCATTATCTATAGAGATATTCACATACATGGTCATCTTTACTAATTTTAATTCCCAAAATTTTAAAGTAAAAAATCAATTTACCCCCTAAAGTTTTGGAAATTCTTTTCAAACAACTATGATGATTTTAATCACGTTCCCTCCAACAGTTTCAAAAATCAATAATGTCACCCCAAAATCGTGCAGACGTCAATTCAATGTTAGCTTATGAAGGGTAAAATAGCCAATTACATTCTTTTATATTTTAATAACCCTAAATTTTATTTTTTTCCCTCCCCTATAACTTTCTTCTATTTTCCCCCCTTTCTACTTTTCTTGTTTCCCTTTGTCCCTCAACTCTTTCCTTCTTTATTTTTTGTCCTCTCTTTTACCCCTATTTCTTTCTCCTTTCTTCTCACTTGTCTTTCTCCACCAGCCCTTACCCCACTTAGGAAAAAAATATAAATATATAAAGGCCAAGTTGTGCCTAGCCCGCGTGAAAATATTAGTTAAATATATATAATGTGTTTTATTATTGTCGTTGACTGATTGATTGTGGAAATTTAACTCCCCAGCCATCCCAAGTTTCCATTTAACAAAATGACCTTGAAAATGTTTTTCATTTTTTTTTAATTTAGAGAAGCCAACGTGGCATAGTTAGGATTCATTAAACACATAAAATGGGTTAAAATGAAAAGATTAAAACATATGTAGCCGAATCATAAATAATGAAAGTTTTTAAAATTTGAAATTTATCAAAACAAGCGCCACCTATTCACCTCACTTAATCGAAATTCATTAGGGCAAAAATCGATTTCTTGAACCAAAGGGAGACACCGCTATTTTCTGATCAAACCTGCAAATTTGCACACCATATTCAATCCTAAAATCAATTTCTTGAACCCTAAATAGAATACAGTCGCGATTTCTGGTGATACAATCGCGATTTCCAATCGATTTCTTGAACCTTAAATGGAATCTATGCGATTTCTGGTGATACAATCCACATTTCTAATCAAAACTGCAAATTTTGACACCAAATTCAATCCAAAACCATGGCTGACACTCACAATGAGGAGGAAAACACAACGCCACTTCGAATCCTAGATTCCGGTGGCGCAAGCAGTTCAATGGCTGCTCCGGTGGATCATCCGATTAGTGAAGTGGTCCATAGGCAGAGGAGACAATGGCGGCACAACAATAGAGAGAAGAATCACAAAACGGTTCTAAAGATAAGGAGTCAGGAGAGAATTCAGGCGAGGAGGAGGAGTTCATTAAGAATTCAGGCCAGGATAAGTCTTTCGAGGATTCAGATGACGAGGAGGAGGCTGGCGAGAATGCAGGCGACGACGAAGAAAAGGTATGTATTTGTTTTGGGAGTATTGCTCTATACTGTCGCTTAAGCAATCATTTGTATCACTTAAGCGATTAATCTCTTTTACTCATAGTCACTTAAGCGATTGATTCAGTTTACTCTTGGTCGCTTAAGCGATTTCAGATCGCTTAAGCAATCTTTTCAATGCAGAATCATAGACATAAGATCGCTTAAGCAATCTTTTGTATCGCTTAAGAGATTCCTTTAGTTTACTCTTGGTCGCTTAAGTGATTTCAGATCGCTTAAGCGATCTTGCACGAGGCAGAGTCAAGATCTCTTAAGCGATCCAAAATCACTTAAGCGACCACAGTGGTAATTTTTTGTTGCTGATATTTTGTTTATTAGTTGTTTTGGTTTATTTTTGTGTTGACATTTTGTTTATATCGATTGTGCAGATTGTGCGGATTGTAAACTATAAAGACTACGAGTTGGAGCTTGTAAGCGATAAGGTACTCTACTTCCCTGCAAGGGTGATGGTCAGGTCGAGTCGGAATGTTTTTGACAGAATAAAGGACATTTTAGCTGGAATGAGGCATGGTACAAGAGATTTCCATCGCACTTGTTTTGGTCAGTTTTTAAGAATCGGAACAAATTGGAAAAAGGCATTTTGGGGGATTACATGTTGCTGCACTTAGTAAAATGCAATAAAAAAAAAAAAAAGAAATGTGGTTCATGGTGGACAAAAAGCCACTACGTTTTGGGATGATGGAATATGCCTTGGTGACGGGCTTAGGATGTGGGGAAGTGCCAGATAAGGCAGAGGCAGACGCAGACGCAGATGCAATAAGGAAGAGTCCAGGAGCCATAAGGTTTCATAAAAAGGTTTTGTAGGGGCCCAAGTCTATTACAGGACATGTTTTAGAGAAGAGGCTAGAAACAGTTTAATTTAATGATAAAGAGAAGATAAAAGTGTACTTGCTATTGTTTTTAGATTCAATCTTATTGGCTGGTGACTCAACAAAAGCTGTTGAGAAAGATTGGTTGTTGTTTGCAAGCGACTTGAAGTTCTTTAATTCTTATCCGTGGGGACATATATTATTTGAGCGAACCATCAACAGCCTGAAAAAACCAGACATGGCGTTAACGTAGTCCTAGTAGGTCGGGAAGGATAAACCAAGCACATACAATTTGTTTGGCTTCCCATGGACAATGCAGGTAAATATTAATAGCTTTTTGTTATATTTTTTGTGATATATGTGTTTGAATTATGATATGGACTATTTTTTTTACAATGGCTTGGATGTATGAGGCCATCCCTGTCTTCGCTAAGGCGGGGGGAGGAGCAACAATTTGGATTTGCAATAGCAATTTCCTAGGATGTTGTGGTGGCATGTTGAGAGGTGTACCCATTCGAATTACGACCAAATAGACATTGAGATTGAAGCGGCTGGGGTAAGATTAAAGGATTAAGCTTTTGAATATGTAGTTGCTTTAAAATGTCGCTTTAATCTGATTGATTTTGTTTCTTATTGTAGGAAATCGTCCGTCCCTTTCTCACCGCTATTAGGGATGAAGCGAAAGAGGACTATGTCACATCTTTCAAAGCACTGAAGGATGCAAGGGATGAATGGATAGACCGCCTGATGCGGGACCTAAAAGGGGTCACGCATGTGATGGTAGTTTCAAGGCCACTGCTTGATAATGTGGTTGATGCTGAGGATGATGAAGCTCCAATCGGCCAGAGGCCCGAGGAGGAGAAGGAGAAGGAGAAGAGGGAGGAAGATGTTCATATGCCTTAGCAAATTGGTACAACAAGTACCGCTTTGTCGAGACATCGGCGTCGGGATAATGAGGTGGTTGACCTCATAAACGACCTGTTTCAGAGTTTTACAATAGCCGTTTATGACAGGTTTGACAAGATGGAAGAGCGCATGAAAAAGGTGGAGAAGAAAGTGGTAGAGAAAGTTGGTACAGTGGAGGAGGAAGTTGGTGGAGAATTAAAGGCGGTTAAAGTGCAAACTGGGCTGAAAAGAGAGAGCCGAAAGAGCAAGTTTGTGAAATCGCCTTACATGGCAGTGACACAGGTAGAGAAGAGGAAAATTAAGAAACAAATGGACGAAGAACCAGCAATGGAAGAGGTTAAGGAGGTTGGTGGAGGAAGTGGGGCAGTGATAATGGAGGAGGGCGAGGTGGGAGGCGAAGGAAGCGGGGATGTAAAAATAGAGGAAGGGGGAGGAAGTGGGCAAGCGAAAATAGACTCAAATGTCGATTTGTATAGGCCAATAGAGGAAAAGAAAAAACTCTTCTATGCCTATTACAATGAATCAAAAAGTAATGATCATATAAAGTGTAAGACAGGGGATTATCCCCGGGAATGGTTTGAAAAGTTGTTGACAATGGGCACGTGGCTTGAGGACTCGGTGAGTTATTTTCGCTTAATTTTCCTTATTTTTGCCTATGTTTTACATACTTATCTTGTTGTTTTTATTTGATGCAGCACATCGATGAGATATTCGCACTAACGAGGCTACGACAGACTAGTGATGGTGATCTATTGTATCCCAATTGTGCCATCACCGATGTGGCGTTTGGCCAAATGCTTGTTTCGACATATCGCACTTTAATTAAAAATGTCGTTGCTAGTGGTGCAGCAAAAGGAGCGAAGTGAAAAAGATTGGCCCCAGAACAGTTGGACTGCATCCCTGATGATTTTCAATTTGATGATAGGATTATGTAGTATGTACGGGGGGATCAGCCTAAATATGGCCACGATTGGGCCTTTGTTAAAAGAGTGTACTGCATCATCCTCGTCAAACAGATGCACTGGATAACAGTCGTCGCGTATCTAGAGGAGGGGTTGCTGAAGATCCTTGACTGCAACCCAACTATTTCTGGAGACAAGCAGTTGGAGGTCGAGTTGGAGCCACTGTCCAGGTTGTTCCCGCGGCCGTTGCATGGTAGCGGGATGTTTGGGCACTTGGGTGATCAAGTATTAACCAGAAAGTGGCCACTTAAGCGCTCTACCGGCCCAATAAATGAGTCATGGTAAATTTTGTATAAAACTAACTTACATAATACAATTGTTCTATAAGTTTATTCTAATGCTAATGTCTTTTTCCTATTGTAGTGCTGAATGTGGGGTATATGCCCTGAAATTTATTCAGTTCGACATGAGCAACACCTCAATCGTTATCATATTTATATTAAACATATATTTCTTTTACGTCAGTATGAAACATATAAGGTATAGAATGTTTACGTCTATGCTAAACATATGCGGTTTACGATTCGTTCAGTGAACCATGACTGTTATTATATTTATATTAAACATATAGTTCTTTTACGTCAGTATGAAACATATAAAGTGTAGAATGTTTACGTCTATGCTAAACATATGGGGTTTACGATTCGTTCAGTAGACCATGACCGTTATTATATTTATATTAAACATATAGTTCTTTTACGTCAATATGAAACATATAAGGTGTAGAATGCCAAACATATGGGGTTTATGATTCGTTCAGTGGACCATGATCGTTATTATATTTATATTAAACATATAGTTCTATGTCAGTATGAAACATATAAGGTTTAGAATGTTTACGTCAATGCTAAACATATAGGGTTTACGATTCGTTCAGTGGACCATGACCATTATTATATTTATATTAAACATATAATTCTTTTGCGTTATGAAACATATAAGGTGTAGAATGTTTACGTCAATGCTAAACATATAGGGTTTACGATTCGTTCAGTGGACCATGACCGTTATTATATTTATATTAAACATATAGTTCTTTTACGTTATGAAACATATAAGGTATAGAATGTTTACGTCTATGCTAAACATATAGGGTTTACGATTCGTTCAGTGGACCATGACCGTTGTTATATTTATAAGGTAACCATGGAATCTTAGTGACCATATGTTATTCTTCTTTGTTTAAAACATAAAGGATGCGTTTGGTTGAATATTCCTATAAATATTACAAATCCTATTCCCAAAATATTTCTTTGTTTAATTATTTAGGAAATATTAGTATTTTTTTAATTAATTTTAGATCCATAAGTGAATTAATTTCTTTAATACCGCCTGAAAAAGTTTAAAAATTAATAAAAATACCCCCACCCACCCTACTTCCCAGATTCTGGCTACCACCGATAGCTACAAACGACCGAAAATGGCCGGCAATTCACAGTTGTGACCTTTTCCGACCAGATCCACTGTGGATCTGGCCGAAAAAGGCCACATCTGGCCCTCGTCGACTTTCAAAGAAATGGCCGACGTTGACAGTCAATGACGACCATATATTTGGCCATCGCAGACAGCCAGATGTGGACTTTTTCGTCCGTCAACAACTATATTTGGCTGTGATCTAGCCTTTTTCAGCCACATCCATGGTCAATTTGGCCGAAAAAGGCCATATCGATGCCCTATCCGTCAGATCCGACCACTGTGCGTCGTAAGGCCCTTTCCCGGTAAGATTCTGGCGGTAGTGGTTGGAGTATGGCACTGTGGGTAGGTGAGGGTGTATTTGTTAAATTTTAAAATTTTTCCTATCCATATTTTGATATTAATAAACTTAAGAGGTCTAAAAGTAATAAATATAAACTAATATTTACTAAATAATTAAACAAACAAATATTTTGGGAATATTTTAGAATATTCCCAAAATATTTGCTTAAGCGATTCTGCCTAGGACATGATTGCTTACACGATCTGAAATCGCCTAATGTTCTACTCAACGAATCGTAAACCCTATATGTTTAGCATAGATGTAAACATTCTACACCTTATATGTTTCATACTGACGTAAAAGAACTATATGTTTAATATAAATATAATAACGGTCAAGGTCCATTGAACGATTCATAAACCCTATATGTTTAGCATAGATGTAAACATTCTACACCTTTTATGTTTTATACTGACGTAAAAGAACTATATGTTTAATATAAATATAATAACGGTCATGGTCAACTGAACGAATCGTAAACCTTATATGTTAAGAGTTCGAGTAATAAAATGGCTTCACAGTTGTGATATGGATAAACAAGAAGATGGTGAAATGTTTAGAGCATTGATAAATATTAAACTCTTTTGAGATTCTTCTCGGTCTGATTTTAAAAGAGTTATTATTTTAAGAGGTAAACGAAGTTTGAAAGACTAATCAACGGATTGTTTGTGCAGATAGTTTTATACAGTTACAGCTCTGTACGATTCGTTCAATAAAGAATACTTTATTGCCAACAACTAACAATTTTATGTATGGAGTTGTAACTGTACGAAACCCTTTGCACAAAAAATCTGTTTAATAGTCAAAGGAACTTCGTTTACACAGGGTCGTTTAAGCGATTGTAGATATCGCTTAAGCGATTCTTTTCTTTTTAACTTGGTCGATTAAGCGATCGTAGCAATCATGTGATTGGCAGAATCAAATCTGCCCAAGTGCATGATCGCTTAAGCGATCCGTGATATCGCTTAATCGATTCTTGTCTTTTTCACTTGGTTGATTAAGCGATCGTAGATCGCTTAAGCAATCATGTGATGGGCAGAATCAATATCTACCCAGGTGCACGATTGCTGAAGCGATTCGTGATATCTCTTAAGCGATCCGGTTTGAAAAACCCTTTGTCGCCTAAGCGATACACTTAGTTACTTAAGCGATTATGGGCAATATATACTTTTCCAGCTTTTCTCTTGAATTTTGACAAACTAAAATTAGCAACACGTATTAAGTCCATACTTTCTCCTCAATTTGACAACCTAATTCCAAACTAAAATCACCAACAAATATTTAGGCCATGTAACAAGAATACTAAATATAAAGAATGATTTATTAAAGGTAACAACAAAATTTAAAACATCAATAATTGAAAACAATAACTCATCAACGGTTGGCCTTGGTAACTCCCTGAATTTCATCCTTCTTCGAACATAAATTTCTGGATCTGCATGTGATTACTTCTGGCAACTACTTCTGTTGTGGCCATGTTGCTTGTAAATTGAGCACTTATTCATCTTCCAGGGAACCTCAGGGGCTAATGGAATACGCTTAACTCTTTTTCTCCCCTTTTCTGTCTTCTTGAATGGCGGATGGATGATAATGTCAGCCAACTCTGGCGGCACTACCCATTGCTCTTCTGGAGGCACCGAATATATTGTTTCTGAATAAGCTAGCATGTAGTGATTTTCCATATAGAGAGGGGAGCAAAGTTCCATGTAAATTCTTGAACCAAAATCTGACTTCCGTTGGTGTTTCAGTGCTGCTAGTGCATGAGGATAAGGTAAACATTGAATGTCAAGCACTTTACAGCTGCAAGTTTTAATAACAAGGTTAACTAGGGGATCCGGACCATAGCTGTGCATAGTGAACTATTGAGCATTAAGAGGATAGGCAAACAGTGCATTTGACAGTTCCATACATTCTCAAAACAATTTTTCAGCTGACAGAACAAGGGTTGTAGTAAAATTATTTGACTCCGTACAACGCTCATGGAACCACGGTGATAATGTCCTCTAGATTGCATAAAAAAGTGCAACTACTGGAAACTCTCTTTCTATTAACAACTTCGAAACTCTCTTTCTACTCCATCACTCAAAACCAACATCATACTCAAGATACTTAGAAACTCTATCATCCTTGATTCGGATTTGCTGGAAGTGTTCCTCGAACTCATCAACCCGATAAGTTTTTTCTGCCATGTAGTATGTCTGAAGGAGGCCAGCACACTTAAACTTTTATTTTATGTTCTCACCAAGGTGCCTTATATAGAATCCGTGATGTGCTTGACGGTAAATAGTGGCAATCCCCTTCTTTATAGAGTTGTGCCTATCGAATATTATGCACAACTCGTCACTGTTAGGCACTATCGTACGTAATGGATGAAAAACCAAATCCAAGACTCGTCATTTTAGAGTCAACCACACACCATGCAATAGGATATGTGTGATTCTCACTGTCCTATGCAGTGGCCATCAATAATGCACCTCCATACTTTCCCGTCAGAAAGCAACCATCAACAGCTAACACCTTTCTCATGTTTACAAAACCCCTTATAGCAAAACTGTAAGAAACAAAAAATATTTAAACATCATATTCCTATCCCACTCAAAGCCGTCTTGTACCTTGGTTTGTCAACCAAGCATATAACGGTACGCTTCTAATAATGCGTACCCATGTTCCGGTGTGCTTCTCACAAAAATTGTGCATGTTGTCTCCCTTCCAGCATTTCCAGTAACTAACAGCACATCCCAACTCTGTGTGCACAAGTCTCTGAATGTCTTTAGGAGAGGACCTTTCCCTCAATGAATCGACTTTTGACAAATTGTCCAATAAAATCAGCGGACGCTTGTCGATGCCTACCTGAAATATGTCCCAAACCACAAGTGTGCTCAGGGTATATGTGCTAAGAAAAATTTTTCCGACTCTACCAACCTTCTACAATAAACCCGCCACTTTCACTTTCGGTCATGACATGCAACCGTCACAGTTATGAATTTGATTTTTGGTCATGAACTCAAAATTACGTTCACAGCAACAAGTTTTAGCTTCCTCACCACTTCCTCTTTGTTGTCAAATAAATACCATATGCGCCACCCGATCTATCCATAAAAACATGAGCTGATTCACTACTACCTCCAATGCCCTCTCTGAACCTGCATAAATGATCATAGTGTTCTCTTCCTCACAATCTACGCCTTCTGCATAATCGTACTTAAAGGAATCTCTACATCTATGGGAACATGTATGAGGTCCTCCTCTCAACTTTTCATTCTGCCCCCCATCACAACCTCTTCTATAGTGTCCTCCTTACAACAATTCACCGTCTACTCTTGATTTTCAACTAACAAATCAATGGCCTCGTAGTTCAAATTAAAACCAGGCAAATCTCTACGTACTTCCTCGTTATCCCCTTCCTTTGAACAACTCAACGGTTTTTCTACAAAAGAAACCCTTAAAATCAGCCTTGAACCATTACGGCCACATCAATCATATATAAATTCACACTTTCATCCGACTTTACATAGCAGGAGGTACCTTATAATGTTCAGGAACGCTGCTTAAAACATACTTCACAACTATATCACTACGCGAGCAACTCAAATCACCTTTTCTAATTATTTCATCAATCAACTCATAAAACTAACCTTTGTACTTACAGCAATTGGTATAACTTCTTTGCTCTTCCCAATCCACTTCTAGCTACTTTCTTCCTCCACCCACTCACCAAAATATTCAACACCCAAAACAACTTGTCCCATGTGTAATAATAGCCAACTACCTGTAATGCAAGCAAAAAAATATTCTTAAATGCTGTACTAAGGGTTCAAATATTTTAAAAAGAATCTGCACATTCGCTTATATGGTCTGCTGTATCGCTTAAGTGATCATGGTTATTTATACTAGATCACTTAAGCTATCCAGTATAAATAACCATGATCGCTTAAGTGATCTTATGCCATTTACTGATCGCTTAAGTGATCTGCTCCTATACACCAGACTTTTACCAGATCGCTTAAACGATCTTATGCCACATACTTGATCGCTTAAGCAATCTATCCGCTAGATTACCACCAGATCGCTTAAGCTATCCATCATATCCAGAACACATTTTCAGTCATCTCCACCTACAATCGATCCATCATACCCAAAACACATACCCAAAACAAATTTTCAACATATTTCACTCCTTTCAACTTCCATTACATCAAACACAGCCCAACAACCTAAACAACTAAATCAAAATCATAACCCGAACCCAATCCATGCTGAATCAAAATCATAACCCAGATCTTTGTAAATCGAAATATGAAATCGAAAGGGAGAGTCACATACTTGGACGAAATGTCAGGAGGAGGAGAAGGAGGAGGAGGATCTGTGTTGGAGAAGATGCTAATGGCGGAAGAATGTGTTAACATCGCGGGAGGAAGAAGAAGAAGGTGTTTGGGTTTGTTTGCAAGATTTTTGACTCTTTAGGGACATATTATAATTTTTAAAAGATTACACAATTATTCATTAATCCTAAATAACCCCTAATCATATTTAATTAAGCTTAATAAAAAATAAGGCTATTTAGTTAACATTTACAAACTACATAGCCTTTTAATTAAATTTTAACTCCAAATGTCTATTTAATAAACTGCCCCGTGAACTAGTTGTGATCAATTCATGATCCATTTGGAAAAACTTCCTTCGGTTTTGAACGGCTGCAGAGTTACTGAGAACGAGCAGAGTCAATAACTAGGCAACTTTTCATGTGTGTTTTTAACTTGTTTAGTTAACAGTTCAAACACGGGGCAGTTTATTAAAAGGCCATCTGAAGTTTGCATTTAATTAAAAGGCTATCAAGTTTTAAAGTGTTAACTAAATAGCCATATTATTGATTAAGGGTAATTAGTGCTTAATTAGGATTAATGAAGTATTATGTAATCTTTTCAAAATTATACTATATTCCCACAAACACAAAATTGTTGCAAACAAACCAAAACATCTTCTTCTTCCTCCCGCCATTAACTCATCTCTACCTCTACATTTTCTTCTCTTCTTCTTAGCTTCGTCTACATCTTCTTCTTCCTCTGTATCTGCATCTTCTTCTTCTTCCTCATTCCTCTATATCTTCTTGTTCCTCCGCCATTAACACTTTCTTCTTCCTCCACCATTAACATCTTCTCCGCCAAAGATCCCCTCCTCCTCCTCCTAATATTTCGTCTAAGTATGTGTATCTCCTTTTTAAATTTTATATTTAGATTTACAAAGATTTAATAATGGATGGGGTTTGGGTTATGATTTTGATTTAGTTGTTTAGGGTGTTGGGTTGTGTTTGATGTAATGCAAGTTGAAAGGAGTGAAATTTGATGAAAATTTATTCTGGGTATGATGGATCGATTGTAGGTGGAGATGACTGAAAATGTGTTCTGGATACGATAGATCGCTTAAGCGATCTGGTAGGTCTAGTAATGTAGCAGATAGATCGCTTAAGCGATCAGGTATGCAACAGATAGATCGCTTAAGCGATCTGGTAAAAGTCTGGTGTATAGGAACAGATCGCTTAAGCGATCAGTAAATGGCATAAGATCGCTTAAGCGATCATGGTTATTTATATTGGATCGCTTAAGCGATACAGTGTATCGCTTAAGCGATCCAGTATAAATAACCATGATCGCTTAAGCGATACAACAGACCATATAAGCGACTGTGCATATTCTTTTTAAAATATTTGAACCCTTAGTACAACATTTAAGAATTTTTTTTTCTTGCATTACAGGTAGTTGATTATTATTACACATGGGACAAATTGTTTGGGGTGTTGAATATTTTGGTGAGTGGGTGGAGGAAGAAAGTAGCTGGAAGTGGATTGGGAAGAGCAAAGAAGTTATACCAATTGCTGTGAGCATAGAGGTTAGTTTTGATGAGTTGATTGATGAAATAATTAGAAGAGGTAATTTGAGTTGCTTATGTAGTGATATAGTTGTGAAGTATGTTTTAAGCAGAGTTCCTAAGCATTATAAGGTACCTCCTGCTATATTAAAGTCGGATGAAAGTGTGAAGTTATATATGATTGATGTGGCCGATAATGGTTCGAGGCCGATTTTGAGGGTTTCTCTTGTAGAAAAACCGTTGGACGTTGGTTCAAAGGAAGGGGATAACGAGGAAGTAGGCGGAGATTTGCTTGGCTTTAATTTGAATTACGAGGCCATTGGTTTGTCTGTTAAGAAATCAAGAGTAGACGGTGAATTGGGTGGTGAGGAGGATACTGTAGAAGAGGTTGGTGATGGGAGGCAGAATGAAAATGTTGAGGAAGAGGACCCCGTAGATGTTCCCATAGATGTAGAGATTCCTTTAAATACAGATTATGCAGAAGGCATAGATTGTGAGGAAGAGTACACCATGGTCGTTTATGCAGGTTCATAGTGTGCAATTGGAGGTAGTAGTGAATCAGCTCATGTTTTTATGGATGGATCGGAGTCGCACATAGGGTATTTATTTGACAACAAAGAGGAAGTGGTGAGGAAGCAAAAACGTGTTGCCGTGAGAGGTAGTTTTGAGTTCATCACCAAAAAGTCAAATTCATTGGCTGCGACGGTTGCATGTTGTGACTGAAAGTGCAAGTGGCAGATTTATTATAGAAGGTTGGCGGAGTCGGAAAAATTTATTCTTAGCACATATACCCGTGAGCACACTTGTGGTTTGGGATATATTTCAGGTGAGCATCGACAAGCGTTCGCTGATGTTATTGGACAATTTGTCAAAAGTCGGTTTGTTGAAGGGAAATGTCCATCTCCTAAAGACATTCAAAGACTTGTGCGCACAGAGTTGGGATGTGCTGTTAGTTATTGGAAATGCTGGAAAAGGAGACAACATGCACAAGATTTTGTGAGGGGCACGTTGGAGCACGGGTATGCAGTATTAGAAGCGTACCATTATATGCTTGAGTTGACAAACCAAGGTAGTAAGACGACTTTGAAGTAGGACAAGAATATGATGTTTAAATATTTTTTTGTTGCTTACGGTTCTGTTATAAGGGGTTTTGTAAACATGAGAAAGGTTTTGGCTATTGATGGTTGCTTTCTGACAGGAAAGTATGGAGGTACATTATTGGTGGCCACTGCACAAGACAGCGAGAATCACACATATCCTGTTGCATGGTGTGTGGTTGACTCTGAGAATGACGAGTCGTGGACTTGGTTTTTTCAGCAGTTACGTACGATAGTGCCTGACACTGACGAGTTGTGCATAATATCTGATAGGCACAACTCTATAAAGAAGGGGATTGCCACTATTTACCGTCAAGCACATCACGGATTCTATATGAGGCACCTTGGTGAGAACATAAAACAAAAGTTTAAGTGTGCTGGCCTCCTTCAGACATACTACATGGCAGCAAAAGCTTATCGGGTTGATGAGTTCGAGGANAAAAAATAGTCCATATCATAATTCAAACACATATGTTACAAAAAATATAACAAAAAGCTATTAATATTTACCTGCATTGCCCATGGGAAGCCAAACAAATTGTACGTGCTTGGTTTATCCTTCCCCTCCCATTGGGACTGCTTTAATGCCATCTCTACTTTTTTCAGGCTGTTGATGGTTCGCTCATATGATTTTAGTCCCCATGGATAAGAATTAAAGAACTTCAAGTTGCTTGCAAACAATAACCAATCTTTCTCAACAGCTTTTGTTGAGTCACCAGCCAATAAGATCGAATGTAAAAGCAAAATCAAGCACACTTTTATCTTCTTTGTATCAGTAAATTCAACTGTTTCTAGCCTATTCTCTAATACCTGTGCTATAATAGACTTATCCCCCTGCAAAACCTTATTATAAAACTGTTTGGCTCCCCGACTATTCTTTACTGCCTTTGCCTTCTTATCTGGCACTTCCCCACATCCTAAGACCGTCACCAGGGCATATTCCATCATGCCAAAACATAATGGCTTTTCGCCCACCACAAACCACATTTCTTTTTTTTTTTTTTTAATTGCATCTTACTGAGCGCAGCAACATGTAATGCAATCCCTGCCCCTAAATTGCCTTTTTCCAACGATTTCCGAGTCCTAAAAACCGACCAAAACAAGTGCGACTGAAATCTCTTTTACCATGCGTAATTCTATCTAAACTGTCCTGTATTCTGTCAAAAACTTCCCAACTTGACTTGACCGTCACCCTTGCAGGAAGTAGGGCACCTTATCTCTTATAAGGTCCAACTCGTAGTCTGTATAGTTTACGATCCGCACAATCTGCACAATCGATATAAACAAAATGTCAGCAACAAAAATAAACCAAAGCAACTAATAAACAAAATATCAGCAACAAAAAATTACCACTGTGGTCGCTTAAGAGATTTCAGATCACTTAAGAGATCTTGACTCTGCCTCGTGCAAGATCACTTAAGCGATTTGAAATCGTTTAAGCGACCAAGAGTAAACTGAAAGAATCTCTTAAGCGACACAAACAATCGCTTAAGCGATCTTATATCTATGATTCTACCTCGAAAAGATCGCTTAAGAGATCGCTTAAGCGATCTCAGCGACCAAGAGTCAACTTAATCAATCGCTTAAGCGATATAAAGGATCGCTTAAGCAATCTTAGATCTGGGTAGATGGAGTAAAAGAGGTTAATCGCTTAAGCGATACAAATGATCGCTTAAGCGACAATTCAGAACGTACCTTTTCTTCGGCAGCCTGCTCATTCTTGCCGACCTCCTCCTCGTTGCCTGAATCCTCAGAAGACTCCTCCTGGCTTGAATTCTCGCCGAACTCCTCCTTCTGCCCTGAATTCTCTCCGGAATCCTCCTCCTGGCCTGAATTCTCGCCTGACTCCTCGTCTTCAGAACCGTTTGTTGATTCTTCCCTCTATTCTTGTGCTGCCGGTGTCTCCTTTGCCTGTCGACCACCTTCACTGATCAGATGATTCACCAGAGCAACCATTGAACTGCTTGCGCCACTGGAATCTAGGATTCGAAGTGGCATGCTTTTCCTCGTCATCGTGAGTGTCAGCCATGGTTTTGGATTGAATTTGGTGTGAAAATTTGTAGTTTGGATCGGAAATGTGGGTTGTATCATCGGAAATCACGCAGATTCCGTTTAGGGTTCCAGAAATCGATTTTAGGGTTCAAGAAATCGATCGAAAATCGTGACTTATCGCCGAAAATCGTGACTATATTCCGTTTAGGGTTTAAGAAATTGAGTTTACGATTGAATATGGTGTGGAAATTTGTGGGTTCGATCGGAAATCGCACTGTCTCCCTTTGGTTCAAGAAATCGCTTTTTTCCCTAATGAATTTCGATTAAGCCAGGTGAATAGTTAGTGGGGCTTGTTTTGAGAAATTTCAAATTTTAAAAACTTTTATTATTTTTTATTCGGCCCACATATGTTTTAATCTTTTCATTTAAACCCATTTTACGTGTTCAGTTAATCCTAACTATGCCACGTCATCTTCTCTAAATTAAAAAAAAAATGAAAAATGGTTTCAAGGCCATTTTCTTAAATCGAAGCTTGGGATGGCCGGACAGCTAAATTTTCTCGTTCAAACACCTAGGGTTGCTTTAGAATATTTATATTTGATCTCTCTGTGAGCCTGTTAGGTTTGAACAAAAACAAGATCTCTTCTTTTCAAGAATTTCATACTGTGAACCCGAGTGTTACTATTGTCATTAATAATCAATGCAAAAACTTTAATATCATTTTGTTGTGAATATTATGCATCTTAAAGTCATTTCGTGTTTTAAAAGCGATATAATATGCTCTTAATTCTTTATTTTTATATTTAAAAGATTTATTTTAATATAGTTTAATAATTAAAATTTCCATTATTATATTTTTATTAAACATTTAGTTCTTGTACGTCTATATCAAACATCCCGCTGGTGTAGAATGTGGCCGTCTCGGAACAAATATATAAGGTGTGCGATTCGTTCAGTGGAACATGACCGTTATTATATTTTAATTAAACATTTAGTTCTTTTACATCTATATCAAACATATATGGTGTAGAATGTGGCCGTCTATATTAAATATATAGGGTTGAAGAGAACTAGGTAACCATGCAAGTTCTCGGAACAAATATTGTTCTTCTTTTCTCGGAACATAAAGATGTTAAAACTTCAAGCAATAAAATGGCTTTAGGGTTGAGCGATATCATAAATAGTGAACATATCTTATTCTGGTGTAGAATGTTTACGTCTATATCAAACATAAGCACGATTAAGCGATATCATAAATAGTGAACATATCTTATCCTTCTTTCTTCATAACATAAAGGGTGCGTTTGGTTGAATATTCTTATCCATATTTCCAAAATGTTTGTTTGTTTAATTATTTAGTAAATAATACCTTATATTTCTAATTACTTTGAGGCCCCTTAAGTTTCTTAATAATCAAATACCCCCAGGAGTAATTTTAAAATTTAACAAATACAACCCCACCTACCGAAATCTCACCATCGGAAAAGGCTATATCGACACCGGCATCCTGCCAGAAAAATCCATTACGACACAGACTGGTTACATCGACAACGGATGTTGCCAAAAAATACCAGATCTACGACAGATCTGGCAGTCGATTTGGTATTTTAAGGCCAGATGTGGCCGTCATTTTGGTCTTTCCTTTTCCGATGAGATCTAGCATGGATCTCGTGGAAAAAAGCCATATCGGTGAATTACCACTGACAGGACGTTTGTAGGCCGTTGTCACACATCCCGGCGACTCTTGGTTGCTTACGCGATTCAAGATCGCTTAAGCGATCTCTTACTGGGCAGAATCAAATCCGCCCAGATCTATGATAAGCAAGGAATCGCTTTAACTCTTGGTTGCTTAACTGATTTACGATCGCTTAAGCGATCTCTTACTGAATCTGCCCAGATCTATGATCGCTTAAGCAATCCCTTGGGATTGCTTAAGCGATGAATTGCTTTAACTCTTGGTCGCTTAAGCAATCTCTTACTAGGCAAAATCAAATCTGCCCAGATCTATGATCGCTTTAACTCTTGGTCGCTTAAGAGATTTACGATCGCTTAAGCGATATATTCCGAGGCAGAATCAAATCTTCCCAGATCTATGATTGCTTAAACGATCCTACAGAATTGCTTAAGCGATGAATCGGTTTTACTCTTGGTCGCTTAATTGATCTTAGATCGCTTAAGCGATCTCTTCCGAGGCATTTGCCTAGATGAAGAATCGCTTAAGCGATCCATTGTATCTCTTAAGCGATTCTTCTGAGGCGTCTGCCTAGATGAAGAATCGCTTAAGCGATCCATTGTATCTCTTAAGCGATTCTTCTAAGGCGTCTACCCAGATGAAGAATCGCTTAAGCGATCCATTGTATCTCTTAAGTGATTCTTCGCTTTCAAGCTTGGTCGCTTAAGCAATTTAAGATCTCTTAAGCGATCATTTGGGGAACAATCTTGGTCGCTTAAGAGATATATGTGGTCGCTCATATATCGCTTAAAGCGATCATGAGAAAAAGAGAAGAATCCTACATTTCTCCTTAATTATTTAATGATATGTCTTTATAGAGGTAATTTTGAAATAACTGTGATTGTGATACATTTCGACCTCAATCATTTCCTCCCAAATTCGAAAAGAATAAGCAGCAAAATGAAGTTATTTATATCAATCTAATCCATCACAAATCAAAATGTAAGAGGCATCAATGTAATTGAAAGTTTAAACTTAAAATCATTCATAATCGTGCCAAAACAGAATAAATCCTGAGCCACTTTGAGAAGTTTTCGATTTTGGTATAATCACTTCTGAGATCATTGTTTGGTACCATGCCTTGCCAGCAGCCTTGATTGCAGATGCCGCCACTTTGAGAAGTTTTCAAATTCGGTATAATCACTGTCTGAGATCATTGTTTGGTACCATGCCTTGCCAGCAGCCTTGATTGCAGATGCCATCACTTTGAGAAGTTTTCAAATTCGGTATAATCATTGTCTAAGATCATTGTTTGGTACCATGCCTTGCCAGCAGCCTTGATTGCAGATGCCTCCTCTTGGCCACCAGCCTTGATTGCAGATGCCTTGCCGACAACCTACTCTGACAGCCCAAGCCAGTTTCAAAAGTTCCCTCTCATTGTTTGCCAACAACCTGCAAAATTTTCTCTCTTCACGAACCCAAGTTATGGAGTGCAAGATTGAGAAGTTCACTGAGTCCGTCTATTTTGGTAAAGCTCTGTATAAGCATGACATCTGTAGCATCAGCACCACAACCCAAGTATAAACATGAACATCACATAAACTACAAAATTCAAAGTACAAGTTCCAAACGTTTTGATTGGGTTGTGGTAACTCAAAACGGATCCATTTCCCCATGGAAGCACTCAACAGCCCAACGCTCTCAAAAGATGGTCATTGTTTCGTTATTCAATCTGTCCATCGGGGTGTTGTTCATGTCAAACTGAATAAATTTTAGGGCATATGCCCCACAATCAACACTGCAATAGGAAGAACACATTAGCATTAGAATCAACTTATAGAACAATTATATTATGTAAGTTAGTTTTATACAAAATTTACCTTGATTCATTTGTTGGGACGGGAACGCGCTTGACTGACCGCTTTCCCGTCAATGCTTCATCACCGAGGTGGTCAAACATCTTGCTGTCGTGTAACAGCCGCGGGAACAACACGAAAATTGGCTCCAACTCGGCTTCCAACTGCCTGTCTCGACAAATTGTTGGGTTGCAGTCAAGGATCTTCAGCAACCTCTCCTCCAAGAGCGCGACAACTGCTGTCCAATGCATTTCCTTGACTAGGATGATGCAGTAGATGCTCTTAACCTTTGCTGAACTATGGCCATATTTGGGCCTGTCCCCCATTACATAATGTATCATCCTGTCATCAAACCTAAAATCATTAGGGACGCAGTCCAAGTCTTCTATGCCCGATCGTTTTCATTTGGCTCCTTTTGCTACAAATACACCAATGGCCTTTTTCAATAAATTGCGATATGTCGATACCAGCGTTTGGCCAAAGGCCACATCGGTGATGGCACAATCGAGATACAGTAGATCACCATTGGTGGTTTGTCGCAGCCTCATCAATGCCAATACCTCACTGATGTGCTGCATCAAATAAAAACAACATGATAAGTATACAATACCTATGGAAAAGATAAGCAAAAATAAGGAAAATTAAGCGGAAATAACTCACCAAGTCGTGAAGCCACCTGCCCATTGTCAAAATCTCTCTAAACCATTCCCGAGAATAATCCCCGATCCTACACTTTACAAGGGCATCACTTCCGGATTCATTGTAATAGGCATAAAAGGGTTTTTTCTTTTCCTCCTCTATTGGCCTATACAAATTGACAGTGGACTCCATTTTTGCTTGCCCGCTTCCTCCCCCTTCCTCCATTTCTACATCCCCGCTTCCTTTGCCTCCCGTCTCAACCTCCTCTATTATAACTGCCCTACTTCCTCCAGTAACCTCCTTAACCTCCTCAATTTTGGCTTCTTCCTCACTTTGTTTCTTTGTTTTCCTCTTAATTCCACGTGTTAGTACGGTGTAAGGTGATTTCACAAACCTGCTCTTTCGGCT
The DNA here is from genome assembly GCF_008641045.1 of Pistacia vera. Taxonomy (NCBI): domain Eukaryota; kingdom Viridiplantae; phylum Streptophyta; class Magnoliopsida; order Sapindales; family Anacardiaceae; genus Pistacia; species Pistacia vera. Next base: position 211,357 of record NW_022196375.1, read on the forward strand.
CTCTCTTTTCAGCCAAGGTTGCACTTCAACTGCCTTCAATACTCCACCAACTTCCTCCTCCACCCTAACAACTTTCTCTCCCACCTTATCCACTTTCTCTTTCACTCTTTTCAACTGCTCTTCCATCCTATCAAACCTGCCATAAACAGCTGTTGTAAAACTATCAAACAAACTGTTTATGAGGTCAACCACCTGACTCTCCCGACCCGCACGCCTTGGCAAAGTAGTAATTGTTGTACCTGTTTGCTGAGGCATACGAACCTCTTCCTCCCTCACCCCTCCCCCCCTCCTCCCCCCTCCCACTGATTGCGGCTTCATCCTCCTCGGCGTCAACCACATTTTCAAGCAGTGGCCCTGCAACTGCCCTCACATGTGTGACCCCTTGTAGCTCCCACATCAGGCGGTCTATCCCTTCATCCATTTCATCCTCCAGTGCTCGGAAAGATGTGACATAGTCTTGTTGCGCTTCACCCCCAGTAGCGGTGAGGAAGGGATTGACAACCCCCTGCAATAAGAAACAAAATCAATCAAATTTAAGCGACATTTTAAAGCAAGTGCATATTCAAAAGCTTAATCCTTTAATCTTACCCGAGCTGATTGAATTTCAATCTCTATTTGCTCATAATCCCAATGGGTACACTTCTTGTCCTACCACCACAACATCCTAGGAAATGTCTGTTGCACAACCGAAGAAGACCTAATCCTCCCCCTTGCCTTAGCCAGGACAGGGATGGCCTCATACATCCAAGCCTACATTGTAAAAAAAACAGTCCATATCATAATCCAAACACATATATTAAAAAAAAATATAACAAAAAGCTATTAATATTTACCTGCATTGCCCATGAGAAGCCAAACAAATTGTACGTGGCCTTTCTACCCTTCCTCATCCATTGGGAGTGCTTTAACGTTAGGTCTTTTGCTTGCAGGGACTCCATGGTTCGCTTAAATGATAGTTGTCCCCATAGATAAGCATTAAAGAAATTCAAGTTGCTTACAAACATCACCCAATCAATATCAATGGCTTTTGTTGAGTCACCAGCCATTAGGATTGAATGTAAGAACAATACCAAGCACAGTTCGAAAGTCTCTGAATCGTTAAACCCACCATTTATTAACCTTTCCTCTAATTCTTGTGCCTTAATAGATGTGTTCCTCGCCAAAACCTTGTTAGCCAACCTTTTGGCTGTCGGACTGTCCTTTATTCCTTATGCCTTAACCTCACCTGGCAATTCTCCACATCTTAAGCCAGTCACCAACGCATATTCCATCATCCCGAAATGTAGTGGCTTTCCATCCACCACGAACCACATTTCGTACCTTTTTTTATTTTTTATTGAGTGCAGCAACATATAATGCGCTTCTGACCCCCAGAATGTCTTTTTCCATTTTGTGCCCATATCCCAAAATTAAATGAAACAAGTCTCTTTGAATCTCCTTTCACCATTCCTCAGTGTCTGTAATCCCCATTATTCTCGTTAAAACATCCCAACTTGACCTCATTGTCACCCGCACAGGGAAGTACTGTACCGTATCGCTTACACACTCCAACCTGTACTCTCTAAAGTTTATGCTCCGGAAAATCTGTACAATCGATATAAACAGAATATCACTAAAAAAATTTAACTAAATCAAATATAAACCAAAAACGCTCTGGAAGAATCGCTTAAGCGATGGGTAGATGATTCTGCCTCATGCAAGATCGCTTAAGTGATCTGAAATCGCTTAAGCGACCAAGAGTAAAAGTGAAAAATCGCTTAAGCAATATATAAGATCGCTTAACCGATTCGTTGCTTTTACTCTTGATCGCTTAAGCGATTTCAGATCGCTTAAGCGATCTTGCACGAGGCAAAATCAACATCTGCCCAGATCTTAGATTGCGTAAGCAATACAAAGTATCGCTTAAGCGATTCATCGCTTTTACTCTTAAGCAATCTATAATCGCTTAAGCGACCCACAATAAAGGGATGAATCGCTTTTACTCTGGGTCGCTTAAGCAATTACAGATCGCTTAAGAGATCTTCTACGAGGCAGAATCATCTACCAGTCTAAGATCGCTTAAGCGATACTTTTGCATCGCTTAAGCGATTCAACTCTTTTACTCTTAAGCAATCTGTAATCGCTTAAGCGACCAAGAGTAAAAGTGATTAATCCTTTTACTCTGGGTCGCTTAAGTGATTACAAATCGCTTAAGAGATCTACGAGGCCGAATCAACATCTGCCAGTTCTAAGATTGCTTAAGTGATACTTAGTATCACTTAAGCGATCAACTCTTTTACTCTTAAGCGATTACAGATCGCTTAAGAGATCTTCTATGAGGCAGAATCAACATCTACCAGATCTAAGATCGCTTAAGCGATTCATTGCTTTTACTCTTAAGCGATCCTAAATTGTTTAAGCCACCAAGAGTAAAAGCCATCAATCTCTTAAACAATACAAAAGATCGTTTAAGCGATTTTAGTTCTTGTTAGATGTTCAGTATGCTTCGGACATTATCGCTTAAGCGATCCTACATCGCTTAAGCGACAATACAGATACCTTTTCTTCGGCGGCTTCCTCCTCCTCACCTGAACTCTCGCGGGACTCTTCTTCCTTGCCTGAATTCTGGCCGGCCTACTCTTCCTCGCCAGAACCGTTTTGCTCCTATTCTTTCTCTTGTTCTGCCGCCGTCATCTCCGCTGTTGGAACACCTTCATTGATCGGAACATCCACTGGAGCAGCCATTGAACTACTTGCGCCACCAAACTCTACGATTCGAAGAGGCATTGGGTTTTCTTCGTCATTGTGAATGTCAGCCATTGTTTTAAGAAAGGAAGAAGCTTTAGGATTGAATTTGGGTTTGAAAATTTNGACGACTGTTGTATAGTGCTTTTGTAAGTTCAGGTTTCAACAATAAATGGTTGAATCATGGCGAACAAAACAATGCTTTTTGCTGCAGTTGACTAATTTAATTTCCGTCTTATCTGGTTTTAAAACACTTGAATAACATGTATATACAATAACACACATTGTCGAAATTAACAATGGTTTTTTGCAGTATATATATATATATATATATATATATACTGCTTTTGTAAGCTGAGGTTACAATAATAAAAGTCGAATCATGCCGAACAATTGTCTGTATATTTGTCGAACAACTTCCACCAATGCTTTTGTTGTGGTTGATTGATTAATGTGCTGTCGCATTTCCTTATGATTGAAATTGTTATTGAATGACCACGTCTGATTGTAACAATCGATATAAGTAATTAGTTTGTACAATCTGAGTAAACAAAAGCAACTGGTAGCATGAATTATTGTAATATAGTTATTTGTTTCTAATACAATACCTTTGACACCACGTAATTTTAAGCAATGTAAACAAATATTATGATACAGGAAAAGCTATATAACTATATAAATTCAGCATAAACACCTCTGTTTTTTGAGATAAACTATATAAAAAATCATTACAAGGCTGTCACATTTCCTTATAATTGAAATTATTGTTGAATGACCGCGTCTGATTGTAGCAATCGATGTGAGTCATTAGTTTGTAAAATCTGAGTAAACGAAAGCAACTAGGGAGCATTCTCATTGAAACAATTTCTCTCACCATTATAATTGTTATTACAGTCTTCAATTTATAACAAGACTTTATGTATTTTTCTTATGAATAAAACATAGCAGCTCTCTCATTATGCCAGAAGATACTCTACTTAATTGACAAGACAAAAATTAATCGAATCGAAGCTTTCCAAAGAAAATTTATTTAAACATAAAAACCCGAAAAATAAAATTAAAAAAAAAAGAAAAATAACAAAATGTTTTCTTATAATCAATATTTGACATATTTTTTTGTGAAACAATAATCGTTTACAATTTCTTAAAAGATAAAAATTCAATAATAAAATAAAAATAATATAATAAATAAACTAGCGCAACGTGCAGGTGTGCCATCTAATACTTATATAATACGCAACTCATGTGTGAGCCTCAAATTGGTCATAAGAAATTATTTAATTACAAGGTCTCATTTTTTTTTTTTTTTTGAGCATATACTAGGGTGAATAATGTTATAACAAAAAAGCATTTTATAAATAAATTTGTATATCAAATATTAGTCCAATTAATTTTTTTTCGTATGCCCGATTTTTCCTAGTCTTTTTATTAAGAACAAAAAATGTCAGTTAAAAAAAATGGGTTAGTGCCAAAATTGGATTAGCTAACTCTAGCCCCGATATTAATTATAAACCCAGATAGTCATGGGCCAAGTAAAGTTTAATATTCAACACTCCTTAAAACTTTATTTGGGCGTGACTCTTGAGTGCAAAAGTTGTTGCTTGTTTTCAATAACAAACTCGGTGATCCTGAGATAGTTGCAGACTCTAGGAAATTCAGCAGTACTTCACTAGTTATAATTCTAGCTGAAGATTTTGTTTATTTGTGCGATGTTAAATCTTGTCAGGTAGGATGTTTTTACTCATAGATACTAGTTGTGGTTCCCCCACCCCCCCAAAATAAAAAAAATAAAAAAAGTATATACATAGTGAAAGTGGTTTTCAAATCACCTTACGTAGTATCCATTCTCCCTATATTATGTTATGATTCTGTGCATGCATATGATTAGTTGTGATTTTGCCCAAACGATGTAAGATGTCGTAGGGTATCATAGATTGTTGTATTGCCAACTCGAGCAATGCAGGATTGATTAATGGTTATACTCGTGCGATGTTAGATCTTGCCGAGTAAGACGTTTTACCCCTAGATATTAGTTGTGATGAGAGTTTCACATGGGATTCCCCGAATGCAGGATTTCGCCAAGCATGATGGATTAGTGATTTCCGCGATGTTAGATCTTGCAGGTAAGACGTTTCTACCCCTAGATACTGGTTGTGTGAGAGTTGGTGGTGTGTTTTGGTTTGGTACAGAATTCTCTCATTCTTTTCTCTTTTCTCTTCATATATTTTCATTTTAATTGAAAGCCAACTTCCTTTAGTTTTTCAGACGAGGCAGCCATGGTGTTCTTTAGGACTGTAACCGCGCTTTCTCGTCTACGTTCTCGCGTTGTAAGTGTTTTTTTTTCAACTTTCCACTTTTATATTTCAAACTAACTTCTTCTTTTGCTTTATTTTGTTGATTCATTGAATCTTCGTCACAGGGCCAACAGTCTAATCTCGCCAATTCTGTCAGTTGGCTTCAAATGCAAACCTCTTCTGATCTTGTACTTTTTTTTCCCTCTTTTCGTGCTTCTCTGCTTTGTTTTCTTTTTTGTTTTTGATATCGACTCAATTGATGTTTGGGCATTGTTCAGATCTTTCCGCCACTCATTTTTTTCAAAGTTTCCTAGTTGCTGTTTTTATTATTCACTTTCTTGCTATTTGTCTCTATTCAAGTTTTGACAATTTATTTCCATTTGGTCTCACAAGGTGTTCAATTAAATATATCTACTTTCAGCTTCTTGATTCATGTCTGCTCTAGAACATTTGCTTTCAAACAAGGGAGTGAAGTTCATAGGAGAATCTTGAAATCTGGGTTCGGAAATTATCTATCTCTGATTAATAATTTAATGGGCATGTATAAAAACTGTGGAAAATTGAAGGCAGTGTGTCAATTGTTCGAAAAAATGCCCAGTAGAGATGTTGTTAATTGGAATACCATGATATCTTCTTATGTTACAATGGGTTTGTATAGAGAAGCGTTGGATTCATTTCGTAAAATGATAGTCAATGGTGTTAATCTTGATGAGATAATCCTGGTCAGCTTGGTTTCAGCAAGTGCAAAGTTGAGGGATGTGAAAATGGGAGAGGCGTTGCATCTCTACATTGAGGAGAAAAATTTAAGCATAGTTGGAAGTTTGTTGAATTGTTTGGTGGATATGTATATCAAGTGTGGGAAAATGGAGGAAGCACAAAAGCTTCTGGATAGATGCGGTGCTGATGATGTTGATGTTGTTTTGGGAACTACATTGATTAGTGGGTATGTGAAGTCGAATAAAATAGATGTGGCTAGGTTCCTGTTTGACCAGATGACAGAGAGGAGCTTGATTTCATGGACTGCAATGATTTCTGGTTATGTCCAAGGTGGATATTTTTGTGAGAGTTTGTAGTTATTTAGAGAAATGAGGTTCAAAGATGTTTGGCCAGATGAGGTTGTGCTCATAACAGCACTTTCTGCAAGTGTTGAAGTGGGTGAATTTCGGTTTGGCAGATCTATCCACTGCTTGATTTTAAAGCATGGAATGAGTGTTGATGGGTTTCTTGGAAATGTTCTGATAGACTTGTATGCAGAATGTGAACAAGTTAATGAAGCATGCAGAATCTTTGAGCAGTTGCCTTACAAGACTATTGTGACTTGGAATACAATGTTGGATGGATTTTGCAGAAATGGAAATATTGCAAAGGCAAGAGCCTTTTTTGATGTGATTCCTGAAAAAGATGTTGGATGGATTTTGCAGAAATGGAAATATTGCAAAGGCAAGAGCCTTCTTTGATGTGATTCCTGAAAAAGATGTGATTTCGTGGAACACTATGATGAACTGCAATGCTAGATATAATCAGTTTCAGGAGTTGTTTGAGTTTTTCCACAAGATGCAGAGTTCTCGTATAAAAACTGACAAGTTCACTTTGGTTAGTTTGCTATATCATCCTGTGCTAGCGTTGGAGCCCTTAATCATGGAATTTGGGTCCATGTTTACATGAAGAAAAATCAAATTAGTCTAGATAGCATGTTAGGAACTTGTCTAATTGACATGTATGGAAGGTGTGGTTGCTATGAAATAGCCTAGGAGTTGTTTTCTGAAATTAGTGAGAGGAATATATTTGTATGGACTGCAATGATAGCAACATATGCCATGGCGGAACAAGCGCAGCAATTGATTTATACTTGGAAATGGAAAACTGGAATAAAGCCCAATCATGTCACTTTTATAGCTCTTCTAACTGCCTGTAGTCATGGAGGTTTAATAGATGAAGGTTACGAATTCTTCCATAAGATGAGTAGTTACGACATAAACCCAAAGATACAGCATTATGGATGTATGGTTGATATCCTGGGTCGTGCTGGGCATTTAGATGAGGCATCAAATTCCATTGCTTCCATGCCAATTAAACCAGATGCTTGCATATGGAGTTCCTTGTTGAGAGCATGTGGAAGCTACCAAAATGTCGAAATAGCCGAACATACATTCAATACATCTTAACCCACTGACTGATGCAGCATATGTGCTACTTTCAAATGTTTATGCAAAAGCTGGTAGATTAGATGGTGTGAGCAGACTAAGAACAAAGCTACATGATATAGGATTAAGGAAGCAACCAGGATATAGCCTTATAGAACAAGATGTTCTTCATAAGTTTACTTGTGGGGATTTCTTTGATCCTCATGCTACAGAAATTTATTCCATGTTGGACGAGATTGAAAGAAGATTACAGCAACAAGAACTACAACAAACATCATCTCACCACAGTGAAAGGTTGGCTGTAGCTTTTGGGCTTAGAAGCACCCCTGAAAAATCCCCAATCCGAATTGTGAATAAAATCTCCGGATTTATGAAGCTTGTATCTCAAGCCTATAATAGAGAAATTGTAATTCTGAGATAGCCATAGATTCCATCGGTTTCAAGATGGTCGTTGCTCATGTGAAGATTATTGGTAATCCATTTTCTAACTTCTTTATTGTAAGCTGGAAAACAAAAAAAAACAAAAACAAAAAGTTTCATAATCAAATAATAAATATTTTTAGAAAATGTGCAAAACAACTATTCTGTCTTAAAACTTTTATTCAAAAAATGTATCGAATAACTATTCAGTATTTTATCCAACTCTAATATAATTTTCAGATATTTTATCAAACATATTTTCAGATTCAAATCCAATTCGATTCAATTCAACTTAAAATACTTTTTTATAATAATATTTTTCGAAAATTGTAACTAATAGACCGTTAGTTAATCTGATTGTGCCTTCTCAAAGTACAATGCATATCCAAAACTGAATATCCTAAAACCGGCCTGTCCGTTAACCGTTATTGGGTGTGTTTGGTTTAGTATTTTGGATAGGATTTTAGGGATAGTATTGGGTTATTGGATATGGGAGTATTACGAGGTAAATTTTAAAAATTTATAAAAAAGCCCTTAGGTTTACTAATTTACATAAAGACCCTAACATGTAAAATGACAAAAACACCCCCACCATCTGCAGTGTCAGATTCCGGCCACCACCGCCGGAATCTGGCCGGAAAATTTCGTTACGGCACAGACTTGTCGGATCTGTGCCGTAACACGTCGTTATGGCCTTTTCCGGCTAGATCCATGGTGGATCTGGCCGGAAAAGGCCAGATCTACCGTTTGTTTTGGCCGTCGACGGCCGGAAAATGCCAAACGACGGCCATCTTTGGCCGTCAGCGACGGCCAAAGATGTGGCCGTCGTTTTCGGTCAACGACGGCCAAGATTTGGCCGTCGTTGACCGTCAACGACGGCCATTTCTTTGGCCGTCGCTGACGGCCAGATCTGGCCTTTTCCGGCCAGATCCGTGGTGGATCTGGCCGGAAAAGGCCACAGCGGTGAACTTCCGGCCATTTCTGGTCGGAAGTTTGGCCGTTGTACAGATTCCGGCTATCACCGACGGTGGTGGCCGGAATCTGACAAGTTGGGTTGATGGGGGTGTTTTTGTTAATTTTTAAACTTTTTTTTTAGGGGGTATTTAGTGAAATTAATAACTTTATGGGGTTAAAATGTAATTAAAAAAATAGGGTAATATTTTGAGAATATTGTACCAAACGCTATTTGAAAAATAGGATCCAGAATAGGGATAAAAATATTACACCAAACGCAGCCATTAATATTGATCCTGATCCAAGATTGTCTTGGAAAGCCCATCTCTTTTTGAGATTTATGTATTTCTAAATTCTAATTCGTTTACTTGACCAAGACTTCTATGGTAAGTGGCAAATTACATTTCCAGGGTAATTATTAGTCTTCTTTTTCCTTTTAAGGGCCCCACATTATAGCTGGATATATATGACTTTCGTCTTGGAAAGCCCAACTCTTTTTTCTTACAAGGAAAACATTAAGTTGAGATTTATGTATTTCTAAATTCTAATTCGTTTACTTGACCAAGACTTCTATGGTTAGTGGCAAATCACATTTCCACGGTAATTATTAGTGTTCTTTTTCCTTTTAAGGGCCCCACATTATAGCTGGATATGTATGACTTTCATGGCATGCCATCAACTCTCTTTCTGTCATACCTTTGCTAGAGAAGAAGACCAAAGACTTTTAAATGCCAGCTATAATTAGGTCTGCTTTAGCTTTCCCAATCCCAACAACACGAAAGAAAAAAGAGTCCGTCTCTGCTCTTCGTGTTCTTTTCTCACTCTTGAGAGTTTTTTGGTTTATTCATGCTTATTTAATGCTTGATCTCGTATTTGTGTACTAAGGTCGGACGATCCAAATAACATCGTGACATTTGGCAAAAGGCTTTTATAGTGGTGGTTAGCAAGAAGATGATAGATATTATTTGTCAAGTATTATTCGTACAATAATATTTTTAATTCATATAATTAAATAAAAATAACACAGAATTAATGTAAAATAATTATGTTATCTTTTATTTTTTATCTATTAATATAACTTAGTTATAAGTATCTCTTCATCGTGTATTTATTCTAAAATTTTTTAATAGATTTGATACATATTGTTTGGTCAGTATTTACCACTATACTAATCAGAGATGGATGAGATGCAGAAGATCAGTGCGTTAAGTTTGAGAGATAAGAGAACGAGGAGACAACTTTACAGTGCTAACTTTGACAAATTAACAAGGAAGACTTACACTTCTTGCCCAATACAAGACCAAAGTTTGCTTTATATAGGTTTTTAAGTTGATTACAAGCCATATTTCATATTCTAAATTTTCCAAGATATCTACCAAATATTTTCAAGACTAGCTAAGGTTAATTAACGGGTTGCTTCTAGAGTCTGTGTGGGTGATCCAATCATGTGGTTGAGATCAAGTCCTGAGGTGAAGCTTATCCCGATTTATGGCTATGAATTGAAAGCTTCTTGATAACTCAAAACCCTCTCTAGCACATATTTTTGTTTAATAGTGAGAGAATCAGGGGTTGTTATTTTAACAGTTTACTTGACGAAAGCTTTCTATATATTGTAGCTGGGATTTGGCAGGTTTTATTCGTTTTTCAACTGCCTACTGACTTCTATAGCCCCGCATGTGCTGTCAAATCTATTTTGACCCGTATGAAACAGATTAAATCTTTGCTCAAAAAGACGAAGATCTTCATCCACTGAGAATAGATATATGACAAGAATATTTCAACAAAGTTATACAATTTTTTAATGTGGTTGGGAGTTGGGACTCAAAAGGAGCAAACTCAGCAATTACTCAGGTGAGCAGAATGGTTTAGCAAATGCCCTTTCACAGACAAACACATCAAAGGCCATACCAATATTATTGATCTAGCCTACATGAGGTTTATAATATTACCTCCTTTGTAGTTTCCAATATTGCAGTTGGTTCCTTAGTTAAGCAAATTATCCAACCACCTTTCTTGTCAATAATTTTTGCCATTAAATCTGACTGTTGATGTACTTTGACCGTTAAATTATAATATTACCCTAAACATATTTAAAAATTCAAAGAAAACCCTCATAATTTTAATATTTTTCTTAAAATACAAAAAAAAAAAAAAAAAAAAAAATCTTAAGATCCTTTCCGGATTGGTGCAGAGGTATTTTTGTCACATGTATAGCGTAGGTGAGCACGGGTAGCGGTAAACCGGAACCGGGGGTAAGAACCGAACCAGAACCGAAACCTACCCAGAACCTGCACTGTGCGGTAGGTTCCGGTTTCAATTTTTGGAACCGCTACTGTGCGGTTCCGTTCCGGTTCTTACCCCCGGAGGAACCGGAACCTGTAAAAAGGGTACCCTGTTTGAACCTGTAGGGGTACCCGTTTGGAACCTGTTTTGGAACCTGTTTGGAACCTGTTTGGAACCTGTTTGGAACCTGTTTTGGAACCTGTTTTGAAACCTGTTGAAACCTGTTTTGGAACCTATATTGGAACCTGTTTTTGGAACCTGTTTAGAACCTATTTTGGAACCTGGACTATAATGAAATATTGTGAAATGTAAATAATGGGGGAGTTTCTATTATTTACATATAAAAAATTTAAAATAGAAAAAGTTAAATTTTTAGAATAACCTATTAAATAATAACGAATACAATTATACTTATTACATATAAATTACACCATATTAAAGCTTTAATATATTATAATACTTAATATTAAAGTTTTGATCAATTAAGTGAATAATTGGAATTATGATCCAATTAAAAGTGTTTTACATTTTTAATGTTACTAAAAGAATATTTTTGAATAAATAGTATATTTGATTGAGTAATAATATATTTAGTTTTTACTTCAATTATCAAGTTCTAAGTATATCATAATAAATTAGTATTAATTAATTATATATGATAATTGATAAACATTAATAAATTTAATTACGTATTAAATATCATGCTTAATCAATTATAACATTACATTATAGTTAAATGATTACTTAATTAATTAAATTTTATAACATTACTTAATTGATTTATAGTATAATTAATTATGCATTACATTAATTGATTACTACTTAATTAATTGACTTTATATAAACATTAGTACAACTTAATTAATGATAAAAATTTAATTAATTATAATATTACATTAAATTTATAGTATGATATTTAATAGTTAATTCACTATAATATACATTATAGTATGTTTATAATTAATTATAACATTACATAATTAATAATTACTATTGATTATGAGTTATGATATATGTTTTAAAACTTAGTAATTATTAATTTGCTACATAAACATTAGCACACAATACTTAATTAAATGATAAGAAATTTAATTAATTATAACTTACCTTATAAACATTTCATTATAAACATTAATTAAACATTACATTATAGTTAAATAATTACTCAATTAAATTATAATATTATATTACATTATATAATGATCATTTACTTAATTATGCTACATAGTTAAATGATTACAATTACATAATTAGTTATGAATTTATAACATTACATTATAACATTAGTAATTTACTAATTTACTATATATTACATTACTTAATTAAACGTTAAAAATTTATTAATTATAACATTACCTTATATATTTATAATATAATTACTTAATCAATTATAACATTCTATTATAAACATTAGTATATTAATCAAATGATTTGAAATTTAATTAATTATAATATTAATTATAGTTTATAATATGATTATTTATTCATTATAACTTTACATTAACTATTATAGTATGATCATATATTAATATAACATTACTAATTAAATAATTACTTAATTGATTATGAGTTGATATTATATTTTAAACATTAGTAATTACTATTTACTATATAACATTAGCACAAACTTAATTGAATGTAAAATTTAATAATTATAACATTATCTTATAAACTTCATTATAAACATTAATTAGCATTACATTTATTAAATAATTACTCAATTAAATTATAATATTATAATATTACATTATATTTGATTACTTACTTAATTATAACATTATATAGTAATGATTACATAATTACTAATTAGTTATAAATTTATAACATTACATTATAACATAAGTAATTTACTATACTATTACATTACTTAATTAAACGATTAAAAATTTAATTAATTATAACTTACTTATATATTGTAATATGATTACTTAATCAATTAGAACATTCCTTATAAAACATTAGTATATTAATCAAATGATTTGAAATTTAATTAATTTATATAAATTATAGATTTGTAGTATGATTACTATTTCATTATAACATTACTTATACATTTATAGTATGATCATATAATTAATATAACATTACATAATTAATAATTTTAATTGATTATGAGTTATGATATTATATTTTAAACATTAGTAATTACTAATTTACTACATAAACATTAGCACAATACTTAATTAAATGATAAGAAATTTAATTATTATAACTACCTATAAACATTAATTAAGCATTACTTTATAGTTAAATATTACTCAATTAAATTAAATATTATTTATTACATTATATATGATCACTTACTTAATTATAGCATTATATAGTAAATGATTACATAATTACTTAATTAGTTATGAATTTATAACATTACATTATAAACATTAGTAATCTACTATCTATTACATTACTTAATTAAACGATTAAAAATTTAATTAATTATAACATTACTTTATATATTGTAATATGTTACTTAATCAATTATACATTCCATTTTAAACATTAGTATATAATTAAATGATTTGAAATTTAATTAATTATAATATAAATTATAGATTTGTAGTATGATTACTTAATTCATTATAACATTACATTATACTATATAGTATGATCATATAATAATATAACATTACATAATTAATATACTTAATTGATTATGAGTTATGATATTATATTTAAACATTAGTAATTACTAATTTACTACATAAACATTAGCACAATGCTTAATTAAATGATAAGAAATTTAATAATTATAACATTACCTTATAAACATTAATTAAGCATTACATTAAGTTTATAATTACTTATAATATAATATATATATTACATTATATTATAATACTTACTTAATTATACATTATATAGTAAAATGATTACATAATTACTTAATTAGTATGAATTTATAACTTACATTATCATTAGTATTTTACTATACATTACATACTTAATTAAACGATTAAAATTTAATTAATTATAACATTACTTTATATATTTGTAATATGATTACTTAATCAATTATAACATTCCATTATAAACATTAGTATATTAATTAAATGATTTGAAATTTAATTAATTATAATATTAAATTATAGATTGTAGTATGATTACTTAATTCATTATAACATTATATACTATTATAGTATGACATATAATTAATATACATTACATAATTAAATGATTACTTAATTGATTAGTACTATATTATAAAACATTAGTATTTACTAATTTGCACAATATTTAATCGAATTATTATAATTTTATTAATTATACCATTATATATAAATTTATGGTATGATTATTTAATTAATTATAACATTCTATTATAAACAATATTATAATACTTAATCAATGATTAACAATTTAATAATTATAATATACATTATTAAATATTCTTAATTATAAACATTACAATTTACTTGTAGTATGATCACTTAATTATTTATACATACAATTTACATTGTAGTATGATCACTTATTTAATTATAACATTACTTGTTTCTAATATTAAATTTCTAAATTAATTTGGTATATTATAAATACCCAATTAACCAATTATAACATTAAATTAATAAATTTATAAACATTAATATTTATTAACTTATCAAATAGACCCCTGGCAAATGGCAATGTTAGTAATTAGTATTAGATTGTTGTTTGTTTAAATGATTTTGGTGAAATTTTTATGTGAATTGTGATGAATAATGTTTTGTGTTTGGTTTGATTGACGAATTTTATGTAATTGTGATGAATTGATTGAATTCAAGCATTGCTTAGAGATTACAGGTTATGATTTACATTGGACACACAAATGAATGAATACCGAAATTTGTTAGGGGTGTATTTGTAAACTTATAAGGTATTTTTGTTATTTTTTAAACTAATAGGGGGGTAATTGATTTTTTACAGGGTACCCTGAAAAGGAACCGGAACCTGCATTTTAGGTTCCGGTTCCTTGAATTGAAGAACCTGTACTGTGCGGTTCCGGTTCCGGTTCCTTTTTTTGGGAACCTGTACTGTGCGGTTCCGGTTCCGGTTCCCCGGAAAAGTGCAGGGTACCCGGAACCGCTCACCCCTATATAGCGGATGGGCAGGATACCTTCTTATGGTAGGATTTTTGGTCACCGCACAGTCAGTTATGTGATATTTTCCATTTTCGGATCTTATCTTCCACAAGGCTCCCTTAGGATCCTAGAGTTTTAGATATCATTGTCGATGGCCTCTGGGTCTTTTCTATTAGGGATCCACCTATTCAATCGATTTTGGATTCCATCACTCAGGCCCCGAGATCTGAGATCAGCGACTACATTGTTTGGAAGGGACACCATTCTAGCAAATTCTCTGTTGATTTAGCCTGGAACTTGCTCTAGACGTGAACTCTTTACACCATCTCTTGTGGTTTCTAGGGCATATCCCCAGCACTCCTTTATCCTTCGGTTGGCCAATCAGGGTAAACTTCATACCATGGATCGCCTTTAGTCCCACGGCCTCATTGGTTTTGTTGACTGTGTCCTCTACTGGCTTTACGATCAAGACACATGAGCATTTATTCTTTAGCTATGTTTTCTCAATGTCAGTCTGGGGAGAGGTTTCTTCCAAAACCCTCATAGCCTAACCTCTCTTCTTATGGATAGCTTTAATCTAGTGGACAATCCTGCATCATAGATGCAAGGACGACTTCAGACATCTCCTTGCATGGTTAGTCTTCTTTGTCACAGTTGACTTCATTTGGTGTGAAAGGAATATTTGTGTGTTTAGTTGTGAGAGCAAGACCTCGCATGTGATCACTGATGAGATCTTTTCCATAGTCCGAGATTGAGCTTTTGACCTAGCCTCCAAGTATGCCATCCATCCTTAGCTTAGAGCCATTTGGAGCATGTCTGATTAATTGGTCTTGTTTGTTTTGAGCTTGTGCGCGCTTGTTTGGAGCTTGTGTCCGTTTCTCTTTTTTGTTTGGTTTGAGCTTCGTTAGGGCACTTGTGCACATCTCCCTCCTTTGTTTGGAGCTTGCGTGCTCCTTTTTGGGCGGATGCTCGCATTCTTTTGCCCAAAAAGATGGGCACATATATTCTAGTCTTTTTTAGACCTCTTCTAGGGTATGCCCCTAATTTTCTGTATAGTTTCTTTTCTTTTATGGAATTTACCTTTTCCAGAAGAAAAAAAAGTGACCAACTCGTTAATTTCAAAAATCACAAGGGAGGTAATGGTTTAAACTCGTCTATGAAAAGACCTCGGTCTTCTATTTGCTTATCTAGATAATTCATTGAAATAACTTTTTTAAAAATCGCAAAAAAATATTTTGGCTTATTATTAATTTAAAGTTTCAATTTTCAAATATGTGCTTTAAACTGAACCAAGTTAACCTATAATTTATAGCACTGCAATCAATCTGATTTTAGTTTTTTCTTATCTTAACATACATACAAATTTGTTAGCAGTAACTGGCGGTTTTTTCCTTTCAACGAAATTATAATTTGTTCCATAATATAGTAGAACCTTTCTATAGTAATACTCCATATAGGAATAACCTCCATGTAGTCATAAAAAATTTTGGTCTCAACTTAGGCTAGTTATAAATAAGAATAAATTTCACATTCTAAAAAATTATAGTTTTTCTAGGTCTTGTCTTAAGGAATTTGCCTCTATATAGTAATAATTGTACGTATATTATAAAAAAAAAAAATATGTTATGTTACATTAAATTTTTAAGATGAAATAAAATATTTATCTAAAGTTGTTTGAGACAATGATTTATGCTTTAGAGTTGTTACCATATCTTTTATCTTGTGGGTACGTAATAAGTCGCCAACATGGACACCTTCTTGTTGAAGCCAAAATATATCTAACTGCATGTTTTGAGCTTCTTGGCATGAAAATTTTGGTATTTTCGTACTATATTCATCATCAGGATTGTCTCATTCCTCTTCTTGTTTAATTCTAGTAATGATTTATTCTTCAGTTAAAGCATACACGACTTGTTACTCATTTGGATGATTAAGAAAGATATTAATATCCATTTGATTAGTGTAGTGAAGTTTTTTATTAGTGTAGTGAAGTTTTTGTATCTAATCACTGAATTTTGATTAGTGTTAGAAGGTCCTAACTATTACACATGGAGACCTAGGATGCATGCCTTCCTTAAGTTTATTGATGAAAGAGTCTGGTCTACGGTTGTGAATGGTTGGACATCCCCAATTATAGTTGAAAATGAAGTGTCTAAACCAAAAGCTGTTGCTAGTTGGACTACTGATGAAATAACTTTGGCAAATTATAACTCTAAAGCACTTCATGCTCTTTTTAATGTTGTTAATGTGAACCAAATAAAAGTCATAGCTAATTGTGAGCTTGCTAAAGATGCTTGGGATAGACTCCAAGTCAAGAATGAGGGAACTAGTACCGTGAAACGAAATAGACTTAGAAGACTTGTCACTGATTTTGAAAACTTGAACATGGAAGAAGATGAGACTATAACTGATTTTTATGGTAGAGTGTGTGCTATTTCTAATGAATGTTTTGCTTTAGGAAGAACATATTCTAATGCTGGAAAGTGCTTTGCTATTTGCCTCGGAGATTTATGTCAAAGGTCACCACTATTGAAGAATGCCGAGATTTGGATGCTATGGACATCGATGAACTCATTGGATCTCTCCAAACGTATAAGCTGAATTCGCAACGATGGGAAAAACAAAAACCGAGCAAAGGTTTGGCTCTCAAACATGAGGTTGATTATGATCCTTTTGATAACTGTGATTTAAGTTTCTTTGGATCATGAAAATTGTGCTAGAAGGTTGGGGGTTTTGTTAAAGGGTTGATTGTGAGTCTTAGGGTGGTGTCAATTTTGATTTTTGTCACCGAAAATTGCTAGAATCTAGCAAGAGAGAATCGTATGAACCCTTGCGACGGTTGGTGAACGATAAACGATCAAGGCCCAAAAGGTTGGGGGTTTTATTAAGGGGTTGATGGTGAGTCTAAGGGTGGTGTCAATTTTTATTTTGGTCTCTGGAAATCATGAGAATCTAGCAAGAGAAATCGTGTGAACCCTAGCGGTGACCAACATAAAATTGGGTGGAATTAGATGGCAAAAGTTGGGGTTTTGGAGATAGAAGGACGATGGTGCTTGTGGTTGTGATGGGGAAGGCCAACAAAGCCAGAATCGGGCCAGATCGGGCTTGAACCATGTGGTTGGACAAAGGTTATGGGTAATGGCCAAAGTCAACCAAAAACGATAAATTGTTTTAGTTTTTGTATATGGGGTGTTTTTTTATTATGGGTATGAAGTTTGGATCTGGGTTTGATGTTGGTCATGGCGGCCTTGGTGATAGTTGATAGAGTTTCTAGAGGTAGAGACTAGGTAGCGGTGGCAATGGCAATGGTTGCGTGATTGGAGATGGGGACGATATAAAGGTTGAAAAAGAAGATGTAATTAAAATAAATTTGAAAATAAGATGGTTATTATTCTACTTCTACTAATTTGAGAGTTAAAATGTAATTTATTTATTTATCAAGGAAAATATGGTAATAGCACCCTTTGTGTCTATGTCAAAAACTAAAAATCGCTAAATAATGTTACTTTAAGGGTGAGAATCTCGAATATATGAAACCAAGAGTGTAAACTTGCTATTTTACTAATCTTTGGGTGCCAACATGTCGTCTGCTCTCTTATAGAAAATGCTTCTCCACCTTTACAGTCTACAGACATAGGGAAACAAAAGAATCCATCAGTGACTACACCGCTATCCATTCCGAAATTTCCGTCAATATTTTAGTGATGTGACCTTAACTTTGTTATCTCCATAAGATTTATAAACAAGGTCATGGTAAAGTTTTTCTTACGCTAAGAAAGCATTGGAAGACAGCTAGCATTGAGAAAGAAAATTTTAGAATTTGCGTTTACTTCATAAATATCAATAGCTTATTTAACTTTTATCAAATAGTTAAAACTATTTAGTATAAGTGGTGGTAAATAAATATTGTTGCATTGAAAGATAAATATCATTTAAGTTTGAATCTCCACATTTTAAATGGATAAAAAAATAATCAAGAAGTGATTGGCAGATGAATTAATCAATTAAGGCTGCTGAGAAGCCTGGTGTTTTTTCAGGATTTGCTTTTTAGATGTTTAACTTGAATTCTTGTTGCTTGGAATTATTTTTCTTATAATTCATATAAATTCTATTATACAAGAGTTTCTTATTAATTTCCTAATCCAAAAAAAAAAAAAAAAAAAAAAAAAAATTTAAGACCACCTGTAGATAATGAACTGATCGTGCCAGAAATTAAAGTCCAAGGCGATCGAGCACTAGACCAGGTCAGCATAAAAAACACAGATAATCTTATTGACTATTCATATATCATAAAATATTGTATCTTTTCACTCGAGGGTTAGAAGGTCTTTATGTTTGAGCACAGAAATTTCCTACGAAATTTTCATGAATATGTTAGTGATGACCTTGACTTTGTTATGTCCAAAATACTTATAACAAGGTCAAGGTCTTCATGGAGCTAGTAAATGGAAGCTGCGTTTATACTTTCTCAAGAAAATTAGTACAAATTTACTTATTACAACTTTAATGCCTGGACTTAAATAAAGCATTAATTAATTTGCAGATTTGATTTATTGCGCTTGTAAAAATTTTAAGTTCTACTGCTGATTAGTCTCGCTGTCTACTTCATACCTTAATATTGCATTATTTAAAACTATTTAAGAAATTTCTATACGAATGTTGTATCACCTTCTATCTTACATAAACTTCTTCCATATGATAAGATATAGTTTGAAAGTTTGCAGTAGTTAATTAATTTCCTTCTACAGGAAATTTATTAAAATATCTTCGAGTTAGATAGAACTGAGGAACTTTCTCACCCACTCAAGTGTGTGTATATATAGAACTGAGGAAATTTATCAAAATATATATAGCACGTGCTTAAGAGCTCATAGAAAATGTTGGCCAAGTGCTGACTTTTCAATACATTGACTTTGTCTACATAAGAATCAAAACTACACCGTTTTGATTATGCTCTTAAAGTCGTCGTCTTCTTGGTCACTCCTTAACTTTACTCTTTGCTTATTACTCTGTAAACTCTTTACTCATTACTCTATATATAAATGAGTTAAGCCTTCTTTGTAATCAATCAATCAAATACTCGATTAAGATTACTCTTAAGTTTTTCTCCCAAAATTAGATTCTCTCTCTTAGTTTTCACAGATAAAACGCTGGCTTTCAAGAAGCTTTTCCAATGGTATCCAAGATTATCATGCTTGTGTTCCATATTTTCCTCTCTTTACAATTCGGTCCATCAATAGCGCAAACTAATTGGATCAGGGTTGGTTATTACTGGAATTTAGTTGATACGATTCCCGTTTCAGAAATAAATTCTGCTCTATTTACTCACCTTATTTGCGCTTTTGCTGGTCTTGATCCGGTCTCCTACCAACTTTATCTATCACCTCTCGATGAAAAATATATCTCCAACTTCACACACACTTTAAAACAAAAGAATCCCTCAATCGATACAATTCTATCCATTGGGGGTGAAAAAGCAAATTCTTCAACCATTTCTTTAATGGTAAGAAATTCTTCTTACAGAAAATCTTTTATTGACTCCTCAGTATCATTAGCCAGGCTTTACGGTTTCCGTGGCCTGGACTTTTCTTGGATATATCCAGACACAGTCTCTGATGAGATCAATATGGGTATTCTGTTTCAAGAGTGGCGAGCTGCTATCAGTTCAGAGGCAAGAAACTCCAGCACGTCAGAATTGATTTTGACTGCGAGGGTTAGATATTCACCATTGACATCTTCAGGAAATTACCCGGTAGACTCGATGCAACAATACTTGGATTGGGTTCATGTTATAGCCAGTGAATACTCTAGGCCACCGTGGAACAACTTCAGTACTGCGGCTAATGCAGCTCTGTATGATCCAGGTAGTGTTTTAAACACTGATTACGGTATAAGGGCATGGATCGATGGAGGATTGTCAGCTAATAAGTTGGTTTTAGGGTTGCCTTACTATGGTTATGCGTGGACTCTTGTGAACCTGGCTCACAATGTTATTGGTGCACCAGCAACAGGACCAGCTATTAAACAAGATGGATTTCTGACCTACAAGTATATCAAGAATTATATTGAGCAATATGATAGTGCTCATATCATGTACAATGAAACTTATGTGGTGAATTATTGCTTAATCGGAAAAACTTGGATTGGCTTTGATGACGTTGAGGCTATTAGAGCTAAGATTTCTTATGCCAAGGAGAAGAAGCTACTTGGTTACTATGTATGGCTAGTCTCCTATGATCGTAATTGGGTGCTTTCTCAAGCTGCAGGTAAGAAATGCTTCGCTCATAGTTGTAATCTTCTTGATCATTTCAACGCATATAGTAGTAGTATTTGATTACTGCAACAAGATTCTCTCCCAATGATTTGAATTAAGATCTTGACGGCACCTACAGCTAACATACATAGTGTATTTTTACAGCTGGGATCAACAGTAGTATTTCTTCACATCAAGAGGATTATAAAAATGGAAAAAATAATAGGAGGCGCTCAATGGTAATTATTTTGTCTACAACGGCAGCTTTTGTTCTTCTACTTGGAACATTTGTGATATGTTATTGCTGCAGGAGAAAGCTCAAATTCAAAGGCAAGAGTTTCCAGCCATATATGTTTACTATGTTATTTAATTTTTTTTTTCCTTTCTCCAATTAATGTTTCTCTTGGTTGACAGGGGCGAGTGACTTAACTAAACAATCCAATGATAAAGAAAAAAAAGCAGTAGCAGCCGGAGATTTTAAAAGCAATGTTCCTAATCTGATAGAATATTCGTTTCCTGCTATTGAGGCAGCTACCGATGGATTTTCAACTAAAAATAAGCTTGGACAGGGTGGATATGGTCCTGTTTACAAGGTACTTTATCTTGTTACGTTTTTTCACATTTTAAGAACTTGTGCTTATCAAGTGTGTATTTTTCAGGGTATACTATCAAATGGACAAGAAATAGCAGTGAAGAAACTTGCAAAAGCATCAACTCAAGGGTTTGAGGAATTCAAGAATGAGGTTACGCTTACTGCGAAGCTCCAACATGTAAATCTTCTCCGAGTTTTGGGTTTTTGCATTGACGGAGATGAACATATACTTGTCTACGAATACATGCCAAATAAAAGCTTAGACTCTTACCTTTTTGGTTAGAATTTTATTTGCAATCTTTTGCTTTTGTGTCAGCCATTTAGTTTACATTGTTACTGATTGTTTATGATTTAATTTATATATGCAGACCCTATTAGACTATATGTTTTGGATTGGGAAAAACGTATTCAGATAATTGAAGGAATTATACAAGGCCTTTTATATCTTCAAGAATACTCAAGATTGACTATTATTCATCGAGATCTAAAATTGAGTAATATCTTGTTAGATGAAGATACGAAGCCAAAAATATCAGACTTTGGCATGGCTAGAATGTTTGCAAAAAGTGATCTTGAAGCTAATACAGGACGTATTGTTGGAACACTGTAAGTGGTTGGAACATTGCAAATGGATATAGTATATAATAGATCTTAATGCTATATTATTATCTCAAGATTTTGCTTCTTTTATATAATTTTATTTCATTTTATTTTATTGATTTTTTTTTTTTTAATAATCAATTGCAGTGGTTATGTTTCTCCTGAATATGCTAGAAAAGGCTTGTACTCTACAAAATCCGATGTTTATAGTTTTGGGGTTCTACTTCTACAGATCATAAGTGGCAAAAGGATTTCTCTTTTGTGTGGTCCGAATGAAAGTTTAAGCCTTCTAGACTATGTAAGTTAATATCTTTAAAATTATTCATTAGTTCTAATTTGTAAATCATATTGTACTTAGCAGTAGAATAAATTATTTGATAATTTTTCAGGCGTATGAGCTATGGAAAGATGGCAAATGCATGGAATTTATGGACAAATCACTAGATGATACATATTCATCTTGTAAATTAGTGAGATGCTTGCAAATAGCTCTGTTATGCGTCCAAGAAAATCCAATTGATCGACCTTCCATGTTGGAAGTTTTCACAATGCTTAAAAATGAAAGCACCGATGTGATGATTCCAAGGAAGCCTGCTTTCTCAGAACAAAATCTACAAAATAAAACTGTACGACAATGGGAAGGTTGTTCAGGGAGCACTTCATCAATTAATGATGTAACAGTTTCAGACGTGGTAGCTAGATAAGCTTTATAATGTAGCTTTTAATCAGATCACCAATATTATTAACTGTTATATATCCTGAAATTCTGGCAAGCTAGACACTGTTAATTCATTCAACCTGCTATGTGATTATTTTGTGTCAGTTTTTGTATTACCCTTTTGATTCGTGAAACTAAATGATTGTTTATATGCTGGGAAAGTATGAATAATTGGTTACAGATCTATTTCTATGTTCTCATTGTTTGTGTGATAGTGATGAACAACCTGATGAACTTAATTTTATTCAAAATGCCAGTGTATAGAAGTCCAAGCTCCATTTATAACTTATAAGACTTGGTCAATCTAATAGACTTTAAGGAAATGCATACAAATTAAGTTCAACGAGCCATTAAGTTTGATAGTTGATGGCCGGTTTCTTCTTATTGGAATATGATGAAGTTTGAGAATCTCTCAATTCTATATTACTGCACTGTTTAAAGAAAACTATTACACACACATTACAAGTGCTCATATGAGGAAATAAATACACGTTAACAGGAGCTATTCCAAGTAAGTATCCTAGAATTAAGGCTATCAATTACAGAGTATAAACATGGAAAGTAATGGCTGTCACGTCCTTGAATGAGGACTAAGAATCTGCAATCATTTTTGTTGCTTGATTTGAGAGATATTCTTAATTTGAGGATGCTTGATTTGAGGAATATTCTTGATTTGAGGATGCTTCCGTTATAGAATAATGTAATTGTTGCATGCACAAAAGAAAAATGTCCATTCTCGAGAAGCCGTTGAAACTTGCAAATCGAAGAGGCAACTATTGTAGTTCTATGGCCTTAATTACAGTGTATCAACCAAATCTAGCGAGGAGCAATGAATTTAATTCATCTCTAAAATTTTCTACATGCATTATCTTTATAATTAATATGATTGGTGATTTCTAAACTAAAAACCTATATGTTACGTATTAGGTATAGTTTTCGGTATTGTTGATGCAGTGTCGACTTTCTCATCATAAGAATAAGACAGCAGTTTCGTTGAATATTTTTATAACAAGACGATGATAGTCTCTTAAAGTGATATGGCCCACATAATGACTGTAGATGCAAAAAATCTACCGCCATGAAAATAAGGTCTGATCCGGTGAGGTTGAGGCCACTGACAATCCGCTGGACCTGCACACATGAAAGGGCAAGCGTGAAACTTCCGGAAAACACCGAGGTGGTGTTTGCCGTAGGCACTTTGACGCTCAAGTCAGTAAGGCTGAAAGAGATTATTTGATAAGAATTAAGCAGATGAAGAATTACCAAGAGTCTTGTCGGAAGCTAGGACTACGGCAGAGGCGTCGGGTTCTTGGGAGCAAGAACTTTAGGAGCAAATAGATGGTTTTGAGTAGTGTAGATTGACTATGGGGGATTGCATGCCTAATGAGAGGGCAAACCTCTGTTTTTATAGTGAACCCAAGGGGTTGAAATCCTAGTAGGACATTGAGTCCTCTTTTTTGGGAGATAATCCTTATCAAGAAAGAAATATGATTTCTTGACCTTATTAGATTAAGTTTAATAGTTTAAATAAGATTTGGAATCTTAGTAGGACACTAAGTCCTATTTTGGGAGATAATCCCTATCTTGAAAGAGATATGATTTCTTGACCTTATCAAATCAAGTTTAATAGTTTGAGTAAGATTTGAAATCTTAGTAGAAGAGGAAATAGAATGGGATTCTGATTTCCTATTTATAGATTGTTACAGGCTAATGGGCTAAAACCCAGTTTAGCTTAACTTATAGGATAGCCCAACTCATAGAGTGGGTAGGTCGCAAGGTGATTTTAAGCGTAGGCCCAATCGGGATTGGGTTGAGGCCTTGGGCCGTGACATGTTTATTTCGTTATTGGGACTCGTCAAGCCCAAGACGATTTTTTGCCCTAACAGTTAGCCCCCCACTCTCTAAGTTAAAGAGTATTTAGCTTAGCGACTAGATTTAATCGAATGAGAGCAGACTGAGCGGATTAGTGATAGTAGCTCGTTAGGTCGGATGGATCGTTGTGTGGATTGGGTCGATGACTTGTCGATTTGAGGTGTAAGAACCCTTCAATCAGCTGGCCGACTGAATGTGTAGCTTTATGGATCGGGTAGGGCCAATCGAAGGTGTAAATCAGTGGATCGAGCAGGGTCGATCAGAAGGTGTAAATCCGTGGATCGGGCAGGGCCGATCCGAAGGTGTAGATCCGTGGATTGAGCAGGGTTGATCCAAAGGTGTAAATCCGTGGATCGGGCAAGGCCGATCCGAAGGTGTAGATCCGTGGATTGAGCAGGGTCAATCCAAAGATGTAAATCCATGGATCGAGCAGGGTCGATCCGAAGGTGTAAATCTGTGGATCGGGTAAGGTCGATCCAAAGGTGTAGATCCGTGGATTGAGCAAAGTCAATCCGAAGGTGTAAATCCCTAGATCGAGTAGGGTCAATCCGAAGGTGTAAATCCGTGGATCGAGCAAGGTCGATCCGAAGGTGTAAATCCATGGATCGGGCAATGTCGATCTGAAGGTGTAGATTTGTGGATCGAGCAGGGTCGATCCGAAGGTGTAAATCCATGGATCGAGTAGGGTCGATCCGAAGGTGTAAATCCATGGATCGAGCAGGGTCGATCCGAAGGTGTAGATCCATGGATCGAGCAGGGTCGATCCGAAGGTGTAGATCCGTGGATCGAGCAGGGTCGATTCGAAGGTGTAAATCCGTGGATCGAGCAAGGCTGATCCGAAGGAGTAGATCCATGGATTGAGCAGGGTCAATCCAAAGGTGTAAATATGTGGATCGAGCAAGGTTGATCCGAAGGTGTAAATCCGTGGATCGGGCAGGGCCGATCTAAAGGTGTAAATCCGTGGATCGAGCAGGGCCAATCCGAAGGTATAAATCCGTGGATCGGGCAAGGCCGATCCGATGGTGTAAGTCTGTGGATCGAGTAGGGTCGATCCGGAGGTGTAAATCCGTGGATCGGGCAAGCCTAATCTGATGATGTAAGTCCGTGGATTGAGCAGGGTCGATCCAAAGGTGTAAATCCGTGGATCGGGCAGGCCCGATCCGATGGTGTAAGTCCGTGGATTGAGCATAGTTGATCCGGAGGTGTAAATCCATGGATCGGGCAGGGCTGATCCAAAGGTGTAAATCCGTGGATTGGGCAAGGTCGATCCGAAGGTGTAAATCCGTGGATCAAGTAGGGCTAATCCGATGGTGTAAATCCGTGAATTTGGCAGGGCCGATCCGATGATGTATACCAAGTGGAGCTTGTATGGAGCTTACAGTCGAGTCGGTGTGATCGACTTGTAGTTGAAACCTTTGAGGGCTATGTGGCCTAGTAGTTGAAAACATTTGATTGAAGCTAGAGCAGTGACATGCATGGCATGTATGTTTTAAGCAAATAGTCGAATGGAGAGTTAATATGCATGATGTGCATGTGTTATGGACTGAATAAAGAGTGAGCTAAATGGAAAAATTGGCTGCATGTATTTAAGTAATGGGCCGAATAGAGAAAGATTTAACCAAATAGAGTGTTAGTTAAAAGGAGACTGGTGGGTGTCGAATCCAACAAATAATAAAATTCTCACTCTAAAAAAAAAATATAAATTGTAACAGTGATGAGCAAGGTCGTATCCACAGAGATTTGGTAGATTTATTTTAATGAAAATTAAAGCAAAGAAAATTGGGGTTTTGAAATTTTGAAGTGAAATAAAAGAAAGCAATTGTAATCAACCAAAAATTAAGGAGAAATCAATATCAAGTAAATATCCAACCAAAGGTATAATTTTGGAATTGGTTCAGAGAATTGATCACAGATACAAGGATAAAATCTTCTATTCTTCACTAAATTGGTTTTGGTTATTAACAAGCTCTAACAATCTATCTCTTCTTACTTCCTCGATAACCAAAATAAGCTCTTTGATTACTTCCCTTGTCAATAAACAACCCTAAACAAGCTCTTAGGATTTAATCTATCAACAGCATTAATAATTAGAGAGACTACCAATTCTAGCCAACAAATACACAAGCTCGATTCATTTAGACTAGATTATACATCTTCATAACATAAATCGAAAATCCCTTTATAATCAGCTATGTTATTTTACCACTAATATTAGAACACTTAAACAATTACGGATTTAAAGTTCTAAATGGCAATTTATCAACCTGATAATTGAACAATGGGCCCTTTGCATCAATCAATCAAGACAATAATTGTTAATAAACATAGAAGATATATAAATAGTAAAGAAATAAAAGAACATTGAAAATTATTTAGATCTCACAATTCTTGAAGAACCAAAACTTCAATTATCCTTCAGTTGGAAGAAAAGTATTTGGCTACACATAATTAAAAGAGTGCCTCAAGAAAAGAGAAGAGAGAGAGGTAGAGATAGATGTCTTCCCTTTTTCTTGTGAATCTTCTCTCTATTTATAACTCCATCTAATAATAGTTACCCTATCTAGATCAGGAAACTAATTAAAGGCAAATCCCACCAAAATAGGGAGTCTTGGCAAATCCGAGAGATTAAGAAAGGGTAAATAAATCTTTCCAGCTATCATGCATATCTTTTTCTCCAACAAATTCGTAACCCTAGGTCAGAATCTAGGATCCAGTAAGGCGCGCCCACGCTTTATCTGCTGACTGCTTTTGTGAACATTTTGGGAAAACAGGACGTGCCCACGCTTTAAGCAAAATCCGCTTCTGGAATGTATCTCTTTTTGAGCTCCGATTTTTTCTCTCCAAAACTCTTGATTTTGAATTCAATTTGATTTAACTCCTCAACCTACTCCACAAAATACAAAACATAATCAAAATCCAAGATTTAAGCATTTATAACCATTAAAACATGAGGAAATATAACAAATATATAGATATTATGAATGCTTATCAGAGACAATGACACATACCTTTCCCCTTCAAGTGCTGCCACCCATGCTTGCTGGACTGAGTGGAGAGAGGGGTGTTACTTTCTATGTCGGAGCTGAACCAGTTGAAGTTGAGTGGGCACATGATTCACTTTTGGGCTGATCCGAATGGGCACGTTGATATTGTGTGTGCAGACCCAAATATCATTGAGTGGACTACTCGTATTGTTTAGCGGTGCTAAGTTGCATGGGGAGTGGAAAGTTTGCAAATAGCGGGGAGCGTGAGGGCTTTTATGACAGGTGTGCTGGAGATTGTGATGTGAAGATGGTTTGAGTTGATATGTATTGGTTGGGAAGGGGCGATGGTTCAAGTTTGGAGTTTTGGAATATGGTGGGATAAGGAGATTAGGCGGGAGTGGGGTGGCGTCACTTAAGCAGGTTTTGTTTGAGGGGTTTCTCTTCGTGTTTAGTAGATGACTTTAGATGTTTTGAGAGGATTACTACTATGTTTTTAGGATTTTACTGTGTGATTGGAGAAGTTGTTAGGGCGATTTTAGGAGAACAAATGGACGGGATTTGGGTTTCAAAGTGGTGGCAAATCTCCGTGAAGTTGAATTAGGATTGGATTAAGGCTGGTCGAGTTTGAGTTACCTTCTAATGGAGCGAAGGTCCTGGAGATGCTGGCATATTGCGGCATCTTCTTGAATGAACAAATTGACTGGTTTTGTGGGGGGTAATGCATTGCAAAGCTCTGATGACAATGGCGGACCACCTGGTGGTTTGATGATTGAAGTGAAAAGGCGCATGTAGAGAGGTTAGAGACAGAAGCTATTGCCTTATCTTAACAGAGGATTAGAGAAGAGAGATTGTTGAAGCAAAGTCAATGAATCAAGTGGTTTAGGAACACCACTTTAAACTCTGACACATTATTATTCTATTATTAATTTAGAACAATAATATGAAGCTGTTATTAATTTAGAACAATAATATGAGCTTCAAGGTCTTATACTACTCATTGAATGGATATAATATAAAATAACGTACGATATGCCGAATAGATATAATATGGCATGTGAATAGATAAAACAAACGAAGAAAAAATAAAGAAAAAAGAAAAAAAAAATTCTTATCCTGACGGGATGTTCTGATTAACATTGTCAGTCAAAAGGAGTTCCGTGTCACCTCCCGTGTTGTAAGTCGTCGTTGGCAGATGATTGTCAGGTCCCCACGGTGGGCATCAAATTATAGATACAAAAAATCTACTGTCATGAAAATATGGTCTGATCTCGTGAGGTTAAGGCCACTGACAATCCGCTGGACCTGCACACGTTAAAGGGCAAGCATGAAGCTTCTGGAAAACACTGAGGTAGTGTTTGCCGTAGGCACTCCGACGCTCAAGTCAGCAATGCTGAAAGAGATTATTTGATAAGAATTAAGGAGATGAAGAATTACCAGGAGTCTTGTCGGAAGCTAGGACTACGGCGGAGGCGTCGGGTTCTTGGGAGCAAGAACTTTAGGAGCAAATAGATGGTTTTGAGTAGTGTAGATTGACTATGGGAGATTGCATGCCTAATGAGAGGGCAACCCTCTGTTTTTATAGTGAACCCAAGGGGTTGGAATCCTAGTAGGACATTGAGTCCTCTTTTTTGGGAGATAATCCCTATCAAAAAAGAAATATGATTTCTTGACCTTATCAAATTAAGTTTAATAGTTTAAATAAGATTTGGAATCTTAGTAGGACACTAAGTCCTATTTTGAGAGATAATCCCTATCATGAAAGAGATGATTTTTTGACCTTATCAAATCAAGTTTCATAGTTTGAGTAAGATTTGAAATCTTAGTAGAAGAGGAAATAGAATGGGATTCTAATTTCCTATTTATAGATTGTTGCAGGCTAATGGGCTGAAACCCAGTTTAGCTTAACTTATAGAATAGCCCAACTCATAGAATGAGGAGGTCGCAAGGTGATTTTAAGTGTAGGCCCAATCGGGATTGGGTTGAAGCCTTGGGTCGTGACATGTTTATTTCATTATTGAGCCCCGTCAAGCCGAAGATGATTTTTGGCCCTAACAATGACCTTGACCTAGTTATGTCCATATGTTTTATAACAAGGTCTTTACAACAGCTTATTGATGTATGACATTGGGGGCGTGGGAGGAATTTATGAGACATAATGACTCTAACCCCAGCTTGTAGAAACTGATTGATGTATGACAGAAACTACTCACCAAAGGAATCTAGAATTTATATATTAAATATTGATGGATATTAACCTCCTTTTTGTTTTAGGAGAGAATGCGAATTCTTTTATTTTAATATAATTTTATGAATTTCTTGTTATTGTTGCCACTTGCCAGATAAAGGTCTTGGTCTTCTTCGGCAGAGACTTGATCCTGTGGTTGATATGGGTCAAATTAAATTAGACAGTTAATGAAGTCAGTATGCAACCAATTCAATGTAATGAAAATTCAAACCAGTCATTCAGTCAATATCCAGCTCCGGTTCAAAAGTTTTAAAATAAATTATTTTTCTTATAGCACCCTGTATATTTTATAGACAATTTCTTTAAGAGTAGGAATCTGAAATTTATGAAACTAGGGGTGGGAAATGGGAATTTGACATTTTCCTAAACCTTGGATAGTTACATTATTGTAAACTAAACATCTCTTGTCACCTATAGATCATCAAAGATAATATAATAATTTATTAAGTCACAATAATGTGACTTAAATTTTTTACTTAATTTTTTTTTTTTTTTTAACAAAGGGTGTAAGAAAATTAAGTAAAAATTTTAGTTACAGTATCCCAACCCTTAAAATAATTAATGTATCTCCCATTGAAGTTTCTTATAATTAATTATTATTATATAAATATCATAATTATGATCATAAATTATTTAAAATGATTATTAGTAAAATTAAGATGATGAAAATGGTATTGAGTATTTTATAATTTGATAATAAATATTAAATTAATTTTAAAAGTTTTTAAATATTTTTATCCAGTCCGATACTTCACCAAACACAAGACAGTACTACTTTAATCCAATCCACTCCAATCCTACCTTCCAAATGTAACCTTAAGAAATAAGTTTCATAATTTATTTATTTATTTTTCGGGTATAGTAATTTTTGGCCACCCCTTGCTCTTGCTAC
This sequence comes from Pistacia vera, assembly GCF_008641045.1. NCBI lineage: Eukaryota > Viridiplantae > Streptophyta > Magnoliopsida > Sapindales > Anacardiaceae > Pistacia > Pistacia vera. The sequence goes on from NW_022196375.1 coordinate 242,390, forward strand.
AACTTGAACCCAAGACCTTTTGGTCTTTTAACTCTTCAATCCATCCTTCACTCCATTAAAAAAATGCAGAGGTGATTGTATTGGTTCTTCAAACTTGGCTGGTACAAATTGGAAAGAGGTTATCCCTGTCTACGGTGTCCAAACGAGCTTTATATACACTAATTTAAACCTACCATCTCCATTAACAAATTACATCTACTACGTACATTCCTTTATAACTGCATATCTGACAATTCCCTTAGTAATTGAGATATTTTTACATGATATTTCTGGATACAAAACTTTATATTTGTGCTAAAGACATAACAAAAATGTGCGAGTAACTATGGACTAGTGACAAAATTGGATTAGGAACCTGTGTAGCCCCAATATGAATTAAAAACCCAAAAAGTCATGGGCCAAATTAAGTTTAGTATTAACACCCCTTAAACTTGACATATGAGCGTAACTTTAATAGACTACATGATTGACTATTATACCAAATATATTACACTTTCTTTTTATCGAATAAACTATATATGAACGATATTATATATTTGTTTTCTGAGAGTCCAAAAAATATGAATTGGCATATAGGTGTACACTGCCAAACAACATGACACACAGCTTGAATCCATAGGATATGAATCAATAGGATTCACCTGTGTGAGATTAATTAATTGAATCCTATGGAAGCCATAGTCTGGACTCTCTCCCTCGCCCTAGTATCATAATTCCTCTTTAATTAATTTTTAATACAAAGAAATGATGAACAACATAAATTAACACACTGTGTTTAGTTAATCATGTAACAGTTTCCGAAGTGGTAGCTAAACGGCTATAAGCTTTCTGTGATGATCAATATGTAGTGATTGTTAATGGAAATTTACGTCTCCATATTAAGAAAATCAGGACTAAATTTAAGAGAGTTTGACTGTGTATATATATTCTAAATTTCAAGAATTTTTTTATTTTTTAACTTTTATCATCAGTTGGTATTGTATTATTTTGGTCTCAGGAATTGAACTGTGAACTATTCTGTCAGAAAACTAGCAAAATAACTATGACTTGTTAAACTAAGGGTAGCAAGCTCAGCAGAATTTTTAAACAAACAGGCGTACTACAACTAGTTTAGCCTTTAAAAAAGGAGCTTTTATTCCGTCGACCACCATTTTTAATATTACTGCCCCACTAGCCATTTCATTTGTTGACATGATTGGATCCCCTGTAACTGGTTATTTTATACAAGAAATTAATCCAAATGTTTGGTGGTGCTAAGTAGAATGGAAAACATTCTTCTCAACTCGAGTACAGTACACGTAGGGTGTAGCTACGTGGAGGCCTGGGCGGTCATGGCTACCCCAAACCCCACACAATTTTTTAAGATTTACATAGAAATGTCATTTCTATTCTCAATTATACAGTTTTTATACTCTTTTTACTCGCTCATTTGCATTCAAAGAATTCCCTAATTGCATTCAAAGAAGTAGAAGTCCCTCTTCCTGATTCCCTTGACCCCGTTCTCACCAAAGGTGTTCTGATCAGTCCATCCATCATACCTGGTAGCTTGTGTCTCACTCATATTGACCCAGGCAGGAGAAGAATTTTGGAGTCTATCGGATACTAGCCATGAGTAAGAGTGAGATGAGAAAAGGTTTTAAACTGATTGAAGATATTTGGAAGACGGGACTGAGAGTGAGTAAGAACGAAAAGGACGAGCGTCCATTCCTCCAAACTTAAGGGACGCCCGTCCACAGTTTATGGACCGGCATCCAAAATCAAGGGACGCCCGTCCACAATTTATGGGCGGGCGTCCAAAATCAAGGGACGACCGTCCATAACTGATGAACGACCATCCCTAATTTTTATAAAAAAAATTATTCTATTTTACTGATGGACGGGCGTCCTTTAAATGGGGACGCCTGTCCGTAGTAAATGGACCCCCGTCCATATAATATGGGTAGGAATCCATCGTAAGTGAACGACCGTCCATAGTTGATGAACGACCGTTCATTAGAAAAAAAATTAATAACGTGAAACGTGTCTGATTTGTTGATATGAATTACGAAACACGTAGGTCGGTACAAGATTTTGGTGTAAAAAAATCGGTGTCCCTAGCATTATTGAAAACTTATATGTTACGTATTAGGTATCGTTTTCGGTATTGTTGACGTAGTGTCACCAATGACATAAAAGACTTTCCCATCATAAGAATAAGACAGCTGTTTCGTTGAATATTTTTATAATAAGGCCACGACAGTCTCTTAAAGTGATATGGCCTAGATAAAGACCTTGACCTAGTTATGTCCATACGTTTTATAACAAGGTCTTTAGGGCATCTCCAACCCATGCCAAAATGGCGTAAAAACCACCAAATTGGCGTGGGTTGGTGCTCCAACCCACGCCAAACACCATGCCATTTTGGCGTGGTGCTACAGTACCGCGCCAAATTTGGCGTGGCACTGTAGCACTATGCCAAAATGGCGTGACACTGTAGCACGAATAAAAAATATATATTTTTTTTAATTTTGCTTTTTTTTTTTTTTAATTTTGTTAAGTTAATTTGAGTATTAAATTTTACACCAAAAATCACACCAAATTTGAGTATTTGTATTTAATTTAATTTGATTATTATTTATATTAAATATATTAATTGATCATTTATGGGAAGAACATACTAATTCGGAAAATTAAATTACTATCAATATAGAATTTTACCTTTGTGTTGTTGTTGTTTTTTTTTTTTTTTTTGGGGTATCATTTTATATTAGATGTAATGTTTTTCTATATTAAATGTAATGTTTATTTGATTAAATAAATGCTTAATTTTATTAAATTAGTATAATTTTCAAAATAATTATTATTTAATAAAAATATCATTCATAATATTTAATTAATATATATAAAAATAATGAGTGAAATAGATTAATTGTTGATTATTACAATAAAAGAAAAAAAGAATATTCTAAGAAATATTCTTTTTGGTGTAATATTTGGTATTATGGGTTGGAGATGAAATAGTGTTTTGCAACAATTTGGTGCAATTTTGTACCAAATTGGTGCAATGGGTTGGAGATGGTCTTACAACAACTTATTGATGTATGACATTGGGGGGTGAGGGGAAATTTTGTTTCAGGAGAGAATGAAATTTTTTTTATTTTAATATAATTTTGTGAAGTTCTTGTTATTGTTGGCAGAAAAAGGTCATGGTCTTCTTCGGCGGCAGATTGATCATGTGGTTGATATGCGTCAAATTAAATTAATTTGATAATAAATATTGAGTTTACAATAATATATTATTTAAAATGATTAATTGTAAAATTAAGATGATGAAAATGGTATTGAGTATTTTATAATTTGATAATAAATATTAAATTAGTTTTTAAATATTTTTACCCAGTCCTATACTTCACCAAACACAAGACAGTACTACTTTAATCCAATCCACTCCAATCCTGCCTTCCAAATGTAACCTTAAGAAATAAGTTTCATAATATATTTATTTATTTTTGGAGTATAGTAATTTTTGGCCACCCTTTGTCCTTGATACAATTTGAACCCAAGACCCTTTGTCTTTTAACTCTTCAATCCATCCTTCACTCCATCAAAAAATGGAAAGGTGATTGAATTGGTTCTTCAACTTGGCTGGTACAAAATGGAAAGAGTTTATTCTTTTCTATGGTGTCCAAAGGAGCTTTATATACACTAATTCAAACCTACCAACTTCATTAACAAATTATATCTACTACTTACATTCCTTTATAACTGTATATCTGACAATTCCCTTAGTAATTGAGATATTTTTACATGATATTTCTGGATACAAAACTTTATATTTGTGCTAAAGACATAACAAAATTGGATTAGCAACCTGTGTAGCCCCAATATGAATTAAAAACCCAAAAAGTCATGGGCCAAATTAAGTTTAGTATTCAACACCCCTTAAACTTGACATATGAGCGTAACTTTAATAGACTACATGATTGATTATTATACCAAATATATTACACTTTCTTTTTATCGAATAAACTATATATGAACGATATTATATATTTGTTTTCTGAGAGTCCAAAAAACATGAATTGGCATATAGGTGTACACTGCCAAACAGCATGACACACGGCTTGAATCCATAGGATATGAATCAATAGGATTCACCTGTGTGAGATTAATTGACTCCTATGGAAGCTATAGTCTGGACTCTCTCCCTCGCCCTAGTATCATAATTCCTCTTTAATTAATTTTTAATACAAAGAAATGATGAACAACATAAATCAACACATTGAGTTAAGTTAATCATGTAACAGTTTCCGAAGTGGTAGCTAAACGACTATAAGCTTTCTGTGATGGTCAATCTGTAGTGATTGTTAATGGAAATTTACGTCTCCATATTAAGAAAATCAGGACTAAATTTAAGAGAGTTTGACTGTGTATATATATTCTAAATTTCAAGAATTTTTTTATTTTTTAACTTTTATCATCAGTTGGTATTGTATTATTTTGGTCTCAGGAATTGAACTGTGAACTACTCTGTCAGAAAACTAGCAAAATAATTATGACTCGTTAAACAGCAAGGTCAGCGGATTTTTAAACAAACAGGCGTACTACGACTAGTTTAGAGCCTGAGAACTAAACAAAACAGAGGTAGACTTTCTATTGAAAATAAGATTGGTCAGAGTAGATATGGCCCTGTTTACAGGGCACATTTCTATAAGGCCATTTATCATTTCTGAGGCTCAATTTTTTTGGTCTTCTAACTGAAAGGTTATAAATATAGTGATCGAGCCAGCACAACTTGGATTTTACTCCAGTTAACCCTTTAAAAAAGGAGCTTTTTTTTTCCGTCGACCACCATTTTTAATATTACTGCCCCACTGGCCATTTCCTTTGTTGACATGATTGGATCCCCTGTAACTGGTTATTTTATACAAGAAATTAATCCAAATGTTTGGTGGTGTTAAGTAGAATGGAAAACATTCTTCTCAACTCGAGTACAGTACACGTAGGGTGTAGCTACGTGGAGGCCTGGGCGGTCATGGCCACCCCAAACCCCACACAATTTTTTAAGATTTACATAGAAATGTCATTTCTATTCTCAATTATACAGTTTTTATACTCTTTTTACACTTTAATTACAAAGAGAAATTCATAATTCCCTCTCCTGCTACACATTTATATTTAAGCCCTCGTGTTAGAAATTTAAGCGGGCTACACTTTGTTTACGCTATGTAGGACAGGAGTTTCATTATCAATAATTTTCTACATTAGAAAATGAAAATTCTTATAACAAGGACAAGGTTAAGAGTCATCATTTCTTAATTTGGACTATATATTAATAATATTATAGTAACAGTTTCACTTAATTATGTTCATAAGTTTTTACAGCGCAGTCAAGGGGTTTTGACTTTCGAATATCTGTTTAGTCTACTTCACAAGGCAATTTGGCTCTAGAATATGATAGTTATTTTTTCTTTTTTGAATAAAGTTCTTATACTTATATAATACGCAACTCATGTGTAAGCTTCAAATTGGTGATAAGAAATTATTTATTTATAAGGTCTCATAATTTTTTATTTTTTGAGCATCAGTTAGATGGGTGAGAATGTCACGTCCAACCCAAATCCAAATCCATATGAGGCCCAATATCTAATTCAAAAGGCCTGATCCAGACTTGACTTAAAAACATCAAATAATATTTCTATAAGCTTATAGAAAATTCTACTTGCCCAATACAAGACCGAAGTTTGCTTTACATAGGCTTTTAAGTTGATTACAAGCCATGTTTCATATTCTAAATTTTTCCAAGATATCTACCAAATATTTTCAAGATTTCTTTTTTGGACTTGTGGCTAAGGTTAATTAACGGAGTCTTTGAAGTGTGGGTGATCCAATCATGTGGTTGAGATCAAATCCTGAGGTGAAGCTTATGTTCATTTATGGCTATGAATTCAAAGCTTCTTGATGATAACTCAAGAACCCCATCTAGCAAATATTTTTGTTTAATAGTGAGAGAATCAGGGGGTTGTTATTTTAACAGTTTACTTGACGAAAGCTATCTATATATTGTGGCTGGAATTTGGTAGGTTTTATTCATTTTTCAACTGCCTACTGACTTCAGTAAACCCGCATGTGCTGTCAAATCTATTTTGTTCGTATGAAACATGGGATTAAGTCTTTGCTCAAAAAGACGAAGCCCTTCATCCACTGAGAATAGATATATGACAAGAATATTTCAGCAAAGTTATACAATTTTTTGAATTATATAGTGATTGTAGACAGTAAAATTTATGATTGATTCAGAAGAGATTGGATCTTATGAGAAATGAGTCATTGACAATCTAATGGATCTGCACAAAGTGGGAAAAATAACATGAAGGAAAAATAAACTTCTATCAGTATACAAATTTTTGAATTATATACTGATAAAAGTTTTGAATAAGAATCAAATAAACAGTTAATTTTGCTTTAGCTTTTGTGTAATAAGAATAAAATGCTACTATCACGTTTAGAAAACACAATATTTATAAATTATCTTTACTTTCTCGTTCGCTAATGATATAGAATATGACAACATCTTAGTATTTGTTTATGTAAAAACTCATATAAAAAAATCATAATTAGGCCGGGTTACTAAATAAGAATTAGGATCTATCATGAGCCTGGATAAACTTTAATCAAATTATAATACATGAACATTGATACCAAAGTATGATTGAGTTGCTATTTGCTTAGATATGGATGCACACGGCATTCCCTGCACATTCTTAAGAACTGAGAAAAGATAACAATGCTCAGTTGACCAGAAGTCTTTCTAACAAACTGTTGTGGTTCTATGGCCACAATTAAGGCGTATTAACCCTAGGTTCGTGCAGTGGGGATGAGGGCAAGAGGCATAGGGCACAAGTTCACCAACAACTTAGTACCAACTCTTAATTCATGACCTGAAGAAGTATTTGGGTCAGGGGCAGAGAAAACGTTCTGCAGTTGGTTAAATATTTCAAATGTTTCATTGACCCAAAGAAGTCTTTGTTGTCAGGGATGACAAGATGTGTTGGGTTGAAAGTTGTTATAGTATTTTTGTTTTTAGGCATATGAGCTTTGAAATAATGATAAAGACGTGAAATTAGTGGATGTACATATTCCACTTGTAGATTTCAAAGAAGCCTATTTTCTTAAAACAAAATAAATCAAATTGTTAAATTTCAATTTTGGCTTATTATTAATTCAAACTCAACCAAGTTAACCTATAATTTATAGCACAGTAATCAATCTGATTTTAGTTTTTNAAAAAAAAAAAAAAAAAAAAAAAAAAAACAAACAAACATATAAAATCTCCGTGATTTTCCATAATTATTAAAAATCTTAACTTCCTACATCAGCGCCCCAAATTATTTCATAACTTTTCAAACCAAGGTTACAAAGGTCATTATGTTTAAGCTTAAAATTTCCTTAGAAATTTTCATGAGTATGTTAGTGACGACCTTGACTTTGCTATGACCATAAGACTTATAACTAAAGTTTTTCATACGCAATAGAGAGCATATTTAAAACAGCTAGCATTGAGACAGAAAAAACTTTAATTTGCGTTTACTTCATAATTCAAAGTCAACTAAATATCACTTATCTCATAGTTTAAACTTTGTATCATTGAAATACAGAGGTCTTTTAAGTTGAATCTCCACATTGATCTAAAGGGATAAAAAATAATAAGCTTTTAATTGTCTCACAAAGGATAGAAAACTGAATATCCTAAAACCGGTCTGTCCGTTATTAACATTGATCCAAGATTGTCTTGGAAAGTCCAACCATCTTTTCTTACAAGGAAAACATTAAGTTGAGATTTCTGTATTTCTAATTCGTTTACTTGACCAAGACTTGAATGGCACGCGGCAACTAATATTTCCACGGCAACTAATAGTCTTCTTTTTCCTTTTAAGGCCCCCACATTATATGTAGCTGGATATATATAACTTCTACGGCATGCCATTAGCTCTATTTCTGTCATATCTTTGCCAAAGAAGAAGACCAAGACTTTTAAATGCCAACTGTAATTAAGTCTGCTTTCCCAACCCCAACTGCACGAAAGAAAAAGAGAAAATAAAAGAGTGAATTAATAAAAGATTACCAATAGAAGTTTTTAATTAAGGATTTTGAGATAAAATAACAGTGTGTTAAGATTCTCATCTTTGAGCGTCCATGTTGGAAGTTTTCATGATGCTAAAAAGTGAGGAAAAAAAAAAAAAAAAATTGATTATTCCAAAGAAGCCTACTTTCTTGAAACAAAATGAACAAAATAAATTTAGAGGATTGTTGGAAGAAGATTAATCAGGGGGCCCTTCATCAGTTAATAATGTACCAATTTCATATCTTCTAACTGGACTAGATGAATTGTATAATGTAGCTTTTGATATTGGCAATGTGTGTCCCGGATTTCTGACAAGCTAGACTAGTTTCATCAATTAACATCATTGTTCCTCTAAATTTTCAAATAACATTAACTGAAAATCTGAAACAGAAAGAATATTACTTGGGCAATACGCAAAAGAAGAACATGAATCCAAAAAAGTGTTAAAGCAGAGCATCAGTGGATGGCCTTAAAGCTCATTCCAAGAAATACGAACTACCACCTGCAAATAGATTGGAAACTCGATCTAGTTAATATTTAAGTGCCTCCTGACGTACAATCAAATAAACTGAATGATCTAACTGACACAAACAGCTTGATATTCTATTTCATTATTTATAGACCTCATAGAAATAACTTATTAAAAATATATATTTCTTCAAATAAAACATCATTCTTGATACTGTGAAACAAAAGAAGCCATCAGTCACTACACTGCTATCTGTTGCGGGTAAATATCCAACCTTTTCTTCGATGGTAAGCAATTCTTCTCACAAAAAACTCTTCCACAACAACCAAGTCAAGGGGAAGGTCTTTATCATTAATGTTTTGCAATCACAGCCACCAAGTCAAAAGTCTTTATAAGGACAAAATTAATTCATTATAATTTTCCATGCATGTAGAATTTATGGTAATTAGCTAGTCCTATATGACCTGGCCTACATAAATAAATACGTTGACCGTCTATTTCTCTTAACAGATTTCATAGAAATTACTTATTAAAAAATGCATGATTTCTTTACAAAAAAATATATATTTATGAATTATTATTTAAAGTTCTAAACATGTGTCTTTGAACTCATACCCCAATTAACCTTTAAGTTACACAATTCTGATCCTTCTGATTTCGGAGTTTATATATAATTAGTCTTAAGTTTTTTCATACACTGTAGACTTATTAAACAATGATATTAACAGGATTTTTGCGAATTAAACATCATTTTTTTTCTCTTCTTTGTTTACCCCCCACACCCTAGAAAATGGGATGGTCCCCTATCCCTTTCTAGCTGCGAGTTTCCAACATCTTCTTGACTTAGACTGGATTTCATATTTTGCAAAGCATTGAAGTTTCTATCACGTAAAAAATAGTGTCTGCAAGAGATTTAAGAGAGCTTTCTTCATATGCGTATAAATGTAACACTGAAGAACTAATAGATAACAAGTACCTGGGCTAGCTTTAAGAAGCATATCAAATGATGCCCAAGATTATCATGATTGTTGTTTTCTATAGTTTCCTCTCTCTGCAAGTGCGCCATTCAATTGCAGAAACTAATTTGATCAGGGTTGGTTATTACTGGTATTCACCATACCAGTTCCCCGTTTCGGACATAAATTCTTCTCTCTTTACTCACATTATCGGTGCTTATAGTGCTGTGGAATCAACCTCCTACCAGCTTTCTTTGTCACTAGCTGATGAGAACACTTTTCCAGCTTCACAAATACTGTGAAACAAAAGAATCCATCCGTACTACACTGCTATCCATTGGGGTAGAGATGCAAATTTTCAACATTATCTTCAATGGTAAGCAATTCTTCTCACAGAAAATCCTTCATCAATTCTTCAATAAAAATAGCCAGACTTTACGGTTTTCAAGGCCTAGACTTTGCTTGGCAATTTCCAACACAAGCGTTGATACGTTCTATATGGGTGTTCTCTTTCAAGAGTGGAAAGCCGCTATTAGTTTAGAGGCAAAAAATCTAACCAGTCGCAACTCTTGACGGCAAGGGTTAGATATTCACCATCACTGTCTACATCAAGTTACCCTATAGAGACGATGCAACAACATTTAAATTGGGTCCATGTTGTTTCTGAAGTGTTATACCACAATAGCAAAAAACCTGATCTATCATCACAACACAACAAACCAAGAACACAAGAATACCGCAAATCAACAAAACAAACAAACAACGATTTACCGTGGTTCACTTATCCTTTTATGGATAAGCTACGTCCACGTTGAGCTCAAGAACGGTATGAGCTCGCTGCACTTTGATTACCAGAAACCAGTCAAGATTACACAGATTCAACACTCACCAGATCTCCCGTTTACACGGCTATCAGCCTTACAAGATACCCGATGTATATCCCAACCCGAGAGGACAACACTCTCACACATGATTAAATCTCTAATCACTCGACTGATACACACAATCTGGAATGTAGAATATGAACCCTAACACGAGAGAAAGAAACGACTCAATTTAACCCTAGCCACTGTTTATTTCTCTCTGCTCTGAAAACTGAAAGAACAGATGCTTATATATGGTTTACTCTTTGAGTGATCCTGGCCGTTCAATCTGAAACGCATCCTGTGGTCTGAATTCGCCAAAGTTAATATGCCTAAAACGACGCCGTATTAGTATCCCTAAACGACGCTGTTTCAGGCTTCCATATTTAATCCAACTCCCTGGAAGCACTGGAAACAGACTCTTTGTGCAGCTTGCCCTGTCCCATTCTTTCATAGCTCTTTATCACTCAGGATTACTTGATAAACAGCAAGTTCAAGCAGTGCTTGAACTTAGCTGAGTGATAATTTTGGTGCCCATATCTGCTGGGTTTCTCTCTGTGGGTACCTTCTTCAGTTCATGATTCCATTGCTACTTGGTTCCTCACAAAATGATAACGTACATCCACGTGTTTTGTTCTTTCGTGATACACTGGATTCTTGCTTAGATGGATTGCACTTTGACTGTCTGAGTACACTGTAACCTTTCCAACAATAGTTTTACTTCTGTCAAAATTCCTTTCAACCATAATGCTTCTTTTACTGCATCAGTTACTGCAATGTACTCTGATTCTGTTGAAGACAGTGCTACAATAGGCTGCAACTGTGATTTCCAGCTTATACAATTTCCACCCAATGTGAAGTAGTATGCAGTTGTTGATTTTCTGGAATCCTTATCACTGCAAAATCAGCATCTACAAAACCAACCAGATCGTGCAGTATTTCTTTTACAGTACTACGACCTACACAAACGTACTGTTAATTACTTAACATCCATTTTAGAGCAGTCCAATGTTCCATACCAGGATTGGACATGTACCTGCTTAACATGGAAATGGCAAAGGCTAGGTCTGGTCTAGTACTAATCATGGCATACATCAGTGACCCCACACATTTGCATAAGGACAGACTCCATTTTCAACAGTTCAGACTCAGTTTTGGGGCATGGACTTCTAAGAATAAACTGACTGTTAAGGGGCATTGAGACCAGTTTGGCACCAGTCATGCCAAACTTTGTGACTAGTTTTAGTAAGTAAGACTGTTGCTGCAGTCTGAGTTCACATTTCTTTCTATCCCTATTTATCTCCATGCCCAGATTTTCTTAGCACTCCCTAAGTTTTTCATGCTGAACTCAGTGTTCAGTCTTTTCTTTAATTCACTGATCAAGGTTTTTGACTTACTGATCAGCAGCATGTCATCCACTATAAAAGCAAGTAAATAGGCAGATTATCTTCATGTTAAGTAGAAGCAACTATCATATTAGCTTCTAGTGAATCCTATGCCTATTAAAAGGTATCAACCTTTTGTACCATTGCCTAGGGGACTGTTTATAACCCATGCAGGGATCTTTTTAAAGGCAGACATGTTCAGGGAATTTCGGGTCAATAAACCCCATGGGTTGCTCATATTATTTTTTCTTCTAGTGTTCCATGAAGGAATGCAGTGGTGACATCCAACTGCTCTAGTTCTAGGTCTTGATAAGCTACCACAGACAGCATTAACCTAATTGTTTTGTATTTTACCACAGGGGAGAAGACTTCATTAAAGTCTATCCCCTCCCTTTGAGTAAACCCCTTAGCCCAAGTCTGGCTTTGTACCTAGGTGGATCAGCTATGGATATTCCCTCTTTAAGTTTAAACAACCACATTGGATCAGCTTCTGATTCCTAGGTCTTGGAACCAGTGTCCAGGTTTCATTTACCTTTAAAGATTGCATTTCCTCTTCCATAGCTGTTTCCATTGTCCCTTTCCTTGGATTCCATGGCCTCTTGATATGTATCAGGTTCAGACCTAAGTACTCTGTCCCTCAAGTAAGGCAGTATATATTAGTTCTGCATATGAGTATCTTGAGGGTGGTCTTACCTCTCTCCTGGTTCTGTCTCTGGCTAGTTGATAGTTGGTCAGGTCTTGTGCTGTGGTTCTAAGGACTCTTCTGCTTCCTCCTCTTCAGTTTGGTCAGGTTCCTCAGGTGCAGTTTCAGTTTCAGGCAGCTGGGGAGTTTGACCTTGTGTTTGAGGTGGGTGTACTTGATGGTTTGTGTGCTCCACCTCAATTTGTGTGGTATTGGTCTGTCTAGCAGCTTCTTCTGTACTTTTGGTTGTTCCCTCATTAGGGTTGGTGCCTTTGCATGGGAATACTCCCTCATTAAACACCACATCCCTGCTTACTAAGATCCGACCTCAGGTGACTCTCTGTCCCACAGCCTGTATCCCTTTGTGCCCTCAGGGTATCCAAGGAACACACACCGGTTGATCTTGGCTCTAGTTTCCCCCCCACTGTGTGTGCATATGCAACACAGCCAACACTCTTAGGTGCCCTAGTTCTGGTCTTCTCCTTGACCATCTTTCTTCTGGACTAATAAGGCTTAAAGCTGTGGAAGGACTCCTATTCACTAAGTAAGCAGCTGTGGAGAGAGCTTCCCCCAGAAAGTTTTTGGTAGTGTGGAAGTGATCAGAAGGCATCTTACTTTGTCTAGCAGTGTTTTGTTCATCCTCTCAGCCCCCCCATTTTGCTGAGGGGTACTTCTCACTGTCCTATGTCTCAGGATCCCTTGTTCACTGCAGAACTTATCGAACTCCAGATTACAAAACTCAAGCCCATTGTTAGTTCTGAGGGCTTTCACCTTTCTGCCAGACTGGTTTTCAACAAGGGCTTTCCAGTCTTTGAACTTTGCTAGGGCTTGGTCTTCGATCTCAACAAGAAACCCAGACCTTCCTACTGAGTCATCTACTATGGAGAGGAAATAGTTGTTTCCACCATGGAGATTTAACCTTTTCTGGCCCCCATAAATCAGAATGTAGGTAATCCAAACAATTTGTTGCTAGGTGAACTCCCTTAGGAAAACTATTTCTGTGCTGTTTACCAAGTACACATCCTTCACAAACTCTAGCTTGTAACAGTGTCTTTCCAAATTGTCCTAGTCTGTTCAGTACATCCTTCCCTTCTGACTCATATGGCCTAATCTCAAGTGCCATTTTTCAGTTCTGATAACTTTTGAGACCCAAGTGTTGTGCTGTTGCAGTCAGAATAAAAACTACCACAAAGCACATATAGCCCATTTTTCTTTTCTCCTGTCAACACGAGATTCTCATTTTTATATACATTCAACCACCCACTGTTAGCCTTATAGCAGCAGCCTGCTTCATCTAGAGTGCCTAATGATATGAGGTTTCTCTTAAGTCAGGTATATTCTGACTTTGGTAAGCCTTATTAGTTTTCCTCCATTTAGCCTAAGGGTAATGCAGCCAATCCCCCTAACCCTACAGGCTTGGTTGTTCCCCATGTACACAGTCTCATGATCAGACCTCTCAAGTCTTGGAACCACTCCTATTGGGCTCATATGGAAGGTACAACCAGAATCTAACACCCATCCTTTGCAGTGTCAGATATTGACACTGTTAGGACTTCAGGTTCATCCATTTGGTTACTAGTGGTGGCTAGGTTGCTTTTTGTTACCAAGTTTCTGCTTTTTCTTCCATCAAACAGTTTTTCTTCAAGTGACCGTCTTGTTGCAGTAGTAGCATTTCCTAGTTTCTGTTTTGCTTTGTTGTTTCCCTTCCACTTCTTCTTGTCTTACCCCCCTGGTTTGACTGAAACCCTTTACGGCTGAGCAGGTTCTACTCTACCCTTCACAAACAGAGTGCTATTGTTTCTCTTCAGGGTTTTGAGCTCTAGTTCTCTAGCCTTAAGACCCGCAACTATCAGATCAACACTGGGTACAGTACCAGAGTATTAAGGGCATTCTTGACTACTTGGAGTCTTCAGTTAGGGAATTTAATAATATCATGGCAAGACTAGTTTGTCCTAGTTCTTGGTCTATGCCCTTTAAGATTAAATTCATCTTAGGAATTCATCTAGGTTTTCCTCTATGGACTTCGAATTATCCATCTTATAAGAGAATAGGGCTCCCTTTAGGAAAGCCAAATTCGGTGCAGACTGTAAAGCATATAGAGATTCTAATTTACCCCATAATCAAGAGGAGTTCGAATCCATCTACCTCCGAAGAACACTGTCAGAAAGGTTCATCACGTCAGGTTATAAGCCTCTTCATCAATCTCTTCCTCTTCTTTGCCAGTTTCTCCTCTGACCATTTCTTGGGATCTTTTCCAGTGCAATTGAAACTTTGTTATGAGAGAGAAGGGCCTTCATTTTCTTTTTCCAACTCCCGAAGTCGATTCTTCCATCATATTGGGAGATCTCCATTCGGTGGTGCTCATTTTCCTGTAATGACAAAGAAAGAAACACAAAGAAAAGAAAGTCTAAGGTGTACTTGGCGTTGTTACACCAGAGGTTGCCAATTTCTGCTATGCAGTTTTTAAGGCGGTCACTAGTCTTCCAGCCGATATACCCTTACACGTTCATCACTTATGACTCTCTAGAATCAATTCTAGACTCAAAAAGATAAACAATCCACAAACCCCCAATTTCTGAAACCCTAATTTTGTGAAACCCTAATTTTGTTTCTTTAACACAAAAATTCCCAAATTCACAAAACCCTAATTTCGTAAGAGAACGATTTATACCGAAACAATGACAGAGAAATTTAGTCTGAGGCGACGAGGCGTTGTTACACCAGTCGTTGCCAATTACTGCTATGCAGTTTTTAAGGCGGTCACTGGTATCCGCCGATATACCCTCACACTCAATCAAGATTGACTCTCTAGGACTTAATTTGAGACACTGAAGAAAAAGCCCCAATTTCAGAAGGAAACCCTAATTTAAGAAACCCTATTTTGCAGAACACGAACTACACTTTTTAGAAAATGGCTCTGTACCCTGTTATACCACAATAGCAAAAAACCTGATCTATCATCACAACACAAACAAACCAAGAAACACAAGAATACCGCAAAATCAAACAACAAACAAACAACGATTTACCGTGGTTCACTTATCCTTTTATGGATAAGCTACGTCCACGTTGAGCTCAAGAACGGTATGAGCTCGCTGCACTTTGATTACCAGAAACCAGTCAGATTACACAGATTCAACACTCACCAGATCTCCCCGTTTACACGGCTATCAGCCTTACAAGATACCCATGTATATCCCAACCCAGAGGACAACACTCTCACCTGAATGATTAATCTCTAATCACTCGACTGATACACACAATCTGGAAGTAGATATGAACCCTAACACAGAGAAAAAAACGACTCAATTTAACCCTAGCCACTGTTTATTTCTCTCTGCTCTGAAAACTGAAAGAACAGATGCTTATATGGTTTGACTCTTTGAGTGATCCTGACCGTTCAATCTAAACGCATCCTTTGGTCTGAATTCGCCAAAGTTAATATGCCTAAAACGACGCCGTATTAGTATCCCTTAAACGACGCTGTTTCAGGCTTCCATATTTAACATGAAGATTACACCAGCCCTCTCAACAGAAATCTTACCGGCGCCCTAGCACACTGTATGACCCAAGTAACTTTGTTAATACGGATTATGGTTTAGAGAATGGATCAATGGAGGACTACCAACAAATAAATTGTATTGGATTTGTCTTTCTATGGCTGTGCATGGACTCTCGAAAACCCTATGGACAATAGTATCGGTGCACCCAGCAAAGAGCTGCCATTAATATACCACATGGAGGTGTAACCTATAGGGAAATCAAGGATTACATTAACCAATATGGTCCTGATGTTCAAGTTAGGTACACTCAACTTATGTGGTGAATTACTGGACAAAGGGAACAACGTGATACTTTGATGATGTTGAGGCTATAAACTAAGGTTACTTATGCGAAGGAGAAGAAACTACTCGGCTACTTCGTGTGGCAAGTCTCCTACGATGTGAATTGGGTGCTTTCTAAAACAGCAGGTAAGCTATTAGTAAGCTAAACAAAGTACTGTATGCAATTTACTCTTCTTTTGAATTAAGATCTCTATACATACTGATTATTTTTCCAGCTGGAGTGGATATAAATAATTCTTCAGTTCAGGAGGATATAAAAATGGACAAAATATAAGCGTCCTTTGTTAGTAATCTTCTTGCCCCAACAGCTGCTGTTGTCTCTCTATTAGGAATATTTATGATATTTACTACTGGAAGAAGTCTCAAATTAAAAGGTAAGTTGCTCAATTTTCTTTGCAATGAATGAATAAGTAACAGTTGAATGGATTTTAATATTTTATTTTTCCCTCTCTCTTGGTTACGGGATGGGGGACTCCTCTAAAGATCCAAGTTAAAGCAAATAAAGCAGCCTCTGCTGGAGATTTTCATAGCAACATTCCTAATCTGATAGAATATACCTTAGTTATATAAGGCAGCAACAAATGGATTTTCAATTGAAAATAACTTGGACAGGGCGGATATGGCCCTGTTTATAAGGTACCTTTCTTAAAGCTATATATTTATCATTTATTTGAACTTTAAAATTTTGTCTTTAGCTTAATATTTCTTGCATGCTATAGTTTTAATTGAATTTCAGCATAAAAGTATAAGGTCCCAACCAACTAAAGTTTGTTAATTTACCAGGGTATACTACTGATGGACAAGTAATAGCAGTTGAAAAACTTTCAAAAACATCCACACAAGGATTTGAGGAATTCAAGAACGAGGTTATGCTTACAGCCAAGCTCCACATGTAAATCTTGTTCGAGTTTTGGGCTTTTGCATTGACAAAGAAGAACATATACTCATCTACGAATATATGCAAAACAAAAGCTTAGACTTCTATCTTTTCGGTCAGAATTTTACGTAGAATTTTTGCACACAACATTTTAAATTTTTTTTTCCTCTTTGGAGTTAGCCTAAGCACAGTTATGGTCTTGACGGTTAACTATGATTAATTTTGATGTAGACCCATCAACTTTGTTTTGGATTGGGAAAAACGTGTACATATCATTGAAGGAGTTACACAAGGGCTTTTATATCTCCAAGAATACTCAAGATTGACAATTATTCATCGAGATTTAAAAGTTAGTAATGTCTTGTTAGATGGAGATATGAAGCCAAAAATATCAGACTTTGGCATGGCTAGAATATTTACCAAAGATAATCTTGAGGCAAACACAAGTCGTATTGTCGGAACAATGTAAGTTTCTATACTTCTAATGTTATATAATTGTATCAAGATTTTGCTCGTCTTATATAATTGACTTTGTTTTATAATAATCCAATGCAGTGGTTATGTTCCTCCTGAATATGCTAGAAGAGGCATATACTCTACGAAATCCGATGTTTATAGCTTTGGGGTTCTACTTCTACAAATAATAAGTGGCAAAAGGATTTCCCTTTTATATGGTCCGAATGAAAGTTTGAGCCTTCTAGACTATGTAAGTTAATTTCTTTAAAAAGCTAATATTGTTTCCAAGATCGTGTAGCAAAATATACTTAGCAATAGAATAAATAATTTGATAATTTCAGGCGTATAAGCTGTGGAATGATAGTAAAGGCATGGAGTTTATGGATGAATCACTAGACGATACATATTCATCCTGTAAATTAAGGAGATGCTTGCAAATGGCTCTACTATGTGTTCAAGAAAATCCAATTGATCGACCATCCATGTTGGAAGTTTTCACGATTCTCAAAAATGTGAACACTAATATGATGATTTCAAAGAAGCCCGCTTTCTCAGAACAAAATGAACAGAATAATCATACAAGACAGTTGGAAGGTTATTCGGGGAGCACCTCATCAATTAATGATGTAACAATTTCAAATCTTGTAGCCAGATGAATTATATACTATAGCTCTTAAGGTTAGTGTTAGGATTTAGTAGTTGACTTGGTTTGACTGAGTTGACATAATAAACTAAGCTCACTCAGCTCACTCATATAGAAGAATTTGTTTGCTTTGCCCACTGTCCACTTTATATACATGTTTCTTGTAATGCTTTTTATTAATTGAATGAAAAGATCTCAAGTTAAACTCTCGAAGACTCTCTTTAGTTCTCTTCCCTTTTTCTTTCCTTTGAATATTCTTCTTCCCTAACTTGTATCAGAGCCACTGACCAACGTTGAAAATGGCTGATTCTTCTTCAAATCCCTCATCTCTTGATAAATCAAACAAGAATTCAAGATCTAAAGAGGTCTTTGACTCAATCAATTTTGCCAATCATCCGTCAGTAGCTTCATCCGTACTCCCTATTATTTCACCAAAACTGACACGGGATAACCATCGCTTCTGGAAGTTCCAAATTCTTTTTGCCATTGGAGCTTATGACCTCGAAGAATACCTAACGAGATTAATGTCGTGTCCTACTCATTAGAGTTCAATTGGACAGCTCGAATTCAGAGGTAACAACAAAACCTAATTCAGAATTTACTCTTTGGAAGATAACTAATAAACTGTTAGCGAGCTGGCTCTTGTCTTCAATTTTAGAGGCAATGTTCTCTGTAATCTCTAAATGTCAAACTGCTAACGATATTTAGCTTGCTCTAAAAAGGGAATTTCTGACTGAGTCTAGAGCAAAAACACTCCATGTTAAAAGTCTTTTGCAAAACACAAAGAAAGAAAGTATGAGTATGCATGATTACTTTCTAAAAATGAAAGGATATGCTGAAACTTTGTTTGCAAGTGGTGTTGTTATTACTGATGATGAATTGTTAAACCACATATTAGACGGACTTGATTTCAAATATGATGCAGCCGTAGTAAATATTACCATTAGACTCGAGTCAAGAATTGATCCTATAACAGTTCAAGAAGCAAAAATTGTTTTGTAGAAGTTTGAACTTCGGTTGGGAAAGGCAAATAGTGCAATAAATTCTATGGTACATGCTGAATTTCATAGTAGCTCAGCACAAATATTGCTAATCTTTCAACTAATAATTATACAAAGAAGTTACAGCCTAGATAGACTTTTTCTCAATTTCCTAGTAGTGTTACTCAATGCAACAACCATTCCTCTCCTACAACACAAGCCCCTGATGCGTTGAAATTACAACATGTAATGTGTAGCAAGTCCACTAGTCGCAAAAATNACATACGGGGATAGACAGATAGAGGGTTTTACTTACTGAGCATTATTTTGTGCTCACCCCGTTATTTTCCTTTGTGGATGCAGGATCTAGGTGATGATGCAGTCGGAGGGGCGTCAGCAAGCGAGGAGCAATAGCTACACTGTTTCCCCTGTTTTGTCTTTTAAAATGGCATTTTTATAAATGACGTTCTTTGTGTACAAAAAACGTATGACTAATAATAAAAAGGAAAAGTTTTGGGCCCATTTTCTATTGTTATTATGCATGCATTGTACTAGTTTACAGTAGCTGTTACATGTGAGCATCAACTTCGTGAATACCCATAGACTTCTTTGACTGCATTCTCTCATTGGGTCTCTGATAGTTGTTACTTGCCAGGACTTCAAGCAACTCATAAGCTTCTTCACGTGTCTTGTTTTGCAATGCTCCTCTAGATACTGCATCCACCATAATTTGCACATTAACCATCAACCCATTATAGAACGTTTGGACTTGCATCCAAACTGGAAAACCATGGTATGGACACTTTCTCAGCAGTTCCTTATGTCTTTCCTAAGCTTTATAAAGTGATTCAGCCTCTTTCTATAGAAACGATGTGATATCATTTCTCATCTTTGCAGATTTCACTGGAGGGAAGTATTTAGTAAAGGACTTTTGTGCCAATTCATTCCAGGTTGTGATTGTTCCTGGTGCTAGTGCCATTAACCATCTCTTTGCTTTATCCCTTAATGAAAAAGGAAACAATCTTAATCTGATGGCGTCATGTGACACTCCATTTGATTTGAAGGTATCACAGATCTCTAAGAAGTTTACAATGTGTGAATTTGGATCTTCCTTCAGATCTCCCTTAAATTGTACTGACTGTTTGATCATCTGGATGATTGTCGGCTTTATTTTGAAGTTGTTGGCTTGCACTGGTGGCCTAGTTATACTTGGACCACTACCATCAGCCGTGGGTACTGAAAATTCCCTCAATGTTTTGTTTTTCGCCATCTCAATGACAATCGCCTCTCGTTCTTTTCTTTCTCTGTTAAGTCTTCTTGCGGTTCTTTCAATCTCTAAATCAATAGGAACCATTGGATGATGTCTAGCTCTTCACATAAACTACACAAAAAGAAAGAAATTGTGAGATCACAAGCTAACAGAAAAGAATAGCAAAATTAAACTAGAAAACAATTAAAACTAAAATTAAACTTCAATCTAGCTAACATAAGAAACATTCAATGTTAACACAAAAATCAATCCCCGACAACGACGCCAAAAATTTGATGCACTAAAATTACAACATGCAATGTGTAGCAAGTGCACTAGTTGCAAAAAAGTAATAAAGTGATGAGTAGAGTATCGTTTCCACGAGGATTGCTTGTTAAGCACTGATTTTCCTAGTTGTTTATCAAGTTGGAGAAACTGAAAGATGTTTGGATTTGCGGGAGAAATTTAAGTTTAAGCTAAAGTGAAAACAAAATTTACTACATACTTTAAAAACTAATTAATGACAGCAAGGTTAATTCAAGAGAAATATCAATTAAAACAAACGGTTAGGGTTTTGACTTCACTAGGATTATATGAATTAATCTATGAATTATGTTACTTCTACACTCACATGCACGGATTATAAATCGGACTCCCTAATGTGTAAAACATACCTTCTCAGGCTATGTTTTCCTACTTCTCCCTGTTAAGCTTCCGCACCCAACAATTTGAAGGTTAATAGTTTCAAGTTCGTTAAGCTAAATAGAATCCTAAATTGGTTTCATTGATTCTCAAACCTATCTATAGCGTTCAATACAACAATGGCAATTACCCTAAGAAGCTAATACATGATTCACTTCTCAATCTCATCATGCTCAACAAGTAAATTCAATAAAAACAAGAGTAATCACATAATCCATGCAATAGAATATAAAAGCAACGTCAATTTATTGATTAAACAAAAAAAATTCCAATTTCATCAAAACCCTAACCCAAAAGTGAGTTAGTTCATGCTAAAATTAACACAAATCGAAATAAAAAACAGTAAAAATGCATTCAACATGTTGAAATAAAGAAAAGAGAACAAAATCTTCCCTATTTGATGAATCCAAAGAGTTCAATCTCCAATCTTCTCTTCTTTTCTCCCAAAAAATGTCGAACTCCCTTCTAAAATGACTAAGTCTCACTTACATAGTTGGTCCAAAAAAACCTAAGACTCGCCTAAAATTAAAATGCACAATTTTATAAAAAACTGAAACTTGCAGACTTCGCTGCGACAATGAGTTGGTTTAAAATTCTTAATCTGTCCCAAGAGTTTATCGCTGCGGCGAAGAAAGAACTTTGTTGCGGTGAACTTTTCTGAACAATTCTGAAATTATGGAACTTCCCTCCGCTTGGTTCCTCACTTGAATCTTCAATCTTTGGTGCTCTCCAATAGGAATAAGCTTCATAGTGCTTCAAATCCACTTCAGAACTTTCCTGAATCCTGAGATTCACTTGCTTCTGGGTCCAGAAATAAATTTCGCTCAGTATTTGCTCTAACTGCACGTTTTGGCCTGAAACATAAAATATATGAAATTAAGTTGCAATTCAGGAACAAATGAAATAAGAAGTATCCAAAATCCGGCCAAAAAGCCTATATCAAACATTATAATTTTTGTCTTGTAACACTGATAATCCTAGGATTATCAGTGTTACAAGACAAAACTTTCTTTAAAGCCCGTATGATTGGTTTTTATTCTTTCTTTCCTTTTAGTTGTGAGCACATTTGATACTGTTTTTAAACTATTTTATGTGGTCAGCATATGTAACGCCCACATGGAGGTATGTAATTTAATTTATGTTTTTATAGCCCTTAGTTAATTTTTGTTAAAGTTATTTTAAGAGAATATGAAGAAAATGTCTTAAACTTGCATTAAGGTTAAAATGGACTTTTCACTCAAAATTAGTTGAAAAAGTGGGGAGTGAAAAGAAAGAGAATTTCATGTAAAATGCAATAAAAATGAGGGCATTATGGTAATTGACTAAGGGACATAGATGGAATTTCTAAGAAAGAGCAAGGGAAAAATGGGAAAGTGTGTTTATAAAATAAGATGTTAAGGGTTTGTAACCCTTATTTCTCTCATTCCACCGCCACTTTCCTTCTCCTTTCTCTCTCAATTTTTCACTCAATTCTTCAAGGATTTTGAGGGCTTTTGAGTGGATTTTAATAGGGTTTTGATCCTAGGCAACAAGAGGTAAGAATTCTTGCTTTTCATCTATGATTTAATTGTGTAAAAGTTGAGTTCTTATGAAGTTTATGCTTAGGGTTAAGAGAAGGTTTGAATCCAACAAGAGTAGAGAGCTTATTAGAGACTACTCAAGCATAAGGTAAGTAAATTCCACTCAAAATCCAACTTAAGTTAAAAGTTTAAGAAATCAAGTGAGAAGAGATTTCTTGTACGCATGCATATGTTATGATTATTGAGAAATTGAGATGAGATTGATGATTATTTATGCTTGTTGTTGGATATATTTGAGTATGAGAAGTGTATGTGATGGTATGATGATGGGTTGAAATTGGAAGAATTGGAGAAACTTTTGGTACTGTTTTTGCCGTGTAGGTGTGGTGATGATACAAGAGGGTTTTTCTCTCAATTTGGACGGTTTAAGAAACAAATAGAATGATAATTAAATTAGGGTTTGTATATGCACATTTATTGTTTGATGAAATGCCTAAGAGAAGCATGAGTATGAGTAGAAACCTTAATTTCATGCAACATTGCATATTTGCATTTCATGAGTGCATTTAAGTAAGAATTTTAAGCATGAGCCATCCATATGCATATATTTGTATATGTGTAATAATTTAAGAAAGAATGAAGAATTTTTAGAATAAAACACTTTAAGAGTAAAGAGAAAGAAAGAATAAGCATTAAAGAATTAAAGAAAGAAAAAAGTGTTAAAGAAGAGAAAAGAATAGGTTGGTGTGATGGGGTACCGTGAGTGTTAAGAAGAAATTCCCACATGCATGCCACCTTAATTGAGTGGCATAAGAAGAAGAAGAATTGTACGACCCGTAAGAGTGTATGTGGATGAGGGTTGTACCAAGAAGAATTCTTGCATGCACACCATCTTAATTGAGTGGCATAAGAAGAAGAAGAATTGTACGACCCGTAAGAGTGTATGTGGATGAGGGTTGTACCAAGAAGAATTTCCTACATGCACGCCACCTTAATTGAGTGGCCTAAGAAGAAAGAAAGAATTTGTACGGTCCGCAAGAGTGCATGTAGATAAGGACTATACTCACTCACACGGCCAAGGTTCCAAATCCATACATCAACTGAGTCTGATTGGCAAAGAATAAGAAAAGAAAGAATAAGAATAAGAAAGAACAAGAAAGAATAAGAATAAGAAAAGAAAGAATGAGAAAGAATAAGAATAAGAAAGAATGAGAAGGCTTGAACAAGCAAAGAAAAGAAAAGAAAAGAAAAGAAAAACAAGAAAGAAAAGAGAAGCTTGAGCAAGCAAGACAAGAAAGAAAATAAAAGAATAGAAAGAAGAAATAAAATACATTTTTTATGCATTATTGCATAAGCATTTCACTTATGCATATTACCATGAATTCCATCATGGTTAGAAAGAATAGAAAGAGTAGAAAGAATAGAAAGAACAGAGAGAAAGAAAGAACAGAAAGAACAAAAAAAAAAGAAAAGAACAGCGAGAATTAGAAACAGAGAATGAATTAAGAAGAAGAGAATTAAGTAAGGAATGAACCAAAGAAGGAGAAGAGTTAAGGGATTTACTTATTGAGCATTTTTATACTCACCCCGTTGGTTTTCCATGTTTTTGCAAGAAATAGGTGAGCAGCGGTCGGAAGGACGTCGACAAGCGGAGAGAATTGGCATTATTGTCCAGCGTTGCGAAGTTTTTGTACTTGTTATTTTGGTATATGTAAAGAATTATATGTTATAAGTAAAGACAAAAATTGGGCCCAACTATTTTCATATGCTAATTATGTATATTTTTATTGTATATGTTTTAAAATATACTATTACAAAGAAGTCATTACAACATATTTATGCTAGGCTGAACATCTTCAAGCTTTAAGATTCTTAAAATGTTCATTAATCCTGTAAAATGGTTAATATAAGCTATTTTTTCAAATTTATATTAACATTGTTTCAAAATATTCTTGCTTTGTGTGAAAATCGGCGAGTGCTTTTTGATAACACGACTAAGGATGAAACCAAGAGAGCTAAACAAGTTGGAGAGCTTCTCTCCCTTGTTAATAGGGTCATAGTGCAGAATGGTGGACAACCATACACAGATGAAATATTAACAAGGTGAGTTTGTTCACAATTTTTTTAATTTTTTTTTTTTTTTTTTTACTCATGCAGTTCACATTAAAAACGTTGTGAGTTAATGTCTTTATTTGATATACAGAAGGGGGCTATGAAACATCATGAACAACAAGTGGAGGTTGATTCCCTAAAGGGATATTCAAAACAAGAAATTACAGAGCTGAAGGCGAAAATAGAAAGATCATATGAAGATCAACTCAAACGAATTAGTGAATTGGTAATCTTGTTGATCTCTGTTCATTTATTGATTTATCATGCGCATTTGCGATTAGATACTCTAAGTTGTATAATTACAAGATGGTAAAGGTACAATTATGGCCTTTCCATGTATTTATGGAGAACACCGCCCCTAGAAAGATTAAATTTCTTATAAACCTCTTAAGAATGCTTTAACTTACCATTTCATTGAAGAAAACTCTTTTATGAAGCCATATTTTCACATATTTTGATTTAATGACTATAACTAGTTGAATTTTTCATGAAGGTTTTCTAGATACTCTTTTGCATTTTGACTATCAATGAATTAAGAAGCAATAAGAGTACCTATGGTAGTTTGTTCAAATCGAATTGCACCTTTATTGTCAAGCATTTTTGTACTGTACTTCCTGTTTTATTACTATTATTTCCCCTTTCTGCTAGTCTAAAATTATAGCACGCCTTGGAATGATCTTGGTACTCGATGAGATCCTATGTAAACATATATTCTTATATGATTAACAATGGTTGTAGGATTTCAGGGGTCCTCCAACTATATCAAATTTAGGGATGCCATTTTACTTGGGAATGGTTTCCAGTTGATAAATTTGTCAATGTTTTAGCTAATGCCTTATCTTTTCCATTCATCAATAATATCGAGCAGTATTTGTATTATATTGTTATTTAAGGGCTTAATGGGCCACGTTGATGTTTTTAATAGCTTGAGTTGAAGCTCATAGAGACAACTAGTAAGCTTGAAAAGCAATTGGTAGAAAAGCAAGCTGTCCGATAAAAGGCAGAAGAGAACACACATGTAGCTCAAATGAAATCAAACAATGAAATTCGTAAGCTTAGAGTGAATCTTAAGAATACGAATAGGGAGAATGAGAGGCTTCGTAATCAAAGTGGGGGAGGTCGAAGATGGTGTGCTATTTTTTGAACAATCTCAGTCATTTGTGAGCACATTTTGTGCAATCACGTGAAGAACACCTAAGATTGTTTTATCTTACCCTGATGTCAATATGTTCATACCGCAAATATATGTCGTCGTAGCTTAAATATATTGTTATACAATAAAGTTAGAGGTACAAAGTCTCTTAGGAAGAGACTTTGTACAAGCTGACATGATATCAACATGTGGGCCATAGTACTAATTCCCACCCCCCCCAAAAAAAAAAATTCAAAACAAAATTTCCCCAAAATTGGATAACCCTAAATAAATTCCCTCCCAAATTTGACAAGTCCTAACTCATATTCTCTCCCAACCCAAACCATCAAAATTTCTAATTCCCCTAATCAAATCTCGGTTTGTCAAAATTCCAGCCGGCCAGCAAAAAAAACAAAAAAAAAAAAAAAAAAAAAAAAAAAAAGAAACTGCAAGCAACTGGAATCAAAGATGGAGATGCTGATAGCATTGATGACCATACCCGCAAAATAGTAAAAACGAAAAGCAAAAGAGAAAAAGAAAGAGGAAGGAGGTAAAGGACCTATGATTTGAGACTAAAATAGAGAATTTGGCTATCCATTCTAAAAGAAAAGAGCAAAAGAAAAAGTATGCAGAGCACAAGAAAAAGTACGCACTTCTTACTCTTTATTTTCTTTGATCTGATTATGATGATACTTGATGCTGCCTCTAATCAGTTGCATCTTGTCGTTGTTGGAATGGTTTCCATTGACTTTAATATGCTAAATATAGTCTAAAATTGATATGAAAGGTGACATTGTTGCTTTGAAAATTGCTTTAGAATTGAATGTGGTATGCTTTTGGAATCCAACAACTATAGCATCTGCATACAAAGTTTAATCCTTTGCAAGTGCACGAATCGCAATCGTAGCATAGTGCACAAGTAAGGGTCGATAACACAGAGACTGGAGGTGTTCTCGCAATCCTAGTAACTATGCCTTGATGAATCAAAACAAGAATTGAAATAAAGAAAACATATAAACAACATTAAAGTAAATCTAAATCTAACTATCTACAAAGAATCCTAGGGCTCTAACTCCATCACAATTATCAGGCTATGTAAAACCCCCCTCCAGTCAGGTATCCTCTAAATATCCCTCAATGAGAATCTCGAGGATACATGTCTGGAAAATGAGTTGTATTTAGAAAAAATATATGTGTAAGGATAATAATAGTAATATCAAATACATGCATATAAAATGTCATGCAGGATCCAAACATATAATTTCAATACTTTAAGAATTTATCCATAAAATACACATTCGAAACATATTTATAAGGTGGACTATTCCAAAAGGTGTTTCACAAATATTTATCATTTACATTATTTACATCAAGATAAAAACATCAAGAGGACAATAAACCATCTCCCCTCATGTGTAGCCCCGCTGTCTCTAGCATCCCTCGCTTCTAATCTATCTGCAAAGAAATCAACAATAAAAGGGTGAGCGCTAATCGCTCAGTAAGGAATGATCCGTTTCATTCTAAATGTGCTATTTGATCTTTATTTAAACATATTTGTTAACACATCACTTATCTTTTACATCTAGGGATACTTTCCCTTTTATTATATATATATATTTTTTTCTATTTCATATGTCTTTCATCATTTTATACCATGGCTATATAACATCAATGTGTACACATACAAATAAGTATATAACATAGTACACACACATCACATGTCATGACATAACATCTAAAATCATCTAACATGAGCATAAATCATCACATAATGTAAATAACATCATAACTCATGTAATGCTACTAAACGCATATGAACCATTTAATGTCTAGCCAATCGGACTTTTCTTAGCATCTTAAGCACTTCATATCATCTAGCCTCAAATTCATCTAGAGCTCATATCATCGGGAGGCGTGCTTATGCGTTATTTAGCATCTAAAGCATATATTCATCTTTCCTCAACCCGTATACGAGGATATGCTTACGCGTTTCCCATCATGTCTATATGAATCTCTAACATCTTATGGCATGTAAATACATATTTTGGTGAGCTTAATACTTTTAATTCATCTATGGATTATCAATCCATTTACATTACCTCTTGCTCACATACATCATCTTAAAACATGTATTACATTGCAACTTCATGCCATTTCATAACATTAATCATGCATTGACATCATGACCATGTATATCTTTCAAAGATCATCTAACTAATGGGTAAACATTAGTACATGGCATAATTACAATAATACATTAATAATCAATTCATAATCATAAGAATTGATCATGTTAAATCTTAAACTTTAATAACCAGTTTATGCTTCAGGCCATTTTCCATCCTCTTCTCAAACGAATTGGCTCTTGGCATAAACATAAAAGTTATAGGTCTGTGTCTTAGCTTTCTAATGCTTCAAGAATCATCTCATTTCGATTTTTATAACTCAAGTTATGGTCGAAATACTGAAGCAGGGTTAACAAAACCCCTAAGCCCACTAAATCCGAATTTTCATATTAACTATGCCACATCAATTCCTATTGACATTAACCAATAGGTTAACTTATGGATCAAATAAACCTCCCCTTAATAGTCTTTAACATCTTAAAGGAAGTGTAAAATCTCATTCCCATAATCATCCATTATTGCTATAACATTGTAAGCTAATGCAAACAACACATCAACACTTCTAATAGCAACCATTCAACACCATGTGGCCTCCAATACTACAATTTTTGCCACAATCAGTATCCACACTTCATTTTCTTCAATCAAACATAACAACTCATAAAACATAAATAGCAATAACTTCATGTATAATGAATTCAAGGCAATAAGTAGAATAAATGAGTTCAACTACACTTGCCATCAACTAATTCTATGCCTTAAAGCCTTAATTTAAGGTTTCATAAAAATCTACAAACCCTAGCATAAACCCTAAAGTCATGGGAGGTTCTTCCTTACCTTTTTAAAGACTTCCTCCAACAAATCCTTTGCCTTTGACTTCTTTTACACCTTAATCCTACATATATAACATTATACCTCAACATCTACCTCAAATCTTCAAATCACATCAAAACTAAAGTTTTTAATCCTTACCTTAAACCCTTCAAATTGAAGATCCAAGGCTCCTATCTTGTTCTCCTTGAAAAATTATGCAAAACTCCTTGAAAACCTAGAGAAAGAAAGCTTGTTTCATGGAAGATTTGAGAGAAAATGGAAGAAATGTTGAAGAAAGGCTCTCTCCTTTGGCTTGAACGAATTTCATCTCATTTATAGGAAAATATTTCATTTATTTTCCAAAATTATGCAATTGGCCCAATTATTTTAATTGTATAACTCATAAGTCCTTAATTCTTCATATAAGGGCATTTTGGTCATTTCACACTAGACATAATTATTACTTAATTAATGCCATTAAATGCAATGAAGCCTACTCATCCTTGACTTTTTCAATGCTTATCCATAGGCAAAATGACCATTTCACCCCTAATGCCTTTCTATGGATAATTGATTCATACCGTTCCAAATGAATCAACTATTTTGCCCTTAGTTAGATTTTATGCTTTTTAACATAAAATTAACATCTAAAGGACTATTTCGAGTTAGGAACATACCTTTGACATCTTGGGTATTACAGGCTACATGTTCATCATAGAACTATCGTTCTCCCCACTCCATTTTAGGGTTCGTACATCATCGGGTTCAACCTAGTACTTTCATCATTCAAACTAGCTAGTGGTGTATAGCCTAGTCTAAACAACGAAGGAACCAATTCGCATAGACACAATGTAATGACTCTTTTATACTGCTATACAAATAAAAATACATATAATAAAATATATGTACATTAGAAAAAGTAGTTCGGCCCAAAATTTTCTTTTATTAAATATACACATTCTATACACAAAGTTAGTATCATATACAAAAGTCATCAAAAATGTGGTGGACAGTGTAGCTATTTCTCTTCGTTTGCCGACGTCCTCCCGACAAACGTTGCTCAGTAAGTAAATCCTCTACTCGTCTATCCCCGTAACTCTTTCTCTTAATTCTTTCCTTACATTACTCTCTACTTTTCTCTTTCTGTTTCTCTTTCTCATAACTCTTTTCTATTAACTCTCTCTCTCTGAATGTCACGGCCCCATCTTACTAGAAGCACCGCTGGGACTCACTCCCACTCCTCGTGACTTTTATTTCTCATGCTTTCTTAATGTCACGGCCTCATCTTACCAGAGGCACGGCTGGGAACTCAAGCCCACTCTGCGTGACTTCTACTCATTCAAATGTCAAGGCCCCATCTTACCGGAGGCACAGCCGGGAATTCAATCCCACTCTTTATTACCTTTACTCATTTCTGCCGATTGGATTCGATTATGCATGGATTTGGAACCCTTGGCCAGGTGAGTGTATATTCTCTCTCTCTCTAGAATGTCACGGCCCTATCTTACCGAAGGCACGGCCAGAACCTTGTGTTCCACTCTTTGTGACTGTCACAGCGCCATCTTACCGGAGGCATGGCTGGAACCTAGTGTTCTACTCTTCATGACTTCTACTCATCACTCACAGGTTCCCCATCGAACAACCTACTCTATTCTCTTCGTTAGCACTACTTTCTTTTTGTTCTCTAGTGCTCATTCTCTTTTTCTTTTACTCTTAGAGTTTTCTCATTCTCTTTACTCTTAGAGTATATTCTCAAAATTCTCTACTCTTTCTCAAACTACTTCTCAAATGCACAATTAATACATATGGATGGCTCATGCTCATTAAATGCAGTCATGAAATGCAAGCATGCAATGTGGCAATAATTAAGGTTTCTCTACTCACACTCATACTTCTCTTAGGCATTTCATCAAACAACTCATGTGCTTACAAAAACTCTTCTTTAACTACAACTCTACTTCTCTCTTTAACCATCCAAAATGGGAGGAAACTCCCTTCTATGGTCATAGTTCCTGTCATAAAAGAACACTCCAACTTCATCTCAAACTTCAATTTCTCATCACACATCAACACTTCTCATAAATTAAGTGTATCCAACAACCATAAAATAAATACTCATCTCAACTCAATTTCTCAACAAGCATAATATATACATACATAAAGAAATCTCTACTCAATGATTTCTTAAACTTTAACTTGGGTTGGATTTACTTACCTTGTGATGGAGTGATTCCACTAGCACTTCTCTTTTCCTTTGGTAGATAGCCTTTCCTCTACAACATTAAAACAAGAATACTATAAGATGTCAACACATCTTTAAAGAAATTCCACATCTAAAGCAAGAATCCTTACCTTAGGATGCTTTAGATTAACTCTCTACCAAAACTACTCAAAAGCTCTCAAAAATCCTTAAAAGATTGGAGGAAAAGTTGAGAGAAAATGGTGAATGGGAATGGCGGTGGAAGAAGAGGAATAAAGGGTTTACTAAGCTCGATCCCTTTTTAGCTCATAATCTACACATGCATTCCCATTTTGCCCTTGCTCTTTCTTAGAAATTCCATCTTTGTCCTTTGATTCATTACAATCACACCCTCACTCTAACATATTCTCCATGAAATTTCCTTGCATTTCACTCCTCACTTTTCCTACTAATTAGGGGCAGAATGGTCACTTTGCCCTTATGGAAAATTTTCTAGAAACTTCACTAGAAAAATTTGCTGGCTCTTCGCCCTGGCGAAGAAATCCAGAGCATACGTCGCCGCGACAAAACTTCTTCTTCGCTGCGGCGAAGTCTGCACTTCCAACATTCCGCAAGACTTCACCAAATTCAGGGCAAACACTCAACCAACCCAACACATAAATTCAACCAAGGGCTAACCGACCAATATTAACAATATACAAACTCAATTGAGAGCAAATCAATGAACATTTAGACAATACAACAAACAAAGGCTACGTACCTCAAGTGGGGCATTACACACAAATCATCCATTCATAGAGCTAATCAAAATAGGCATGGCGTCTCTCATTTCTAAAGAATTACCGTGGCCATTCGAAATAACCTAGTGTTTCCATCAACTAAACTAGCTAATGGCGTATAGCCTAGTCTAGTAATGAAAACCCATTAAGCACAAGACGACCTTAAAGACAATAATCGAGCTACACCTAGGCAAGGCTACAAATCAATCATTCCACACCCAATCTTGTCCCACACAATCAATTAACTAACATCAATTTTGATCAGGCCCTAACATCAACCAAAGATTGAATCAAATGCAATGAATGAATCTAGAACATAATAGAATAGATCAAACAAATAGATTAACAATAAAATACAAGCCTTCAATTAGATAACATCAAATCCCTAGAAAACAAAATGCAACATAAAGGAAAAGAAACAACAATAACCAGAACCATAATCATGAGGAATAAAGGAGGAGGAGAGGAAGAGAACCTCCTCTCCTTGTAAGCTCCACCTTTCCAAGAAGCCTCAAATGTATTCTCTCCCTAAAATGTGTATGTAAAACTAAAAACTTCCTAAAAATGGACTAAAGTTGCCGTTTTATGGTTTTTAGACAAAATGGCAAACTTGTAAAAACTGGTCACCGAAGTTAGGGTTGGAAATGCGATATTTTTACATTTTGCATGATTTGCAGTGCGGCTCAGTTTATTTGCTCTACGGCTCACTTTAATTGCGCCCTGGCTCGTTTACGCCATGGCTCAATCTATTTGCACCTCGACGTGTTTACGTCACAGCTAATTTAATTGAGCCACAATGCAAAGTCAGAATTTAACACTTTATTTCTCGCCTTGATTTATCCACACTCGAAGGGGTCCAGGACATCCGAACACTAGCACAAGCACAAATAATCCATTCTTTTGCACCTGAATACCTGAAAACACACACAATATGTTAGTAACTGAACAAATTTGCGTAGTAGAAAAACGTAATATTTAAACAAATCGATCAATTACGTGAACCAAGATCCGAGTACAGATTATAATGTTTGCATTTATAAACTGAAACATAAAATAAAACTATATTAAAAACAAATCCGTACAATGATTTAGTTCATACCGACATTTGGAGGCTCCTCTGAATATCACTGACTTCGGACACAAACATTGTTTACCAACTTCTGTTCACTGGCTACTATTCATAAGTTACTATTCACTAGCTACTGTTCATGTGATTCTTCGCTAATCAATCCAATGCAGGATCGCACTCACGGAAGTCAACATGAAGATAATCCGTAGAACCCTTGATTATTTTGCTAGAACAATCAAGGGCTTTAAGAATCAAGAAAGAAGAACAAGAAAAAATTCCATCTTCACTTAAGAGTGTAACGTGAGAAAGAGAGAGAGAGAGAGAGATAGGCTAGGGTTTCTGATTATTGAATAAATCCTCATTTCTTTTAATTTTAAGTTGCACTTATATAGTACAACAATTAAAACCCTATTCCACATAGGAATAGACATGGGCTCCAACCCTAATTCACCCTTGCAACCAAACACACCCTTTATTGTATTTTAATTAATAAATTATTATTATAATTAAAATCAATTAATATATAATAATATATTTAAATATATACAAAGATATATTTAAATATAATCTCACTAATTTAATTTTAATATTAAAATTAAATACAGTCAACAACTTTAGCAAATTTAATTTCACTATGAGATTACCAAAATACCCTTTTGTCCTAAAAGACGAAAATACCCTTCTCAATAATTTATTCATAAATTATCTTCTAAGTGTGTGACCTGTAGACTCCTCATCATATCGGCAGTGTGTAGTATCGTGATTAACACCAATTAATCGTCTCACTGCATGCAGACCAAGATTGGCCCCTAGCAAGGCATCATGGCCACCTGATAGATTCGAATTCAGCAAAACCGTAGCCTGTCAACAGTATGGTTACCATGCAATCCAATCCTTTCATCATCCGTTCTCTCATCGAGACTGAGGTATAGAAATAGTGTCAACCTCCAATATCCTTGACATGTTTGTATTCAGTTAATGGACCAATGATCAGAATAATAAATTAGATTGAGCATCAACTCAATCCCACTGTGGCCAAAAATTTAGTGTCATTGCCAATTACTGAATTACCCAGTCAGATAACTTCTCCCATACCCAGGAGTAATGAATCCTTTGTCGATCCACCATAGTCTCGATACACTTCTCAATGTAGCCAATCACTACCGTATTCATAGCTTTAAATAGAACTACATTGGGCTAGTGTCAAACTACACCAATTGGTGCACGAGGCACTCCAGTGATCTCAAGTCTAAGGATCACATGCACCACCATCCGTTAGAGGATTTATTCCATAGACACTAGGGTTACCATCTATATGGAATCCTTTGGTAGGTCTGTCCAGTGAACTTGCCTCTAGCAAGCACCCATGCGTTGAACCAAGTTGTCAGCAAACAACCTTGACAAGTGAGATTCGTCACTGCCTTTTGACATGGTCGTTCAATGCTATGATAGCCTTACCCTATTATCTGTGTCCTTGGTCAGAATAATACTAGGGCTACAGATGTTTCTAGAATGGCCATCATATGTGATCATAAGGTTCTCGCTATCAAGATTTAGAACACTTGATACCCTTGTCACAGTTCTACCATCCTAAGGACATATATCATTACATATAACTATGATTTACGCGACATAGAAAAATATGCTTTTTATTGATAAATAAACATTTATTATAAAGTCAATCTTACAATAATTGATTGGCTCTAGGGCACCTACTCTAACAATCTTCCACTTGCATTGTAGCCAATCATTCTTGTATCTAATATCGAATGACCTTAAGTGTTTTTCATGCTTCTGCTGTGATAGAGGCTTCGTCAGTGGATCGGCAAGATTGTCATTAGTATGCACTTTACTGATCTTTATATTCTTCCTCTCAACCATTTCTCTGATGAGATGAAAATGTCTAAGTAGGTGTCTAGACTTTTGGTAAGACTGTGGTTCTTTTGTTTGAGCTATTGCTCCATTGTTGTCGCAATAGACATCTATTGGATCAACAATCGTGGAAACCACACCCAGTTTGGTGACAAACTTCTTAATCCAAACTGCCTCCTTGGTCACATCGGATAACGTAATATACCCAGCCTCTATTGTAGAGTCCACTACAGTGCTTTGCTTAGAGCTCTTCCATCTCACTGCACCCCCATTAAGACAAAATACAAACCTTGATTGTGATCAATAATCATCTTTATCCGTTTGGAAACTAGCATCACCGTATTCCTTTAACAGTGAGCTCATCTTCCTCTCCATATATCAAGAACATGTCCTTAGTCCTCTTTAGGTACTTAAAGATGTTCTTGACAACTATCCAGTGATGCTCACCTAGATCCGATTGATATCTGCTACAAGTGCTCAATGCACATAGACATCAATCTGAGTAAACAACATGGCATACATGATGGGTGCAATTGCTGACACATATGGGATCCCCTTCATTCTATCTTTCTCATCGTGTGTTTTAGGACACATATCCTTAGAGAGATAGACATCATGTGACATCAAAAGAAATCCCATTTTGGATTCTTCCATACTGAATCTCTTTAGTACCTTGTCAATGCATGTACTCTGACTTAGGCCAATCAAACCTACGTGATATATCTTGGTAGATCTTTATTCCGAGGATGTAGGCTGTTTCTCCTAAGTCCTTTATGGAGATACACTTGGATAACCAAGTCTTTATCGATAGCAAGTTCGGTACATTATTCCTGATCAGAAGTATTTCATCGACATACAACACTAGGAATGCCATTGTCCTCCCACTCACTTTTTTGTAAACACAAGGCTCAACTTTGTTCTTGATAAAACCAAATTCTTTTATGGCTTTATTGAAAAGAATGTTCCAGCTCCTTAAAGCTTGCTTGAGTCCATAAATGGATCTTTGCAACTTGCATACCTTATTAGCTTGACCATCAAGAATGAAACCATTGGGTTGTGTCATACACACATCCTCTTCAAGGTTTCTGTTCAGGAAAGCTGTTTTCAGATTCATTTGCCAAATTTTATAGTCATGATATGCAACAATTGCAAGCATAATTCTGATGGATTTGATCATGGCAACTGGTGAAAAGGTTTTCTCATAATCAATACCATGAATTTGTTTGAAACCTTTGGCAACCAGTTGTGCCTTATAAGTATGCACCTTGCCATCCATGTCAGTCTTCTTCTTGAAGACCCATTTGCACCCTATGGGTTTTACCCCTTCAGGTTGGTTCCACCAAAGACCATACTTGGTTCTGGTACATGAAGTCCATCTCAGATTTCATGGCTTCAAGCAATTTAATGGAATCTAGGTCTGATATAGCGTTTTTGTAGGTTCTGGGTTCATTGTCTTGGTAGACTAGTACGTCACAATGTTGAGTCACGAGATAACTGTATATCTTTGGCTTATGGCGTACTCTCACAGATTTATGTAGCTCATGTGCTACTTGAGGTGGTTCACTTTGATCCACAGATTGTGGAGTGACCTCCTCACGATGTTCAACCACCTCTTGTGGCACATCTTCATGTCCTTAGTCTAATGTACCTTGTGGTTCTAGAACTTCATTGAGTTTTACCCTTTTCCCACTAGTACTTCTTAGGAAAAATTTCTTTTCTAGGAAGACACCAGTACAAGCAACAAAAATTTTGCGCTCTTCTTGGTGGTAGAAATAGTACCCTTTGTTTTCCTTAGGATACCCTACAAAAATGCATCTCTTAGATTTTGGGCCCAGCTTGTTTGAAGTCAATTTCTTGACATAAGCTTCACAACCCCAAATCCTTAGATAAGACAAGTTGGGCTTTCGCCCACTCCATAGTTCATATGGAGTCTTATCTATAGACTTTGACAGCCACGGTTCAATACGTGAGTCGCAGTCTCTGGGGCATAACCCCAGAATGATGGAGGTAGATAACTAAAATTCATCATGGACCTAACCATGTCAAGTAAGATCTTCTTCCTCCTCTCAGACACTCCATTGTGCTTGGGTGTATATGGAGGGGTGAATTATGATACTATCTCAGATTCTTTCAAGTACTAAGAAAACCCAGAGCTCAAGTATTCACCTCCTTGATCCGACCAAATAGCCTTAATACTTTTGCCCAACATATTATGTACTTCATTCCTGAATTCTTTCAAAGACTTCAAACTTATGTCTCATGAGGTAGACATAACAATATCTACTAAAATCATTAGTAAATGTGATGAAGTAGGAATATTCACCTCTGGCTTCAACTGTTAGTAGACCACATACATCACTATGGATGATGCCTAATAGTTCAGTAGGCCCTTTCACTTTGTCCTGTGAAAGGTGACTTGGTCATCTTGCCTAAAAGGCATGACTCATATACCTCAAATGACTGGAAGTCAAAAGGGTCCAAAACTCTATCCCTTTGAAGTTTTGCAATGCGGATCTGATTAACATGACCCAATCTACAATGCAAGAGATATGTATGGTTTTAATCGCTATGTTTAGCTTTCTTAGTTTCAATGTTGAGAATATCCTTATTGTTTAAATCAAGAACATATAGTCCGTTATATAACCTTGCAATTCCAAATAGAATACCATTCAAACCAAAGGACAACAATCCATTAGAAATTTCAAAATGATATCCTATATTAGCCAAAGCAGATGCTGAAATAATGCTTCTAGAAATTGTAGGTACAAAAAAATAGTCTTTGAGTTCTAATAATAAGCCAGTGGGCAAAGACAAAAATAAGTCCCTACAGCTAATGCAGCCACATGTGCTCCATTTCCAACTCGTAGGTCCAGTTCTCCTTTGGCGAGCACTCTGCCTTAGTCCCTATATATCAGCACAAATGTGAGTACCACATCCTGCATCAATGGCCCAAGATGTTGAAGGAGAGAAGTTAATCTCAATCATGTACATACCTGAAGCCAAAACATCTAACTTTTTCTTGTTTACAAGGAAAGCCTTGCAATGTTTCCTGTAGTGGCCAGGCTTGCCACAATAGAAGCAGACTGCCTTCCTACCTTTCCTAACACCACCCTCAGGCTTGCAAGCATCTTATCCTTTGGGCTTAGGCTTGGGCTTGGGATTGGCCTTGGCCTTTCCCTTTCCTTTACCTTTTCCTTTACTAGCAACAACTAGTAAAACAAGTATGGACTTTTTCATGTCTTGCTCTGTAATCCTTAGCATGATCAGAGGTTTCATCATGTTGTTCATATTGAAGTTCATTATGAATGATGAAAAAGTATTAGGTAAGGATTGCAGAACTGAATCCACTTGTAATTCTGCATCCAACCTAAATCCCAAAGTCTCAAGCCTCTTTATGTACCCAATCATCTTGAGCACACGAGGACTAACTTGGGCTCCCTAAGTCATGCGACTTCTAAACAATGCACTCGACACCTTGTACCTCTCATGTCGAGCGTTTCCTTCGAAAAGCTTCTCGAGGTGCAAAATTATGGCAGCTGTGTCCATATTCTCATGCTGCTTTTGTAGCTCAGGTGTCATTAATGCTAACATAAGGCATTGAATAGTATCAGCATCATCAAGGAACCTTTGGCAAGTTTGCTTTACTTCTTGAGTGGCATCAGGATCAGGCTTATCCAAATAAGGCTTGTCAAGGATATATAATTTCTTTTTGGACTTTAGTACAATCCGAAGATTTTGATACCAGTCCGAGAAATTAGATCCATCCAGCCTGTTTTCTTTCTCGATTATCGATTGTAGTTTGATATTGCTCATTTTTAAATGAATCTACAATACAGAAAAAGTAAATTTATTATCATGTTTATTTTTCATTTTTAAATGAATCTACAATACAGAAAAAGTAAAGTAAATTTATTATCATGTTTATTTTCATTATTTAATAAAGCCTTTTATTAAATAATCGCTCTCACTATTTTTCTCAAGCCAATAGCCCTCACTATTAACTCAAGAAAGTCCGTTGGCTTTCCTAATGGACTGAGATCCCATGTAGCCCATTTCAAAGCTTCGCTTTGGTGAACAAGCCAAAATGGGTTGATTAGGTAGGCCAACAAACTTAATCCATACCAATTGATAGCTCCCACTACTAACCTCAAACGTGAAGCAAGCCAACAAGCCAATCACACAATCCAACGACCTAGTCGTCGTCCTCAAGTGTGATTCCGAGTATCAATAGAGTGGACACTACATGTTGCCATGTACACATAACTAGTGTACTTCTCTACTATGCCTATGATGTGTTTATCAATCTTCGCTTTGGTGAACAAGCAAAACTATCATTTTAAGTCGACCTATCACCATTAAGGAAAACTCTAATGAATTTTAACCTCCTATTGGTAGAAGTATACACTTCACTTTGGTGAACAAGGTTTTGATGAATAGTGGTTTGATTAAAACAATGGTGATGGAAGGCATACGTGACTTAATATAGTTAAGTTGAGGGTTTTTATTTAATGTCTCACTAGATTATTATCTTTGTTAGAATGTCATTGTTTGGCATGTTATTGAACATTCAACCTTAGCATGCATTCTAAACAAAGTAAAACATGCCGGTACATGGCCCATTAAAACTGATTTCCTCAAGCCTAGAGGAGTCGGTGGGTCAATCTAGGGGTTTAAAAGTAAATCTTGGGTCTTCAAGTTATTCCTCTTCATAGCTCCTTCATTTTTTCTTCACGATCATTACAAAGTATTTTATAATAAAAAACCCTATTCTAATTTACATCGATAAAATAGAAACCTCGCATTACATACGAAGGGAGTGAGACGAGAAGAAGAAATACATAGAGATATAAGAGAGAAAGGCAGAACACGTAGATCCTATTTCTTTATAAAATTACAAACAAACCCAAAATTACAATAACATACCAAAGGTCTAAGGCTCATGTACAGGGCACCATGCAGTTTCAAACAAGAACATTGCATACATCCAAAATTAACATTTTGAATTTGGGTGTGTGGAACTATTAAGTTACCCTTCTTTTATGTGCAGAGTTATTATTGGCTTTATAGGTTCAAAAACTGCAATTTGGCCCCCTATCGAAAAGCAGAAAAGCAAAATGAAATAGTGGCTTTCTTGCTGCAGCAAAGAAATTTCTTCACCGTGGCGAAGTTCATACACACATGGTTGCTGCAGCGAAGTTTTATTTCGCCGCGGCAAATACCATAAAGTTCCAACAGACATAAAACATTCCAGAGACTTTGATGCTGCGACTAAGTTTTATTTCGCTGTGGCTAGATCTACTTTTTTGGAAGGTCACCATGGCGAAGGTTTATTTTGCCACAACCAGATTCACTTTTTGCCTCTTGCTGCGGCAAAGTGTTATTTCGCCGTGGCTAACATTGCAAAATAGTGAATTGCATAGTAACCCTTTTTGAAGTTTTTCATGTAACGATATGGATCCAAATCGAATCAAATGCGCAAGCATTCAACCAGGACATCAACCAACCAATAAGTCACTTATCAACACATCATTAGTCAATTGATCAATTGAACAAAATTTTACAGATTTAAAAACAATCAATTTATGCATCAACATGTTATCAATCAATGATTAAACATTATAATCTGGTACTCGAGGCTCTAATACCCAAGGCTCTAATAACATTTTCATGCATAAAATGAAACGTAAAATAAAACTATATTAAAAACAAATCCTTACAAGGATTTAGTTCATACCAATGTTTGGAGGCTCCTCCGAATATCTCTGACTTCGGATATTAACACTGTTCACCAGCTACTATTCATCGACTACTATTCATCGATTACTGTTGACTGGCTACTGTTCACGTGATTCTTCACTAATCGATCCAATGTAAGATCGCACTCATAGAAGTCCACATGACAATAATTTGCAGAACCCTTGATTATTTTGCTAGAACAATAAGGGCTTCAAGAATCAAGAAAGAAGAACAAGCAAAATTTTCTTCGTCACTCAAAAGTGTAACATGAGAGAGAGAGAGAGAGGGTGGCTAGGGTTTTTGATTATTGAATAAATCCTCTTTTGTTTTAATTTTAAAGAAGCAAAACCTTGAGCAAATATGTTAATAATCACATCCAACTCACAAGGAAACACAAGAAAATTTTGATGTGGAAAAACCTCTTAAATGTGAAGAGAGCAAAAAACCACAAGAATCTAACAATCCACTTAAATCCAATATAATCAAAAGAGTTCACAACAACCACAATCCACCAAAAATATTTCATACAAATTTGGAGTCCAATCACAACCTAACACAAGTAAAATACATAAATATTTACAAAGAAATGAATTAAAATCACCAGGGAAGCAGTCAAACTTTAAGTTATATAACTCCAAATCCAACTATTAAAATCAAAACTCAACCATCAAGATTAAGAATTTAACGAAACTTTGCCTCATTTGCTCATCAACCAAACATACTACAAAAAATATACTTAAATTAAAAAAAAATTAGAATTTAGAGCAATATTACTAAATGAAAAGGAGGTAAAAAAACAACAAAAGTTTGCCTCATTTTCTCATCAATCTAACCGACAAAAACACCTTAATAAATTAAAATAAAAAAACCATAGAATTTAGAGCAAAATACAAAATAAAAAGACTCTATTAGCATCATTTTCTCATCAACCTAACATACTAAAAATAACTTAATAAAATAAAATAAAAACCGTAGAAGTCAGAGAAAATTACGAAAGATGAAGACAGTAAAAAAAAAAATAATAATGAAAAAAGCTTGGCCTCATTTTCTTATCAAGGAAACACAGAACAAAAGTTAACAAAAAATAACTAAGAATTCAAAGCACAAAAATAAAATAAAATAACCTAACACATAAAAAAAAAGTAGAAAAATCAACCTCATTTTCTCGGTAACCAAACATGCAAGAAATAGTTGAAAAGAGCGAATACCTTAGAATTCAGAGGTTGAAGCTGAAGAGAAAAGCGACCATGAGTTTGTGTTCAGAGGTTAAGTCTTGTACAGTTGCACAAAATTGACAATTATTGATTTTGAAAGAATGATCATTCTTTCAATTATCTATATGAGTTTTTGCCTTCTTTTATTTCAGAAAATTGGTAAAGGTCACTTGTAGAAGTGGTTTTTGATTAATGTTATAAAGTTTACTCTTAATGAATTTTAGGAGAACTTTATGATAATCTGCAAAACTTCAGGAGAATTCTTGTCGAAGTTGAATGTTTTTACTAAATTTCAAAGGACATCATTGCTAGGAATGAGTACTTAAACTCTTTCTGCAAAAGCTTTTGAGTTAGGAGGAAGAGATGGTGTATTGCAAAGGCATTGTTGCATCATTAAAGTTAGGGTGGTTTTTGTTGCATAAAATTTGGTAGTGAAAAATGAAAATGCCCTCTGTTCTTGGATTCTTCACACTCATTATTTGTTATCCCATAAAATGAAAAGTAAAAATTTTTAAATTTTTATTTACTTATTTGAGGGCCTACCCCCAAATGGCCTTGGTCCACCCTTGGTTACACACTTGGCATACAAGTCTACCTCTCCCTCTTCCTCTTCCATAAGACTGGGTTGAGAGGGTGAGTTGGGAAGGGCTGAGGTGCAGTGTAAAATGTTGTATATGTTTGTGAATAGTAAAGGTGCTGGTGTAGTAAAATGTTGAGGAGATGGTGTTTGATAAACAGAAGGAGCTGTATATGTTTGTGAACAGTAAGGGTTGCCAAGTGAAATCAATGAAGGTACAACACTACTGGTGTTAGTAAACGGTCCCATATACGCAGTGGAAACAAAAATATGAGACAATGATCGTTTACATGAGCCAGGATCAAGGGTATAATTTTACAATTTATATTAAAGTAAAATCTGCACAAAAGGTTAATCATGAGTTTAGAAAAACATACGCACGTTGGAGGCTCCTCCAAATCTGTCAATGAATGTTTTGCTATTGATCCAAGTGTAGGATCGAACCCACGTAGTCCATACGAAGACAATCACAAAAGAACCAAAGAGGGATTTGCTAGATCCTCTTTCGCTTTAAGATTAAGAAGAAAGGAAATCAAATTGAATTGATTATAGGCAAAAAGTGTTTCTGCCGTGGGAGAGAATAAGAGGGGCTGCTGTGTGTGTTTTTATTTTAAAGAGAAATCAATTAATTTTCAATTAGCACACACTTTTCTTTTTATAGTAAATCAAGTTGCCCTATTCCCATATGGAATGTAACAACTCCTTTCTACTCATATACTCATAAAGATACATATAATAAGATATATGTATGATAACATAAATAGATGGGCCCAAATTTTTCTTTTATTAAACATACATATTCTTTACACAAAATAAAGTATCGTATACAAAAAGTCATCAAAATGTGGTGGACAGTGTAACTATTTCTCTTCGCTTGCCGACGTCCATCCCACCGCGTCCTCACCTAGATCCTACAAAACACATAGAAACAACGGGGTGAGCACAACTAATGCTCAGTAAGTAAATCCTCTACTCAGCTATCCTTGCAATTCTTTCTCTTAATTCTTTCCTTGCATTACTCTCTCGTTTTCTCTGTTTCTCTTTCCAACATCTCTTTTCTATTAACTCTCTCTTGAATGTCACAGCCCCATCTTACCGGAGGCATGGCTGGAACTCATCCCACTCTTCATGACTTATACTTCTCATGCTTTCTCATTCTTTCTCATTCGAATGTCACGGCCTCATCTTACCGGAGGCACGGCCTGGAACTCAAGCCCACTCTTCATGACTTCTACTCACTCATATGTCACGGCCCCATCTTACCGGAGGCACGGCCGGGAACTTAATCCCACTCTGCGTGACTGTTACTCATTCTTTGCCGATCAGACTCAGTTATGCATGGATTCGGAACCCTTGGCCACGTGAGTGTATATTCTCTCTCTCATGAATGTCACGGCCCCATCTTGCTAGAGGAACGACCAAAACCTTATGTTCCGCTTCTCGTGACCGTGACGATCCCATCTTACCAGAGGCACAGCTGGAACCGGGTGTCCCACTCTTTGTGACTTATACTCGTCACTCACAGGTTCCCCATCGCACAACCTACTCTATTCTCTTCTTTAGCACTACTTTTTCTTTGTTCTCTAGTGCTTATTCTCTTTTTTTTTTTTTTTTTTTTACTCAAATTCTCTACTCTTTCTCAAGCTACTTCTCAAGTGCATCATTAATGCATATAGATGGCTCATGCTCATTAATGCACTTATGAAATGCCAATATGCAATGTTGCAAGAATTAAGGTTTACTATTCATGCTCATACTTCTCTTAGGCATTTCATCAAACAACTTATGTGCATATAAAAACTCTACTTTATCTATAACTCCACTCTTCTCTTTAACCATCCAAAATGGGAGGAAACTCCCTCATAAACTCTAAATTCCTGTCAAGGAAAAAAAATACTCCCCAAGAGGTATACACAAAACCTCTCCAACTTCAACCCAACTTCACACTCTCTTCACACATCAAACACTTCTCATCATTACATAAATCCAACAAATCATAAAATATCTACTCATCTCATCTCAATTCTCAACAAGCATAATACATACATGCATAGAGAAATCTC
This sequence comes from Pistacia vera, assembly GCF_008641045.1. NCBI lineage: Eukaryota > Viridiplantae > Streptophyta > Magnoliopsida > Sapindales > Anacardiaceae > Pistacia > Pistacia vera. The sequence goes on from NW_022196375.1 coordinate 286,814, forward strand.
TACTCAAAGATTTCTTAAACTTAAACTTGGGTTGGATTTACTTACTTTGTGAGTGAGTGGCTCCACTAGCACTTATCTTTTCCTTTGGTAGCTTGTCTTTTCTTTACAACTTGAAGCAACAATACTATAAGACCTCAACACATTTATTGGTAAAATTCATATCTAAAGCAAGAATCCTTACCTTAGGATGCTTTAGATTAACTTTCTACCAAAACCACTCAAAAAGCCCTCTAGAATCCTTGAAAGGTTGAATGAAAATTTGAGAGGAAAAGAAGAATGGAAGAGGTGGTGGAAGAAGAAGAATGAAGGCTTTACTAAGGTTAACCCCTTTTTAGCTCAAAATATCTACATTCATTCCCATATTGCCCTTACTCTTTTTTGGAAATTCCACCCTTATCCTTTGATTCATTACAATCACACCCCCACTCTAACATATTCTCCATGAAATTTCCTTACATTCCACTTCCCACTTTTCCTGCTAATTAGGGGTAGAATGGTCATTTTGCCCTCAGGGAAAAATATCTAGAAACTTCAACAAAAATCTCAGCCGGCTCTTCGCTACGGCGAAGAAATCTAGGGCATACGTCGCCGCGGCGAAGACTCTTCTTTGCCCTGATGAAGAGCATAACCTCAAAATTCACCAAGTCTTAACCAATTTCAAGGCAAACACTCAACCAAACCAAAACATCACTTCAACCAAGGCCAACCAAACAATATAAACAACATATCAACTCAAATAAGAGCAAAACAATAAACATTCAAGCAATAAACCATAAATTAGCTACGTACCTCAAGTGGGGCGTTACATGGAATAGGCTTGGGCTCCAACCCAAACACCCCATGTTGCCAAACACTCCCAATTTGATATTTTATTTTCCATCATTATCTCAGTTAAAATCAATTAATAAATATATTTAAATATATATTAACATTTAACAATAATGATAATATATTTAAATATGTGCGAACACACATTTAAACTTAATTTCACTTATTTAATTTTTCTAACAAATTAAATAAAGGCTACGACCTCAGCAAATTTAATTACACTGTGAAATTACCAAAATACCCTTTCACCTTAAAAGACAAAAATGCCCTTCTTTCTTCTTGGATTTTAAATTATCTTCTATGTGTGTGACCCATAGGCTCCTCATCATATCGGTAGTGTATAGTATCGCGATTAACACCAATTAATCGTCTCACTAAAACACAGACCAAGATTGGTCCCTAGCAAGGCATCATGGCCACCCGATAGATTCAAATTCAGCAAAGTAGCTACTTGTCAATGATATGGTTACCATGCAATTCGATCCTTTCATCATACGTTATCTCGATGAGACGAAGGAATAGAAATAGTGTCAACCTTCGGTTACTCTCAATATTATGTATTCAGTTTCTAGACCAATGACCTATATTATAAACTGGATAGAGCAACAACTCAATCCCGCTGTGGCCACAGTTCAAGTCATTGCCATATACTGAATTGTGCTGTAAGATAACTTCTCCCGTACTCGAGAGTGATGAATCCTCTGTCAATCCACCATAGTCTTGATACACTCCTTGATGCAGCCAATCACCACCGTATTGACAGCTCTAAAATGAACTGCGTTAGGCTAGTGTCAAACTACACCAATCAGTACACAAGGCGCTCCAGTGATCTCAAGTCTAAGGATCACATGCACTCCCATATGGAATCCTCTGGTGGGTCAGTACAGTGAACTTGCTGGGGTATATTCACCTACAGCAACCACCCATGTGTTGCACCAGGTTGTCACCAAACAACCTTAACAAGTCAGATCAGTCACTGCCTTTCAACGAGGTTGTTCAACACTATGATAGCCTTACCGTATTATCTGTGCCCTTACTTCAGAATAATACTGGGGCTACGGACATTTCTAGAATGGCCACCATATGTGCTCATAGGGTTCTCACTATCAACATTTGAAACACTTGATACCCTCGTCACGGTTCTACCATTCTAAGGACATATATCAATACATATTGCAATAATAATGATTTACATGATATAGAATAAATTGCCTTTTATTGATTAATGAACATTATTACAAAGAGTCAATTCTACAATAATTGATTGGCTCTAGGGCATCTACTCTAACAACTGGGTTGGTTATTTTTTTTGTCATTGCTTTGACCTGATTGGCTAGACATACTAGGACTGTTAATACATCCACAACTACTAGCAACAACAAGATTAACTAAGCTATTATACAAGTTGACTGAATTAAACTTGTCAAGCCTTATTTCATACTTCTGTAACAAGAACTGACCTTCTTGTAAGGTGACATTATCAATTTTGGATTCTAACCTAGAAGTGAGTGCAACCACTACAGGATCATACTCAGGTCCTAAACCATCAAGTACATACTGTAGCAAATCTCCATCAGACACAACTATCCCACTGGCAGACAAACTTTTTGCAATCTCTTTCATCTTTTTGACATAATCACCAATATTCATATTTCCTTTATGAGTAGTTTGAAGGAGATTCTTTAAGATGAAAAGCCCTAGCTTTAGAGTCTGTTAAGAATTCATTTTCTAGACCTAACCAAATTTCAGTGGAAAAACGACATTTGGATACATAGCTAAACATTTCTTTAGAAATCAAAGCTAACAACCAGCTCACTAAGCATTTGTCTGTCCTTTTCCAAATTACATGTGCTGGATTCAACTTTTCAATTATATTCTCATTACTAGCTTTTATTTCATTGTTAATTTTACTTAGCTCGGTCTCAATTTCAGAATCACACAGAATAATTGGTGAAGGACAAGGAATCCTACCTAGTAGATGGTCTTCTAGCTCATGTGAGCCAACTATAAACAACACCTGTGAACTCCAAAATCTGTAGTTGTTCCTTGTCAACTTAGGGTTAATGACTTGTAAGCTAGAAGCTAGAATTGAAGCTATACGAGTCTGGAAATCTTTCGCCATTTCTACTGCTAATTATTCGAGATTGGGAGAAGTTAGGATCTGTAACCGTCAACGTGAGTCATGTAATGCCCATATCAAGGTACGTAGCTTTATTCATGCCCTGATACCCTTAGTTGAATTTTGTTAAAGTTATCTTGAACAAGTGTGAAGGAAATTCTTTAAAACGTTATTAGGGGTAAAATCGTCATTTCAATCATAATTAGATGAAAGAGTGGGGAGTGAAAAGAAATATAATAACATGGACAAGATAATAGAAATGAGGGCATTCTTGTAATTGACTAAGGGACATAGATGGATTTTATAGAAAGTGCAAGGGTAAAATGGGAAACTATATATACTATAAGTAGTAATAAGAGTTCAAGAAGAGAAACCCTACCACTCCACCCATAGTTCACGCCATCTTCACCCCAAATTCTCTCAAATTTCTTCACTAAATTTTCAAGGAAATTCATAGGATTTTGGCTAGATTTTGATAGATTTTCAATCCTAACCATCCAAAGGTAAGATTCTTACACTAAGATGTGAGATTAAATTTTAAAGTTTGAATTCTTATGGTTTTATATGCTTAGGGTTTAAGAGGAAAGAGAATTCTACCAAGAGAGATTATAGTGTTGGAGTTGCTCAAATTCAAGGTAAGTAAATCCAACTTTAACTTTGATTGGATAAATACTTGTGTAAAGAAATTTCTTATATGTTGTATTTGTGTTTGGATGATGAGAATTATGGATTGAAATTGAGGTTGTTTGATATGTGAATTCCATGGCTATGAGAAATGATGATTTGTATATGTTGAGTTGATGAAGTTTTGGATGAATCATGGAAGAATGGATGTTGAGTGGTAGAGTTGAATTTTCAGCTAGGTTGGAAGTTGGTTTTAGAGAGTTATTTGCTCCAATTTTGGTGACTTGAGAAATATGTGGAAGTGTAACCAATTTAGGGTTTGTATGTGTATGTAAGGTGTTCGATGAAATTTCAAAGAAAGTGTATATATATGAGTATGTTAGATTATTACCTTGTTATGGAAATGTTGTTGGTAGAGAATATTAGTTCCATAGTGATATCTTTATATGCCGTAATGCACTCTTACATTTGAGCATTTGCATTTAGAAAGAATAGCAAAGAATGAACATATTTACATGCACATATACACATATGAGAACACTAAAGAATAAAGAAAAAGAAAGAGAAGAAAATTAATTGTAGAATTATTATCTAAGAACATAATTAAAGAATACCTCAAACTTGAAATTTTATTTAAAGAAATATAAAAAGAGAAGAGAAGAGAAGGTTGTTGCGATGAGGAGCCCTTGAGTGATAGAGAAGAAGAATAACCTTGCATGCACGCCGCTTTTAGTGAGCGGCTTAAGAATAAGAAAGAAGAATTTGTACAATCCGTAAGAAGTGCATGTGGATGAGGATTGTACCAGGAAAGAATTTGAGAATACACTCACACAGCCAAGGTTCCAAATCCATGCCTCAATCAAGTCTGATCGACAAAGAAAGAATAGAAAGAAAAGAATGAAAGAATAGAAAAGAAAGAAAGAATTGAAACAGAAAGAATATAAAACAGAAAAGAAAGAATAGCAACAGAAAAAAGAGAGAGAGAACCGTAGAAAAGGAAAAAAAAACAGAAAGGAAACAGAAAACAAGATGAGAAATAGAAAACAAAATAAGAAAACAGAAAACAAAATGCATTGCATAAAAAAAGTTTATGCATCATGCCATTTCTACTATCCTGAGTTAATTTCTATATTTGTCCTTACATGTCGGTAAATGAGAAACTAGAATCTTAGAAAAACGGAGAAGAATAGAGAAGCTTGGTGTAAAGAAAGAAAAGTCAGAATCTAAATAATGAAGAAAGAATAAAAGTACTGTGGGTTTACTTGTTGAGCAATTAGTGCTCACCCCGTTGATTTCACTGTTTTTGTAGGTAGTAGATGAGATGCTGTCGGATGGGACATCAAGTAACAGAGGAAAAAGGCAACATTGTTGGACTATATTTTTGAGTTTATTTTTGTGACTTATGTAGAGATTTATGTCTAAAGAAAATAAGTTATGGGCCCTCTATTTCTTACTTATATACATATTTATATTTTCTATAATATGTTTAGTGAGTTTTACTTATGTTTTTTCAAAGAACTACTAGCTAGAAAGAACATTACAAGTCAATGCTTTGATACCATGTGAAACAATGGTAAGGGTTCAAAGAACACAAAAAGAAATGCAAGAGAAATTGAATTCTACTCCTATTCAATTCTTTTCAGGACAATTTACAAGAGGGAATAACTTTCCCTTTTATATAGTTTTGAGATAAAACAAAAGCACTCTAACAAAATGCTATTCTTTTGTGAAATAAAGATGTCTGAACTTTGGCAAAACGACATCACTTTTGCCAAAGTTTAGTTTGCTCCTGCTACTTAGCTTCTTTGCATTCTCATCCCTTTTTATCAATACACCATCAATGAAATGTTCTTTGAAAAATTAGTGTATCGTTGTTTATAATTAATTTGTATTATTAAAATAACAACTATAACAGTTATTATATATGCTATAACAGATACATTGATAGCACTTTCAAAATGTTATAGAAAATAATTTTGTAACATTTACAAAATGCAATGAGCGATACTTTGGTAGCACTTTTAACATATTATTAAAAACTATTCTGTAGCATTTTGAGAATGTTACAAAAAACTAAACTGTAATAGGTTAGAAATTTTACAGAAAACTTATTTATAGCATTTTGAGAATGTTACAGAAAACTAAACTATAATAGGTTAAGAATGTTACAGAAAACTTATTTATAGCATTTTGAGAATGTTACAGAAAACTAAACTATAATAGGTTAAGAATGGTACAGAAAACTTATTTATAGCTTTTTATGTAGTGTTACAAAAAAATCATTCGTAACTACAAATAAGTGCTACAATATACTTAACAATAGCATTTTATTGCATTTACTGAAATGATCAGTCACTTGCAAAAAGTGTTACCAATGTCTACTTCTTAGTAACATAGGATGTCACAACATCCTTATAAATGCTATGATAAGACTTTTTGCATGTTACCGTAGGCCATTTCTCTTGTAGTGGATCAAAATACCCTAAATCCAAGCCTTTTTCACCACTTTTATTATTATTATTATTATTATTATTTTGAAATGTCAACTTTATATATATAATTTTTTATCTTGTCAATTTTTCATGGATGATAATATTTGAATTTTTTTCTTTAACTTGCCCCCACTGAAACCAAATCCTGGCTTCATCACTGTTAAAAACTACCCTCAAAAAAAAAAAACAAAAAAAAAAAAAAAAAAAGCAATTCTAAAGATTTGGTTACATTCAACAATATCATCCCACCCCCACCCCCCCAAAAAAAGTATAATTTGTCTACAATTAGCAGAATTGGATTATATACAATACTTAAATACACAAAATTCTAAAACTATGCTCATGCAAATTTGTGACCATTCTTTCTCCTTCCATGAATGAATTAAAATGTACCACAGCACCAAAAATTTATATTAAACTTAGAAAAAAAAAAAAAAAAGCAAAGAAAGAGAGAGGGAGAGAATATGTCCAAGTCCCTTCGACAAAAGTACACAATTAGGCAAACAAGTAGTTGTATGGAACTTTATCATATACTACCCTTAAAGTTTCAAATTTTTTATTCGAATGGTAACTTTCACAATTTTTATCATAGAATAACCTCAAGTTTAAAACTGTACCAGGGATAAGCCTTGCGTTATTAACTGGACCCTCAAAGTTTAATTTTCTTTATCATAGACACCTCTATGCTAACTCTGTCACATGGTCATTAAGTTTGCAAGACGCAGTTGTATAGTCTTTCTCTTGTAGTCTTTTTCGGAGCATATTTACAACTGAGACCTACACTAAATAGTAAAAAAAATGTACATTGATCAACGTACAAATCATAATATTGCCTATAGAAACAGTTAAAATATGCAGTAAGCTCACTTCCCTTGTTAGGGAAAGGATCATTTAGATCTTCTGTCATCTCCATTTCAGGATTTTGGGACTTTTTTTTTTCCATTTCTTTGACAGTATCTTGAAGAAACTTTGCCAATTCAAATGTTGTATTTAGCCTTCTTTTAAGCACCTCAAGTTAAGAATATACCAAACAACACGCTCCAAGATAGCATTTCAGTGAAAAACTTAAAAGGATATATATAACATTTCAATTAAGTATTCCTACTTGAATGTGCTTGAATTGAGGCTACACCAGTCAAGTAACAAGATGTTTTAACTTGTAGATAACGCAAAAGAATGACTTGAAACTTGTCTCATCAAACACTAATCCTACTTGTCTCATAAAACGACTAATCCTACACAAGAGTCGCTTGGTGTGCTACAAACTAGTACGATGCGGTTTTCGTTGTTGCATGGAGTTAATACTGGAACTGGTTGCGAAAATCAATGATCGACATAATTTTTCGTCGTGTTCTAATTTCGAACATTGACGTCGCTTTTGGTGCCGCTGTACATGTACAACGACTAATGTAATATGACATATTAATAGGGCAGTGTGTGGCATCGTTTCACACTGGAAGTGGTGCCTAGGAGTTATATTACAGTGAAAATTCGGCATTGGGAAATCCAAAATTTCCTATTGTGAATGTAAAAAATAAAAAAAAAATTTTGGGAGCCAAAGTTTAGGATTGATAGTTTGAAGACTTGAAGATACAGCCAGAGAAGAATGTAGGGCAAATTGAAACATCTTCTCTAAATTACTTGAGGATCGAACCTTCAAGAACTTCTGCCGCTTATGTGGCGATGGGAATGCAAAATGTCATATTTAACCCCCTTAATGTTTAGTCTTTTATATGTATTTGTTTCCTAATTGTACTCATTATTACTTTATTTTGGTTTAGGAAGCAAATGGAGGTGTTAATTGAAAAACGGAATTAATAGGAGAATTCGGACAGTTTCGCCACTGCTTCGTATTCTGGGCTAATGCTCTCATCCGAGCTCCAATTGAGATGATTTAAATGCTGTGGAACACTAAGAAAGAGATCTACATCTTTCATGTTTTGAGTTTTTAGAGATACTGGCTGAATAAAGGTTGTAATCGAGCTTGAATTTGACGCACTGGCATTGCCGACGTCCTGGAGCGTTCTGACTTGTTATCAAGTCATCTATTATTGCACGTTTTGAAGACATACATGCGGCACGAAAATTACAGCTAAACACCACTTTCCTATTTTATTAGGACTCTATTTTATTTTATTTCCAATTAGAATTAAATTAGGATTAATGTTATTTTAGGATAGGAGAATATTTCTTTTAGGAGATTGAGTGGGATTCGAATTCTAAAATTGGATTTTAAAGGGAGATCAGATTAGGTTTGAGGGGACCACGCCTCTCTCTTTTTTCCTCTCTGGATTTTTCTTTCACTTAGTTTTTGTTATGGCCATGACGGCTAGAACTTTTGTAACTTGGTCGAAGGAAACGGAAACCTCGGAATCAAATAAACTGTGAGATCTTTCTGTTTTTAGTGTTAAATTCATGTTTGATATTGAATGTTATTCTGTGCATATTTCATGATTGATGCATTTAATTACTAGGAGGCCTACTAGTGTATTATTTGTTGAAATCTACTGCTAAGTTTGATATCAAATCCGTAATTGTTTGATCCCTCCAACTTGTGAAGCAATTAGGGTTAGTATTTGCTGCGTCAGGAATTAGTAACCTTACGAAGACCATTCAACTAAATTAAATACAACCGCTTGTGTTTGTGTTGTTTAGCTTCATCGATCTCTCTAATTCTTAAGGCTGCCACTAGATTAAATCTTGAGCGCTTGTCTAGGGTTGTTTAGGGGTAAGATTAATTAGGATCACTTGTTTCCTGATTAATTACAATTAAGGAGAGATAGGAAATTAGTTCCAACGGTGAATATTCAATGTGTGAATTAATTATCTTTGCATCAATGATCAGTAGTAAGATTCCGATGGTGGATGTTGACAGAGACCAAGTTCGTCATTTTGATTGAATTCGAATTAAATTGTTTTTGTTTTTGCTGAGATTGTTTTCTGTTTTTACACAAACCCCCCAGCCTTTCTCACATCAAAGAAAATTCGGCTAGACACTCTTCGTGGGATCGACCCTTGCTTACCCTATTTACAGTTCAGTAGTTAGGTTCAGAAGGTTTTAATTCTGGGTGGCTACGACAGCACGCCAGTGAGTCAGCAGCTCTGATACCATGTAAATCTTAGAAATTGAGAGAGAATTTGTGCTGAAAAGTTTTATTAAGCTTAATGAATTGAAGAAGTATAGTAACTATTTTTGTAAAAACTTTAAAAACTCTAAAACAGCAGCACTTTTGTTCAATCAAAACAACAACACTTTGGTTAAAATTGCAAGAGTAGGTGTCCTAGAGCCAATCAATCATTGTAGAGTTGACTCTTTGCAATAATGCTTATATATCAATAAAAGACATATTTGTAATACCCAAGATGTCAAAGGTATGTTCCTAACTCAAAATAGTCATTTCAATGTTAATTTTATGTTAAAAAGCATAAAATCTAACTAAGGGTAAAATAGTCAATTCATTTGGAACAGTATGAATTAATTATCAATAGAAAGACATTAGGGGCAAAATAGTCATTTTTCCTATGGATAAGCATTGAAAAAGTCAAGGATGAGTAAGCTTAATTGCATTTATTGGCATTAATTAAGTAATAATTATGTCTAGTGTGAAATGACCAAAATGCCCTTATATGAAGAATTAAGGACTTATGAGTTATACAATTAAAATAATTTGACCAATAGCATAATTTTGGAAAATATTTTCCTATAAATGAGATAAAATTCGTTCAAGCCAAGGGAGAGAGCATTTCTTCAACATTTCTTCCATTTTCTCTCAAATCTTCCATGAAACAAGCTTTCCTTCTCTTAGTTTTAAAGGACTTCTGCATATTTTTTCAAGGAGAACAAGATAGGAGCCTTGGATCTTCAAGTTGAAGAGTTTAAGGTAAGGACTAAAAACCCTAGTTTTGACGTGATTTGAAGATTTGAAGTAGATGTTGAGGTATAATGCTATATATGTAGGATTAAGGTGTAAAAGAAGACAAAGGCAAAGGATTTTTTGGAGGCATTCTTTCAAAAGGTAAGGAAGAACCTCCAATGACTATGGATTATGTTAGGGTTTGTAGATTTTTATGAAACCTTAAATTAAGGCTTTAAGGCATAGAATTAGTTGATGGCAAGTGTAGTTGAACTCATTTATTCTACTTATTACCTTGAATTCATTATCCATGAAGTTATTGATATTTATGTTTTAGGAGTTGTTATCTTTGATTGAAGAAAATGAAGTGTGGATGCTGATTGTAGCAAAACTTGTAGTATTGGAGACCACATGGTGTTGAATGGTTGCTATTAGAAGTGTTAAGGTATTGTTTGCATTAGCTTACAATGTTATAACAATAATGGATGATTATAGGAATGAAATTTTACACTTCCTTTAAGATGTTAAAGACTATTAAGGGAAGGTTTATTTGATCCATAAGTTGACCTATTGGTTAATTGTCAATAGGTATTGATGTGGCATAGTTAATGTGAAAAATTTGGATTTGGTAAGCTTAGGGGTCATGTTAAACATGCTTCAGTATTTCGACCATAACTTGAGTTATAAAAATCAAAATGTGATGATTCTTGAAGCATTAGAAATTCAAGACATAAACCTATAACTTTTATGTTTACACCAAGAGCCAATTCGTTTGAGAAATGGATGAAAAAATGGTCTGAAATGTAAACTTCTGGTTATTAAAGTTTAAGATTTAACATGATCAATTCTTATGATTATGAATTGATTATTAATGTATTATTGTAATTATGCCATGTACTAATGTTTACCCATTAGTTAGATGATCTTTGAAAGATACACATGGTCATGATGTCAATGCATGATTAATGTTATGAAATGGCATGAAGATGCAATGTAATACATGTTTTAAGATGATGTATGTGAGCAAGAGGTAATGTAAATGGATTGATAATCCATAGATGAATTAAAAGTATTAAGCTCACCAAAATATGTATTTACATGCCATAAGATGTTAGAGATGCATATAGACATGATGGGAAACGTGTAAGCATATCCTCGTATACCGGTTGAGGAAAGATGAATATATGTTTTAGATGTTAAATAACGTGTAAGCACGCCTCCCGATGATATGAGCTCTAGATGAATTTGAGGCTAGATGATATGAAGTGCTTAAGACGCTAAGAAAAGTCCGATCGGCTACACGTTAAATACTTCATATGCATTTAGTTGCACTACATGAGTTATGATGTTAGTTACATCATGAGATGATTTATACTCATGTTAGATGATATTTAGATGTTATATCATGACATATAATGTGTGTGTACTATGTTTACATACTTATTTGTCTGTGTATGCATTGATGTTTATATAGCCATGGGATTAAATGATGAAAGACATATGACATAGAAAGGAAAAAAAGGGGGAAGTATACCTAGATGTAAAAGATAAGTGATGTATTAACAAATATGTTTAAATAAAGGTCAAATGGCACATTTAGAATAAAATGGATTGCTCCTTACTAAGCGATTAGCGCTCACCCTTTCACTATTGATTGCTTTGTGCATAGACTAGAAGCGAAAGATGCTAGAGACAGTGGGGCTACATGTGAGGGGAGATGATTTATTGTCATCTTGATGTTTTTATCTTGATGTAAATAATATAAATGATAAATGTTTGTAAAACAGCTTTGGAAGCTTCCACCCTATAAATATGTTTTGATTGTGTAATGTCCGGATAAATTCTTACAGTTTTTGAAATTATAAGTTTGGATCCTGCATGACATCTTATTATTATTATCCTTACACAATTTTTTTTTTCTAAATACAACTCGTTCTCCAGACATATATCCTTAGGATTCTCATTGAGGGATATTCAGAGGATACCTAACTGGAGGGGGGTTTTAAATTTGGTATCAGAGCAAGTATTTACGAAAACTAGGAGAATGGATCCAGGTCGTAGTGATGCTTTGAATGCACAAGATGTTCTAACTGCACCTGAAGTTCCTAACCCAGCAGCTGCTACTTCAAACACTCCAGGTTTAGATGTTGCAACATTGGAGCACATGATCCAGGAGGCTATTAATAGAGCTTTAAGGAGAACTCCACCAGAAAGTACAAGTACTCCGGTGACAACAGTGACGACTAATGTGGTACGAAGTCAAGCAATAGGGACTAGTACCCCAGAAGCAATGGTTCTTCCAAAGCGGATTGAACCGATTTATGGCCTCTCAAGTAAACTTTACAGCGGCACTAATGATCCAGTAGTAGTAGACCAATGGATCAAGTTGGTGGAGAAAGCTACTGCTCTATCTATGTAATAGAATATAAAAGCAACAATAATCAATTGATTAATCCATAAAAATCCGAATTACATCAAAACCCTAACCCAAAATGGGTTAGTTCATAACTAAATTAACACAAATAGCAGTCAACATAGTGAAACAAAGAAAAGAGAGTAAAGATCTCCCCTATTTGATGAATCCACAAGGTTAATCTCCAATCTTCTCTCCAAATGTAAAAGCTACTCTAAACCAGACGAAAGCCAGACGAACGCCTCTCAAAATGGCAAAGTTTCTCTTTTATAGTTCGCCCAAAAACCTAAAACTTTCCTAAAATAAAACTGTGTGTTTTGGAGAAAATAAAATTTTGCAGACTTTGTCGTGGCGAAGAAAGAATTTCGCCGCAGCGACGAGCTAAAGTGAATCTCATGCCAAGCTTCTTTTGCCGTGGCGAACCTTCCTAAAAAATTTTGAATTTACGGAATTGCCTTACTTCTTTGCTTGAATCTTCGATCTTCGATGCTTTCCCATGGGAACAAGCTTCATAGTGCTTCAACTCTGCTTCAGAACTTTCCCAAATTTTGAGATTTGCTTGCTTCTGGGTCCAGAAACTCCAATCCACTCATTATTCACTTAAAATACACATTTTGGCCTGAAATATAAAATATATGGAATTAAGTAGCAATTCAGACACAAACGAACTAAGTAGTATCCAAAATCCGGCCAAAAACCCTAAATAAAACAATATAATCCTCGGATTATCAAATACCCCCAAACTAAAGACATGCTCGTCCCCGAGCATCAGGAACAAAACACGACTACAAGAAAAAAGGACTAACAAACAAAAACACAAAAACAACAAAATCGAAAATGAAATAAGAAACATTAGACTCAAACTCAACACAACAAATTGCCTAGAATTTATATAAGTCTCAAAGATTGTTGAAAAATTATTACTAGAAAATATTCAACACTCCAAGAAGTTATAAGTTGTATTGACTATCTTTCTCTATTGGTCCCCGAAGTAGGTGATCCCCACTTCAGTCCACATTCTGACTTCCTAGATTATTTTATGCACAAATGCAAAGTTTATCAATGGCGGCAGGCTCTATAAGCCTAAATATCGAACTACTCTCCACTAATGTGGATTAGACATCACTAAAGATCAAAAGGTCTTTACAGGCTTGTAATGTTAGGCTTAGTTAGTGGGCTTCAAAGAAAAGGAAAGGATAAATAAAGCAAGAGAACTCAGTTTCCTTTAAGCAAACACTCAGACTTACATCAACTTCCACTTTCTTTCTCAACCACCACTCAAGATGTCAACCATTTTATAACCCTAAAAAATAAGCACTTCCTATTTTTTCTTCTGAATTGCAATTCTCAAATTTTCTAATTTTTTTTTTTTAAAACAATAATAGTCCTATCAAGGTTAATTACCCCTCTTATTCTTCTTGCCCTTCTCACAACCCCCAAACTAATCTTTTAGTTCGTAAGCATCTCACACAACTCTCCAATCTCTTTGTGTTTGCATTAGATTTAGAATTCTCCTAAAGGTTGCCGATGTGTTTAGGGTGAAAGGTTTGGGCATTATTGGTTGCACAAGAAAAATAGGACAACGATGATTTCATAAGGCTCAAATGGGTAACTAGGGATAAAATTCATGGTCGGCTGGAAAGGCTCAAACGTTCCAAAAAACTGCCTAAATCACTTCCTCAATAATGTCTATTCTTAGAATTTTGCCTCAAGCACTTCTCAACTAGGTTCTAGAGTCCACCAACATTATCAAGACTTTACTAATCACATAAAATGTTTCTAAGCATGCCGAAATAATGAAAATGGTGGTTGAACCACTCAACAAACCTCAAGCTAAATTCAGTCAACCAACATAAACTTGAAACAATGCTTAACATTTTTTAACAATAAAATCCCAACAATCATATTCTCGTCATAGACTTATGTAATACATCATTGGAATAACACGACAAAACATGAAAACAACTAAACATAAATAAAAAATTTGTTCAAATTTTTCCTACCCCCAAACTAAAGATGACATTGTCCCCAATGTCACATTATGCACAATTTAGGAATAGAAAGACAGAATTTACAAAAGGTACGAGATAGTTCCCTGATTAATCTTTGAAGTCGGCATTTCGCTCAATAGCATGCACACCGTTTCTTGGCTTTCTCATCACCGTAATCTGTAAAACAATTGAAATTCTATGGTGTCCATTGTGTTAGAAAAATTCATTGACTAATATGAAAATATTACAACCTAATCTCGCCTTTTCAACTACTAGGAAGTTCAAACAAAATTTAACAGTCTAAAAAAAAAAAGAAAATTAGGTTCAATGTACAAAATAAAAGACAATGACAATTAAAATAAAAAATAAAAAATAAACTACGAAACAGGTGCTTAGGTTTCATTCTTCGGCCTCCTCCTTTCTTTTGGTGTTGTCATCTTCTGATTTGGAGCCTATCCATTCCTTGGAATCCCAGTCTTCCCATTGGAAGCTCGAAGTATCAATGTCTAGCTTGGTGCAGCAGTTGTGTTGCATATCATACATCATCCAGGTTTGCTCTGCTAGCCAACCTTGACGTCGTTCCATCCGTTTCATCTTACCCAATATCTGCTGCAGCAGCTCCTTTATTGTGGATGTTGAACTGGATGATGTGGTAGTGCCTTGTGTGGTTCTCTGTCTTTTTGTTCTGGATCTGGGTCCTTTACTGGGTGGATGCTCAAGATACTTGTTAAAGTAGTTGGTGTTGAGGACTGGTGCAAGATGGATAAGTGGTTCATCATCAGCCTTCTCGACTCCCGCTCGAGTGCACAACTCTGTGATGAGATGTGGAAAGGGGAAGCTCTCTCGCCTTGGTTTGGCTGCATTCTGTATATTAGTCATGATAATGTTTCCCACATCCATTTTCTTTCCTATGGCAATGGGATAAAGCAACAATGCCTTCTCATAAGTCACTGTACTATAATGTATCTCTAACATCATCCTTGCACACACAAAGTACTGCCACAACCTAGCCATAGGTATCAAATTTGTTCCCTTAATGCTCTTATTTCCCTTCTTCAAAATCTCCCAAGGGTTTCTGGTTTTGCTATGACCTTAAGTATCACCTCATCCTTAAACTATGTCTTCCTAAATTCCTCATACTCATCACGGTCAATTTGAGGCAATCCGTAGAAATCATTTATCACCTTTGCATCAATTGGCACATCAATACCCCTCACCAATACATGCCCAGGATCACACTCAGGGACGTTGGCATAAAACTCTCTCACTATCGGCTCTACGGCTACATGTCCGGGTTCACTCATAAATAACTCCCAACGTCTCCCTTGACTCCACTGTTTGTCTGTTGTCAATCCACGCTCGGCAATAAACCCCTTATCCTTCCTTTGGATTGCTCCTTCATATCGTTGTCGAGCCTTGTCACTAACAAATCTATTGTCTACCTTTTTCCCTTTTCCTTTACCCCGGGAAGGTACTTTGTGCGGCATTTTTGGTTCGAAAACTCTAATGCACCCCCAAACTAAGAATCTAACTAGACAATTTAACGCTAAATGCCCTTGCTATTGACCATAATCACTCTTGCAAATACACCAAAGTTTCAAAAAATTTGCACCTAGACCCCCAAATTCACTCTTCTTCCAAACTCAACAAAACATTCCCAAAATGAAAACCAAACTCCTCAACACCAGACAAATCAAGATCTACACTCCTTTAATCAATATCAATTCACAAACTTCACCAAAGATCCACAACTCAACTCATTCAACCAAAATTTCAAACTTAAAGCACTACAATCTAAATTGAGCAATTTAGATGTTGGAGAACTCGAAATCTTACCCAACCTAAGATGATTGCACCACAATTTTACCAATTTCGGTCCAAATTGCAAGATCCCCAATTTTTTAAAACTAAGGGTTTCCAAAAATTTCTTCAATTTTTTGCAAAATCTTTGCTAAAATGAGTTGTGTTGGTGTTTGTGAGGGTTAAGGAGTGAGGTATAAGGATGGAGATTCACTGGAAAGACTCTGGATCGAAGGTGGAAGTGTTTGGTACTTGGATGTGTTTTGAAATTTTTTGCAAAAAATGAAAAGTCACGTGGGTTTTTATATAAAACATTTTTCGCTGTGGTGAAGTTCTTAATTCCCAGTCGATGCCACGGTGAAGAAAAATTCTTGCCACAGCAAAAAATTCCAGAGAAAACGTGGCTGCGGCGAAAATTCCTTAGCACAATTCCGCAATAACTTCTATGCCGCTGCGAAGAAAGTTGTTTATTCCTGGCGAAAAATTCCAGAGACAACAATGCCCCGGTGAAGAACTTGTTTCGTCACGACGAAGTCTGGACTTTTTGAGTTCCGTTGTGCAAAGCGTACATTGCCGCGGTGAAGAAAAATCTTCGCGATGGCAAAAACTGGAAAATTCTATTTTTCACCTTAATTTGATAATTCATTTGAAACACCCAAAAACACACAAAATTTCAATTATTCTAAACCACAAAACAACTAAATAAATTCAAAAGCAATAGACAAAAAAAATAAAAAATAAAATGAAAACACTTGGGTTGCCTCCCAAGAAGCGCTTGTTTATAGTCGGAAGCTTGACTTTCTCAAGTACTTATGTCAATCCAGACTGTCCAAATACATCATCTCCCGAACATTTTCCTTGCATTGAAACTTCCCTTGTTGATGATTTTTGTCACATCGAGCCTTGGTTGAAAGCTTAACCACCCATTTCCATCCCTTAGTCATTCCTTTTAGGGTTTGAATATTTTCATCAACAACTTTCCATTTTCTTGACTCTCTATCAACCTTTTTGAACTGAGAAATCCGTCCTTTCTGAAGACACGTGCTCGATTGTGGCCTATCTCGAAATGTTGTGTAACCTTCTAGGTTATGGTCCTCTTCCTCGAATTGCCTTGACTTGACCATGCATCCCTTAATTGACGAACTAAGATTGCTAAGTTGGGAAGTTTCACTTGTTGACTGACCCACCAAGTCAATTTTGAAACATGACTCTCACTTCTGTGGAACTTTTAGAGACTCAAGGACATTGAAAGTCACTTCTTCCTTTGCATCCTCATTATCAACTTCCCTCTTGTACATCAATTAAAGCTCTTCCGGTAGCAGAAATGGTCGTCCCAGGATGAGAGGAATCTCTTTGTCTTCTTCCATATCCATCACAAAGAAATCTGCAGGAAAAATGAATTTGTCCACTTTAACCAGCACATCTTCAATAATGCCCCTTGGATGCTTGATGGATCTATCTGCAAGCTGCAAACATATGGTTGTCGGCTTCACTTCACCAATTCCTAGTTTCCTAAAAACAGAAAAAGGCATTAGATTTATGCTTGCGCCTAAATCACATAAAACTCTATCAAAAGTAATGCCTCCTATAACACAAGGACCCTGGATCTTTGAGTTTCGGGGGCAGCTTCTTCTGTAGAATGGCGTTGCACTCTTTCGTGAG
This sequence comes from Pistacia vera, assembly GCF_008641045.1. NCBI lineage: Eukaryota > Viridiplantae > Streptophyta > Magnoliopsida > Sapindales > Anacardiaceae > Pistacia > Pistacia vera. Next base: position 304,597 of record NW_022196375.1, read on the forward strand.
CATCACTGTTTCCTCATCTTTTGATAAAATCTCCTTGAGAAATTTCACGTAGCTTAGCATCTGTTGTAATGCATATGCAAAAGGAATGTTAATGTGCAGTTTTTTAAATACATCAAGAAATTTAGTGAACTGCTTATCCTGAATTTCTTTTCTAAGCCTCTGAGGAAAAGGCGTCGGAGGAGTGTGATGTGCCAACTCTAGCGGTATCTCAGAAAATGGAAATTTCTCTTTCTTTTGCCTTTGCCTCTCTTCCCGCTTTGGTTCACCTTCCCTAGGATTGGTTGGTTTCTCTTAAGCAATGATCTCTTCATCTACTTCTTCATCAGAATCTTTCTTCGCTTTACTTGGTGTACTCTCCTCCTTCCTTTCCTTCTTACCCTCTCCCAAGACTATTCCACTTCTTAAGGTTATTGCATTCACTTGTTCTCGTGGATTTGTCACTATGTTGCTTAGTAGGGAACCCTGTGGTCTCTCATTTAGCTTATCAGCCAGTTGACCCACTTGTACCTCCAAGTTCTGAATGGACGCGCCTTGGTTTCTAAAATTCACCCTCGTCTCATTCATGAAACTTGTGGTCTCTTGCATGAATTTTTCGAACATATCCTCTAGTTTTGTCAATCTTTGCTCCCCTGGTTGATTTTTCAACCCCGCTTGATTGTTTGGCATCGCTCTTTGGTTCCATTGATTGTTTTGCTGATTTTGTTTATTCTGATTGCCCCAAGACAAGTTCGGATGATTCCTCCAACCAAGATTATACGTGTTGGAGTACGGATTGTTCTTTTGCCTCTGATTTCCTGCCAAGTAGTTAACTTGTTCTGATGATGATGAAGCTGAAGCAAACGTGTTCCCCACTTGATATTCACTGCTCACATGATTACTTGCACAAAGATCATAAGTTAGTTGAGGTGCTTGAATAGAATTTACCTGCATACTTCCCAACTAGTTCTGAAGTGTTGTAAGTTGGGCTGAAATAGCCATGTATGCATCAAGTTCATGAAGACCCATAGATTTCTTTGATTGTATGCTCTCATTAGGTCTTTGATAGTTGTTGCTTGCTAGAACTTCAAGCAACTCATGAGCTTCTTTAGGTGTCTTATTTTGCAGTGCTCCTCTCGATGCTACATCCACCATTGTTAGCACATTAACCATCAATCCATTATAAAGCATTTGGACTTACATCCAAACTGGCAAACCATGGTGTAGACACCTCCTCAGTAGTTCCTTGTATCTTTCCCACGTTTCATATAATGATTTAGACTCTTCCTATAGAAACGATGTGATATCATTTCTCATCTTCGCAGATTTGGCTGGAGGAAAGAATTTGGTCAGGAACTTCTATGCTAATTCATTCCATGTTGTGATCGTCCTTGGTGGTAGTGCCATTAACCAACCCTTTGCTTTATCCCTCAATGAAAAAGGGAACAATCTCAATCTGATGGCATCATCTGACACTCCATTCAACTTGAAAGTATCGCAAATCTCCAAAAAAATTGCAATGTCCAGATTTAGATCTTCCTTCAAATCTCCCTTAAATTGTATCGACTATTGGATCATCTGCATGATTGTTGGCTTTATTTCGAAAGTGTTGGCTTGTACTGCTGGTCTAGTTATACTTGACCCACTGCCATCAACTATGGGAACTAAAAATTCTTGTAATGTTCTATTTTCTGCCATCTCAACAACTATGGCTTCTCGTTATCTTCTCTTTCTGTTAAGTCTTCTTATGGTTCTTTCAATCTTTGGATCTACAGGAACCATTGGCTGACGTCTCGCTCTTTGCATAAACTACACAGAAAGAGAGAAAAAGTTAGATCACAGGCTAACAGACAAGAACAACAAAAATTAAACAATAAACAATTAAAACAAAAAAAATAAAACTCCAATCTAGCTAACACAAGAAAAATTCAATGTTGACACAAAAACCAATCCCCGGCAACAGCGCCAAAAACTTGATGCATTGTTACTACAACATGCAATATAGCAAGTGCACTAGTCGCACAAAGTAATAAAGTGATGAGTGAGTATCTTTCCCATGAGGATTGGTTGCTAAGCACTGATTTTCCTATTTGTTTTCAAGTTGGAGAAACTGAAAGTGTTTGGATTTATGGGAGAATCTAAAACTAAACTGAAAGCAAAATCTACTAAGTTTGAGTGACTAACTAATGAAAGCAAGATTAAAGCAAGAGTAATATCAAGTAAGGCAAACGATTAGGGTTTTGACTTTATTAGGACTCTATGGATTCATTCTACAAATTATGCTACTTCTACACTCACATGCACGGATTGTAAATTGAATTCCCTAAGCTGTAAAACATACATTCTCAGGCTATGAATTCCTACTTTTCCCTATTAAGCTTCCGGACCCAACAATTTGAAGATTAATAGATCGAAGTTCATTAAGCTAATGGAATCCTAGATTGATTTCATTGATTCTCAAACCTATCTCTAGCATTCAATACAATAATGGTGATTACCCAAGAAGCCCAACATGATTAATTTCTCAATCTCATCATATTCAACAAATAAATCAACAAAAAATCAAAATAATCACACAATCCCTGCAAAAGAATGTAAAAGCAACAATAATCTATTTGTTAACCATAGAAATCTAAATTACATCAAAACCCTAACCCAGGGTGAGTTAGTTCATAACGTAATTAACACAAATCGCAAGAAAAACAGTAAATACAACAGTCAACATGTTGAAACAAAGAGAAAAGAGTAAAGATCTCCCCTAATTGATGAATCCACAAGGTTAAATCTCCAATCTTCTCTTCCTTTCTCCCAAAAATGTCAAAGCTACTCTCAAACCCGACGAAACGCAGACGAACCCCTCTCAAAATGGCAAGGTTTTTCTTAAATAGTCTACCCAAAAACCTAAAAACTTTCCTAAAATAAAACTGTGCATTTTGAAGAAAACAAAAAATCGCAGACTTCGCCGCGGCAACAAATTCCTGAGAGTTTATCACCGCGGCGAACCTTGCTGAACACTTCTGAAATTACAAAACTGCCCTCCGCTTGCTTCCTTGCTTGAATCTTTGATCTTCGATGCTTTCCAATGGGAACAAGCGTCATAGTGCTTCAAATCCGCTTTAGAACTTCTCCGAATTCTGAGATTCACTTGCTTCTGGGTCCAGGAACTCGATTTCGCTCATTATTTACTCAAAGTGCACTTGGTCTAAAAATAAAATATGTGAAATTTAGTTGCAATTCAGGCAAAAATGACCTAAGAATATCCAAAATCCGGCCAAAAAGCCTAAATAAAATAGTATAATCCTCATATTATCAGAGCACTTCTTTGGCTTTAATGTGCTCCCTTATCGCTGAGTACTTAATGTCGATGTGTTTACTTCAACTTCCACTCTTATTATTCTTAGCAAAAAACACAACAATTAAATTGTCACAATACAACCATATTGGCTTATAGATAGACTTAACAACTCCAAGCCCAGAAATGAAACTTCTCAACCAAATACCTTGTGTAGTAGCCTCCAAATAGAAACAAACTTAGCTTCCATCGTAGAAGTGGCAACCAAAGATTGTTTGGTAGTTCTCCAAGATATAACACCTCTGACTAACATAAAAACATATCTAGCAAAGTCTAAGTTTGAATATCTGATGACCCCCAAAATGTCAAATCATCTATATGTAAGCATAAAACTTTTAGTTCCTTGAAGATACCTCATGACCTTCTTTGCAGCTTTCCAATGATCTAAACCTATATTACTTTGATATCTTTCTAACATGCCAACTACAAAAGCAATGTTAGGTCTAGTACATACCTGAGCATACATTAGGCTTCTAACAACTGAAGCATAAGGAATGGTTTTTATTTGTTCCTTTTCAAACTCAAGTGTAGGACATTGGTTTAGATTGAACCTGTCACCCTTAAAAATGGGTGCAACACTGGGTGAACAATCCTTCATCCTAAATCTCTCAAGAATTTTATTAATATAGGCTTCCTTAGATAGTCTTCAAAACATGTTGAGACCTATCCCTATAAATCTTAATGCCAATGACATAAGACGCCTCACTTGCAATAGCTCTTTCTAACTAGTATACTTGGGAAATACAAAATGATAAAAACACAGGAGCATATAAGTGAAAGATAATGGGCCCAAAAAATTTCTTTACTTTATATACTAAATTCTTTACAATACAAAAGTATCATATACTTAAACTCAAAAATAGTGGACAGTGGTGCGATTTCCATCTGCTTCTCGACTTCCATCCGATCACTTCTCACCTATTTCTTGTGAAAACAAAGAAATCAACAGAGTGAGCACTAATTGCTGAGTAAGTAAATCTGTTATACTACACTTCTCTCTCCGTTGCTCAAACTTTGAATTTCTTTCCTTACATTACACTTCGCTGTTCTTCTTTGTTCTTTTTCTATTCTTTCTTTATTCTAATCTCTATGTTCTTTCTTTCTTTCTAATTCTCACTACTCATGGTAGTAGGCATAGTGCCGTGCATAGGTATGATGCAATGCACAAATACATAGATGATGCCTTTTCTTTTATGTTTTTCAGTTTCTTATTCTATTTTTCTTTCTTTTTTTGTACTTATTTCTTTTCTCTATTTTTCTTCTTTCTTTCTTTCTTTCTTTATGTTCTCTCTTTTCTTTATTTTATTTTCTTCTCTTATTCTTTCTTATTCTTTGCTTTTCTATTCTTTCTTTCTTTTCTTTTCTTATTCTTTCTTATTCTTTGCTGATCGGACTCAATTGAGGCATGGATTCGAAACCCTAGCCGTGTGAGTGTATTCTTCTTTCTTGGTTACAACCCTTATCCACATGCACTCTTACGGACTGTACCAATTCCTCTTTCTTATTCTTAGGCCGCTCACTGAAGGCGACGTGCATACGGGGAAATTCTTCTTGTCACTCACGGGTTCCCCATTGCAACCTCCTCCTCTTCTCTTATATTCTTTTAGAACTTAATGGTCATGTTCTTTTCTTCTCTTTAATAACTTTCTTTTCTTTCTTCTTTAATGTTCTTAATATTCTTAATGTTCTTATATGCATGTAGGCATGTAGATGGGCTTTTCTTCTGGTTCTTTCTCAATTCAAATGTTTAAATGCAATGATGCAATATGGCATGTAAACATGTCATTCTCTACTTTCTGTACCATCTACCAACCCATATCAAGATAATAAATCAGTAAACTCATACATGCACTTTTCTATGAAATTTCATCAAACACTTGGTCTACACAAATAAAGCTCTAAGGTGATTGTCACTACCATAACAATCTCTAACCACCAAGTTGTTGGAGCTTAGTGATAAGAGTATAATTTATATATTTTTATTCCTTCCATATTATGTTTTTGTTATGTTTTATGCCTAGTTGAGTTGATTAGAGTCTATTTTGTAAGTTTGACATATTTGGGTTGGAGTTAGATTTCTTGATTGCAAAAGTGTTCTTCAGAAAAAGTAAAGTAGACGAATTAAGCTTTTCAGGAAGGTATTATGGGCGAGAATCCGAGTTCTTTTGGGTTCTCAGTAGTTGTTGCAAAACCGGACCTGGAATCCTAGTTGCGGAAGGATTTCTTGGCTGAGTAATGAATTTTCGAACAGGCCTAACTAGAGTGTCAGATATCGAAAGCGGGTGATTCAAAAGCCCAGATTCATCTACACATCTGGGACTACAATTTTTATGAAGTGACAAAGCCCAGAAAAGATCTTTTACATTGCGAGAATCCTGGTGCAAGCTGGAGATGAAATCTATCTTTTAGGAAACATCCAAGAAAGTAATTTCCGTGATTCTTGGGGTAGAATTAAGAAAAAAAGATGTTATTTATTAAGGAGTCTTAGGTTAACCAAGGGAGAGATGGCAGTGGAGTTTTGTTTTTTAGCTTTTTTACCTTCTAGGTCAAGATGTGCGGTTGATCTTTCTTCTTCAGTTCAAGGGGATTTTGAAGCTTAGATTCATGTCATTGGTGTAACTTAACTTCAGTAACATTGTTCTTAATCTTATTTTTATTGGAATTGTTTATGTTATTCTGTTTTAATTGTTTAAGATTCTTGTTTGAGTGATTTAGTAATGGCCTGCTAAATTGTTTAATCGGAATTTTACTTGTTAGAATTAGGAATTGTGATATGTAATTATCCTTTTTCTATTCAATGAGTAACACATGATGATAGATGATTATGGACAAGTTTTCAGTCTGTCATCTTGAATAACATAACCTAAGTTAAATAATCCGATCTTGCGTGATTGTTGCTTAGATTGATCTATTCTCCTAATTCTTAAGGCTGCCATTGAATTAAACTTAGAGAGCTTATTCTAGGTTGTTCAAGGGTTAGGATCTACTTGAAGAGCTTATTTCAGTAGTGACAATTAAGTGAAAATTTTGGTTTCATTGCTTGTTGTTTCCTAGGGTCAGTAGTTCCATAATAACAAGATAGAATAATGTTACGGTTAGTTCGTGTCCAATGCATGTTTAGGTGGATCTTGAACCAAGAACTGGTTGTTTTTAACCTGATATTTTCTACCATTAGAGATTTCTTTGTTTTACTTTAGTTTGCCTTGATTATAACCCCCTTTCATTACTATTGTCATGTTTACTGTTTAGGATTTATTTTTCTGTTGTTTTCATTGTTTTAGAATATAGAAATTAATCGAATCATTCCCTGTGGGATCGACCCTTGCTTACCCTATATACAATTCAGTAGTTAGGTTAGGAAGGTTATTAATTTGGAGCATTCGGCACGCTACCACTTAGCTCCCTAAATTCAATACCAAACCTGGCCAGGAAAATACACTCCATAACTTTTCTTAAATTCTTTCTTAGCTCATCCAAACTTCCATCAATTTCTATTCACAACCATCACTTCTCATGGTGGAATTCTAATTATAAATCATCACCAATTTCATCAACCATTCCATCAACCATTCTCAATAATCAAACATATAAATACAAATAATAAATGCTCTATACATTTATAGCTCAACTCAAGGGCCAGGGTTGGATTTACTTACCTTATACTTGAGTAATTCCACTAGAATCTCTCTCTTTGGTAGACTTCATCTTTCTCTAAAATCCTAAGCATATAAACTATAAGAACCCAACACTTTAAAAATTACTCTCACATCTATTTGCAAGAATTCTTACCTTTGGATGCTTAGGAATGAATCTCTACCAAAATCCAACCAAAAGTCCTCTAAATTACCTTGAAAATTTGATGAAGGATTTCAGAGTGAAGGTGGCGTGTGAGGTGTAGAGAATGATAGGGTTTGTATTCTTGAACCCTTAATATCTCATATTAATATGAATACTTTCCCATTTTGCCCTTACATATTCTAGAAAATTCCATCTTTGCCTTTTAGTCAATTACAAAAATGCCGTCACCTTCATTGCATTCTCCATAAAATTTCCTTACTTTTCACTCCCCATATTTACAACTGATTAGGGGTAGAATGGTCATTTTGCCCTTCAGGAAGTTTTCTCTAGAATTTTCTCAAAGATTTCAATCAGCTCTTTGTCCCGACGAAACTTTTTCTTCGCCTCGGCGAAATTTCTTCTTTGCTGTGGCGAAGCCTGCAAATTCTAAAACACGATTTGGGCAGAGAGTTTATTGCCGTGACAACAAAGATCCTTTGCCTTGGTGAAGTCTGCACTTCCAAATTTCCAATCTTCCACCTTAAAACAAGCAAAAACTAAGGGCATAAAAGCATAAATAAATTACGTACCTCAATGTGGGCATTACATCACCCATATCCTTCATACTAAAGTGTTGAGAGAGAAATTGTTTCACCTTATCCAGCAAACCAAAATCATTGGTTGTAAGCAGAATATCATCTACATATAACACAAGAAAGATGATTTTGCTCCCACTGATCTTGTGGTATATACACTAATCCACAGCATTCTTTACAAAACCAATTGAAGAGATAACAGTGTGAAATCTTAAATATCACTGTCGGGAGGCTTGTTTAAGTCCATAAATGGACTTCTTAAGCTTCCAAACCAAATGCTCACCATCACTTGAAATGAACCTATCAGGTTGTTTCATATAAACCTCTTCCTCCAAATCTCTATTGTGGAAAGCTATTTTCACATCAATTTGATATAAATCTAAATTTAAATGAGCAACTAATTCCATAATGATGCGGAAGGATTCCTTTTTAGAAATTGGAAAAAATGTTTCTTTATAATCTATCCATTCCCTTTGCATGAGCCCCTTGGCAACAAGCCTAGCTTTGTCTCTCAATGTTGCCTAATGAATCCCTTTTGGTTGTAAAAACCCATTTACAACCAATAGGTTTCTTTCCAGTAGGTAACTCAACAAGATCCAAACTTTATTATCCACCATAGAATTCATTTCTTTAATCATGGCATTATATCACAACTCAGATTTACTGCTATCCATAGCTTGTGAAAACATGTCCAGGTCATCCTCAACACCTATGCCACAGTCAGACTCTTGCATATACACTACATAGTTAGTAGGAATTGCTTATTTCTTTGTTCTAGTAGATCTCTTTAATGTTGTATCAATAGTCTCTTGATGAGACTATTGCACAACTGGTTGTTCCTCCTGTGGTAGAGGTTGTTCAGAATGATTTTCTAAAACAATTTCATCAGAATGTGGACTTTGAATTATTAGTTCCTCATTGTTCACGCTGTTTAAATGAATAATCAATCTTTTACTTGATGTATGAGCATTATCTTAAACATCAATTTTCTCAAAGACTAAGTCTCTGAGTTGATCACTCCCACTGACCACATCATTCTCAAGAAATTTGGCATTTCTTGATTCAACAATTCTACTAGAATGGTTCACACAATAAAACCTATATCCGTTGGATTTTTCAACATATCCAATAAAATATGCACTAATAGTCCTAGGATCTAATTTTCATTCTTGTGGATTATAAACTTAACTTCAACTGGGCAACCCCAAACGTGTAAATGACTTAAACTTGGTTTCCAACCTCTCCACAACTCGAATGGCATTTTGGTAACTGTCTTAGTTGGAATTTGGTATAATATATACATTGCAGTTTTAAGAGCTTCGATCCACAAGGAATGAGGAAGTTTGGAGTTACTTAGCATACTCCGTACCATATCCATTAATGTTCTATTTCTTTGTTCTGCTACACCATTCTGAGATGGTGTGCTAGATAAGGTGTATTGAGCCACAATACCTTGCTGCTAAAGAAATTTAGCAAATGGACCAAGTGCTTGTCCTGTACTAGTGTATCTACCATAATATCCACCACCTTTATCAGATCTCATGATCTTAATTTGTTTTCCAGATTGTTTGTCTACTTCTACTTTATCTATTTTTGAAAGCATCCAATGCTTTATCCTTGTGATCAAGCAAATAGAGATACATATATTATGAGTGATCATCAATAAAGGTGATGAAATATATCTGACCACTCAAGCTGATGTCAGGGCAACAAATATCTATGTGTATGATCTCTAAAAGTTTAGAACTCTTCCTAACACCTTTCTTGGATTTGTTAGTTTGCTTTCCCTTAATGTAGACTACACAAGTATCAAAGTTAGTAAAGTCAAGAGTTTCAAGAACTCCAACATTTACCAACCTTTTAATCCTATCAATGAAGATGTATCCCAATCTCCTATGCCACAGAAAAGAAGAGTTTTCACTCATAACAGTACATTTAATACCAATACTAGCACGTGAAGTCATTAAACTATAAGGAACAAAATCACTTAAATGAATTTTAAACAAACCATCAACCATAGTGCCATTTCCAACAATAAATGAGTTCTTAATTAAATTAAAAGAACTACCATAGAAGTTGAAAGAGTATCCACAAGGTCCAAGTTTAGAAATTGAAATTAAATTCCTTGAAAAACTAGGAATGTAAAATGTTCTTTCCAAATCGAAAATATAATTAGTGCCTAAAATAAGTCTATATGTTCCAACAACTTCAGCACATGAAGGCATCTTGTTTCCTGAATAGATGCTGCATTCACTTCCCATAGGTTTCCTTTGATCCAAAAAGCCCTGTATGGTATTAGAAACATGGATTGTAGAACCAGAATCAATCCACCAATCATTATGAGAAACACAAATCATATTAGATTCATAACACATAAGAGATCTGAGGTTACCTTTCTTTTCAAGCCAGGCCTTTCTTTTATGACAATCCTTTTTCATGTGTCCTTCTTTTTATAGAAGAAACACTTGATGTTGTCCTTATTTCCTTTACTCGTAACCTCATGCAACTTTCCTTTTCCCTTCCACTTTTTATTCTTGTTGGAAGTGTACTTGACATTTCTTATCACTAGATTTGCAGTTTCACTAACTTCCTAAAGCAATCTCTCCTCCGCTTGAACACACATGGTCAAAAGTTCATTGATTGACCATCTGGCCGTCTGTGTTATAGGATATCTTGAAAGGAGTATAATGAGATGAGAGAGAGAGTCAAGGACATAATCATCATTAATCACCATTTGAAGGGATCTCAACTGAGTAGTAATATCCCTCATTATCATTATGTGCTCACGAACTCCTTTAATACCAATGACCTTCATGGATGTCAACCTACTCATAAGGGTGTTGCCTAATGCCTTATCTGATGTTTCAAACTAAGCATGAATAGCACCCATCAAATTTTTGACATTCTCACACTTTGGTATCGACCCACGAATACTACTCATAATGTGAGATTTGATAAACATCATGCTTAAATGGTTGGATTGCTCCCACCGTTCATACAAAGCAATCTTAGCTTGAGTGCTAGTATCCGTAGGTATAGGTGGCTCTTCCTTACAAAAAGCATAGTCAAGATCAATGCACTCTAAATGAAGAAGGATAGCCTTGCTCCACTTTTTGTAGTTGTCAACACTAAATAAGGAACTTTATCCTCAACTATCATCAAAGTTTGATCAACTATAGGTATATCAACAGATATGTTTACTAAATAAATTATGAGGCAAAAACCATTAATTAAAATTATAAGTTTACCAATGTAAAACAAATAACTAATTTTAAATGAATTGACATATCATAAAATCTCCCTATGGATAAAGACATTACATATTATGATTCACTAACCTTTAATGATGAAACTAAAAATTATTAATATTTCATAATACCTGTGGGCTAATTAAGAAATAAGAATAATTTCTATTTCATCCTACTTAATTATGAAAATATAACATTCCTTGTGGATAAAATTATTATATTAACATGATTAACTACAAAACGATATCATTAATTTTAATATGATCATAAGTAATATTACTTAATGCATATATTATCATAACTAGAGGTTGTGGCTACTATAAATTAATCAAATATATACGATCACAAGACATCACAAAATGACATGATTTATTTTGCACATAACACAAAATAATATAAATTAAAACAAGAATAGTTCATTATTCATGCGTAAAAAGACCCACACGTGCCATGACAACCCCGTATGATTCATCACGCGCCTCCAGAAACCCACTCACGCACCCACATGAACCAATTCATCCCACTCATGTGCCAAGGTCAAAATCGGGTTAATTTTGACCATTCACCGTTTACTTTGACCGTTGACCGTTAACTTTAATAGTTGACCATCAAATTTGATTGTTGACCGTTAAGTTTAATAGTTGACCATTAACTTTAATTGTTGACCATTAACTTTAACTGTTGACCATTAAATTGGACCGTTGACTTTGATTGTCAACTCAAATCGGGTAGGTTGACTCGGTCTGGTCTCGGGTCAAGTTGAACTGATTCAGTTCCGAGTCGAGTCATGTAGGTCCAACTTGATCTTGGTTCAGGTCGGCTTTGACCCGTTTGGCTGTTTGACCCAGTTTGATTCTTAAAGGTCTGGATTGACCAATTTAAGTGGATTGGATTCTATGAGATGGGCTGACCAATTTAAATGAATTGGGCTTACACATTTTAATTAATCAATTGGGCTTGTACTTTATTTCTCAATATAATAGAATTGGGCTAACTTTAATGGACTAGGTTTTGGGTTAGTAAAACCTAGAAAATTGAACCGTTCTCTACAAATTCTAGCCACCAATTTCATGGCTGTAGAGGCTAATCCTGGCCAAATTTTTGGTGACTTATGGGTTGAAAATTTGGTCTCCACACACATGAACTATATCAATTTTAATTTATATTCATCAATTGCAAAATCCATCAAATATGAAGAATTAAATAGCACCCAAAATCATACTTTATAGTGCTAAATTTGTATATTCTAAATACCACAACAACCATGCTTGGCAGAGATTATAAATAGGCTTTGATACCAAATGTAAGACTTCAATTCATACAATCAACATGTATACAATTACAAAAACTCAATTCATATAATGGTCATAAGTATTTATAAACACAATGGAAGCAAATCACCACTACTAACCTCTCGCCATAGAAAATTGTTGTAGATCGTCTCTTGGCCTTCACAATTTTGTCTTCTCACAGTCTGCAGGTTCTTCCAATTAAATGTGATTTTTCAGTACGATGGTTTTGGGATAAAAATAAATCACTTGAATTGGGAACTTGTAACTACTCCCTTTTATGCAGTAATCTTTCCATCAAAGACAACTGCCAAGGGATAACTGCTGCAGTTTAAAAAATCTTGTGAAATTACAAATAAAGATTTTGGACCAAACATCAAATATAAGTAATCAGAATTTTAATCAAATTAAAATTCTAACACACTAGTGATTATCGTGTCTATATTGGACCTAATCTGATTCAGCGGGGATAAAAAAGGCAATTTATGTAAATCAAGAAAAGATTTAGCTATGGGTTGCCAGAGGTCAGAGAAAACAATACATTTTGGTAAATCAAGAAAAAGTAGACATCATCTTTTCTTTCTCCTCTAATAGATATATGTAAAACTTAAAATTCACCAATTTATCTACCTAATCCAATGGTTTAAAATTGATGATCTGTCAACATTAAATGAGAATTATTGACTTTTGATTTTAACCATTGGTTCAGTAAAAATGAATTGATGAAACATCGATGCAAGGATTTAAGTTTAAAAATATATAAATCCTAGAGAGCTTCTTATAGAGCCATATCTAACTTGTCATTAGATTCTTGCAGCATCAAACAAATATTAATCAATCTAAACAAGAAAATTTTCCAATACTTAAGTTACACTACATAGTTGGGTCTAAAATAAATCAATTTATGAAGTCTGAGATTATAAAATGAGCATAAAATTTTAACCATAACCTTAGAACTAGAAACTTTTACCACAAAACAATTTATCGAGAAAATGATGCTAGATTCTAAACAATTGACAATATGTAGAAATTACTTGTAAAAGAAAAGGTGTGAGAAAATAATAAATATATACTTAATAAATAGCTACCTCCTCTGAATTCGACTGGAAATTGCCCACTCCATCTATCTTGGTACTAGTAATTAGCATCTTTCTCAAATTCTACAAGTCCTACCATCTCAGCCACCCTGTAGAACTGCCCACTAGCATTCACCTACACAAAGTTATAGTTATACAATGTAGGACTATTAATAGGCTAAACAGATGCAATACCCACTAGAGCAAAATTCAAATAAGAAAAACAGGCAGGGAAAAAGGCTTCCATGGGAAACCTAATGATTCTAATAATCTAAGGTGAAATACCCTGCTTACAATCAGTGTTTACATAGTTATTAATGATGCTTCAGCAAGGAAAATTAAATCAACAGTAGCAAGAAAAATTCCTAAGAAATTAAGTACCAAACAATCATGTTTAACATTTGTTAGAGTTGGTGAACTCTAGTTAATGTTAAGATACCCATTTTTAAAGTGCAACAGAAGATTTGACCAAGTTGATTAATAATTATGAGGTTTAAGCATAAATCAACATCCATAAGCGGTAAACATAAAGCACACCAGCATATACATGGTTCGACTAAAACCACTCTTAACCTACATCCATGGGACTTCATCCAAATCGAAGCAAATCCACTAAACAACAAACACTACAAGATATAGTTCAAAGTTGATTTTAGCTACAACAAAGAGAACTCTGTATTCTAGTTACATTATGTGAGCTGAACAAATTGAGAGGATTTGATTTAGGGATTAAACACAAAAAGAAAGCTTTTTTTCTATTGATTGAATGAATAACAAAATATAGAGAATGTTTCTTTATATAAAGTTGCATTTAGTAAAGTAAAACAGTAGTTGCTTAAAGTGGAGGAAGGAAACTATTTGACTAGCACTAAATAGCTTCAAAACGGCATCATTTTGGTCGAACTGCAAACAGACCATCATACTTTAATTTCTAACTCTTTGGTCCACATGCCTAGTCAAACTGAACTTTCTAGAGTTTTTTAGATCTCTGATTCTTTGTTCTACATACCCACTCAAACTGAACTTTCCAGAGTTTTTCCACCTTGTAGAGTTCATACCCTGATTAGCTAATCTGATAACTGAGCTGCTATGATCCTCATCCGTACTCAAACTACAATAATTTTGTAACCCCAGCATTACAAGAAGTTGGAACTACCCTTATACTTGCTTCAATAAGGAAAAATATCCTAATAAAGCAACATCAACAAATCAGCAAAAGTTCACTCAATGTTAATAATAAGAATGAACCAAGGAAGAGGCATGTAACTGCAACCATAACAAATGAGTTAAAAACACAACTGCAACTTTTTCATAACTAAATTATTACTGAGATGGAAGTAAACCAAATTCAAGTTCATCAAAAGCAGCTTTGCACAACTAAATGCAAATCCGAAGTAAGTAAAAAAAACTCCATTTCACCAAAAAATGCAGCTTTGCACAACTGAATTAGCATAGAAAAAGAGTAATAATGCAGCTTCATAAGAACCAATACAAATTGAGATGTTGCAGATGCAATTCAAGATCAGAAGTTTTCATTCAACATAAGTGTTCTCATAGCTAAACCATCTAAAAGAAAAACCAATGTAGCTTGAGAAAACTAAATTAACGCAAACTTTTTTTGCAAGTAACTGAACCATCACCGATGCTTGAGAAATCCTAGATAGGGAAAAATATAGCAGAAAAACAAACCAAGAAGCAACTAGTTGGGATAGGAGATAGGAATAACATTAAGTTTCTCCTTTAGTTATTGAAATTGAGCAGTTGAAAGTGCTTTGGTCAAGACATCTGCTAGCTGTAGTTTTGTAGGTACATATCGAACCAAAAGTTGCTTAGCCAAAACTTGATCTCTTATATAATGAGCATCAATCTCAATGTACCTGGTTCGAGCATGAAATATTGGATTAGTAGCCAAAGCTCTTGCACTAAGGTTATCACACCAAATGAGAGGTGCTTGAGTGAAATTAATACCCAATTTAAAGAAAATACTTTTTAACCAGGCTACCTCAGTTGCTGTATGAGCTAATGCTCTATATTCAGCCTCCATAGAGGACAAAGCCATAACTTTTTGCTTCCAGGAACTCCACTGAATTAGATTAGGACCTAGGAATACACAAAAGCCACTAGTTGACCTTCTATCATCAAGATTGCTGCCCCAATCTGCATCAACATAGCATTCACCACACATTGATGCTGCTAGTCTGAACTGAAGCCCATGATCTTGAGTTCCTTTAAGGTATCAAAACACTCTCCTACAAGCCTACCATTGAATCTCGGTTAGGGGCTACAAATACTTACTTAGCTTATTAACAATGAAGCTAATGTTAGGTCTGTAAGAGTAAGATATTGCAAAGCCCCCACTGTGCTTCTATACAAAGTGAGATCTTTAAAAGGTTCACTATCTCTAGAAAAGAGTTTAATCCCCATGGCTAAAGGAGTTAGATAGGAATGTGCATCTGCCATTCTTATTTTAAACAGTAGATCAAGGATATACTTGGTTTGTTTGAGATGTCATTGATTGTTTCTTATGGCCTCTATGCCAAGAAAGTGGTGAATTGATCCAATAGTTTTGAGAGAGAACTGATCATTAAGATGTTGGATCAGTTTGTGAATAAACTCCTTATTTCCACCATGTAATACCCAATATGTCAAAGGTATGTTCCCAACTCCAAATAGTCATTTAGATGTTAATTTTATGTTAAAATCCATAAAATCTAACAAAGGGAAAAATAGTTAATTCATTTGGAACGGTATGAATCAATTATCCATAAAAGGGTATTAGGGGCAAAATAGTCATTTTTCCTATGGATAAGCATCGCAAAAGTCAAGGATGAGTAGGCTTAATTGCATTTAATGACATTAATTAAGTAATAATTATGTTTAGTGCCAAAAAGTTGAGGGAGATATCCTTCTTCAACTTCTCTTCCATTTTCTCTCAAATCTTCCATGAAACAAGCTTTCTTTCTCTAAATTTTAAAGGAGTTTTGCATAATTTTTCAAGGAGAACAAGATAGGAGCCTTGGATCTTCAAATTGAAGGGTTTAACGTAAGGAATAAAGACCCTAGTTTTGATGTGATTTGAAGATCTGAGGTAGATGTTAAGGTATAATGTTATATATGTAGGATAAGGTGTAAAAGAAGATAAAGGCAAAGGATTTTATGGGGGAATTCTATAAAAAGGTAAGGAAGAACCTCCCATGACTTTAGAAATTATGCTAGGATTTGTAGATTTTAATGAAACCTTAAATTAAGGCTTTAAGGCATAGAATTAGTTGATGGCAAGTCTAGTTGAACTCATTAATGTTATTTATTGCCTTGAATTCATTATACATGAAGTTATTGCCATTATGTTTTAATTGAAGAAAATGAAGCATTGATGTTGATTATGGTAAAACTTGTAGTATTGGAGGCCACATGGTGTTGAATGGTTGCTGTTAGAAGTATTGATGTGTTGTTTGCATTAACTTACAATGTTATAGCAATAACGGATGATCATGGGAGTGAGGTTTTACCCTTCATTTAAGATATTAAAGACTATTAAGGGGAGGTTTAATTGATCCATAAGTTGAAATATTTGTTAATTGTCAATAGAAGTTGATATGGCATGGGTTAATATGAAAAATTCGGATTTGGTAAGTTTATGGGTTGTGTTAAACATGCTTCGGTATTTCGACAATACCTTGAGTTGTAAAACTTGAAATGAGACAATTCTTGAAGCAATAGAAACTTAAGACACAGCCCTATAAATTTTATGTGTAGGCCAATAGCCAATTCATTTTAGAAATGGGTGGAAACTGACTTGAAGAATAAACTTCTTGTTTTTAAAGTTTAAGATTTAGGATAATTAATTCTTATGATTATGAATTGATTGTTAATGTATTGTTGTAATTAAGCCATGTATTAATGTTTACCCATTAGTTAGACGATCTTTGGAAAATATATCTTTGAAAGATATGCATGGTCATAGATGCGAATGCATGATTAATGTTATGAAATGGCATGAAGATGCAATGTAATATATGTTTTAAGATGATGAATGTGAGGAGGAGGTAATGTAAATCGATTGATAATCCATAGAGAAATCATAAGTATTAAGCTCACTAAAACATGTATTTACATGCCATAAGATGTTAGAGATGCATAGATAGGATGAAAACACGTAAGCATATCTTCATATACCAGTTGAGGAGAGATGAATATATGCTTTAGATACTAAATAATGTGTAAGGACACCTCTCGATGATATGAGCTCTAGATGAATTTGAGGCTAGATAAGAGGAAAGATGAATATATACTTTGGATGCTAAATAACGCGTAAGTATATCCTCGTATACCGGTTGAGGAGAGATGAATATATGCTTTAGATGCTAAATAACGCGTAAACATGCCTCTCGATGATATGAGCTTTAGATGAATTTGAGGCTAGATGAGAGGAAAGATGAATATATGCTTTGGATGCTAAATAAGGTGTAAGCATATCCTCGTATACCAGTTAAGGAAAGATGAATATATACTTTAGATGTTAAATAACACGTGAGTACGCCTCCCAATGATATGAGCTCTAGATGAATTTGAGGCTAGATGATATGAAGTGCTTAAGACGCTAAGAAAAGTTCGATCGGCTAGACATTAAATGATTCATATGCATTTGGTTGCATTATATGAGTTATGATGTTATTTACATCATGAGTTGATTTGTTCTCATGTTAGATGATATTTAGATGTTATGTCATGACATGTGATGCATACATACTTATTTGTACCATTCAAAAAGACATTGTCAATGTCTATTTGTTAAATATCCTGGCCATGAGTTATGGCTAAAGTAAGGACAATTTTGATGGTTGACTAAAAGTCTCAAAGTAGTTAAGACTTGGGATTTGTTGAAACCCCTTTGCAACCAGCCTTGCTTTGTATTTTTGGAGAGAACCATCTAAGTTAAATTTTGTTCTAAAAACCCATTTATTTCCTACTATATTCATATCATTAATATGAGGGACAAAGGACCAAGTGTTGTTTTTAAGTAAAGTAGTGAACTCATTTTGCATGGCTGGTGGCCATTCAGGGGAACTCAATGCTTCTTTAACAGCACAAGGTAAAGGAATAATAGGTGGAGAGGAAGGTGGAGAAGAGCTAGAGGTAAGTAGAACATCTTTGGATGGGGGAGGATATTTGGATTTGGCTCTAGTCACTACTAGATGGATGTTTTGATTGACCTGTGGAACATTAAGTGCAGAAAAGGACTGTAATGAATCTGTAGTAGTGTTAGGACAACGAATTGAATTAGAGTGGCTGGGAATAGTCTATGTTTGGGCAGTGAGGTCAACAACAAAAGGACAACTTGAAGAAAAACTAGATTGACTTGGAATGGAGTGTGTTTGTGTAGTGAGATCAACTATTAAAAGACAAGTGGGAGGATAATTAGATGTGATATGCATTGTGTTTGATTGGGAATGGTGCAACAAATGTGTATCTAATTGTTGAGAGGCCAAATTTGGTGAGTCAAAAGTTGAAATTGAATCGATCTTACCAATTGCTGAACATGGACTAGATATAGGACAAGAGATTGCAGTGTAACAACTGCTGTAAACTAGTACAATGCATGCATAATAACAATAGAAAATTGGGCCCAAAACTTTCTTTTCATTGTTAGTCATATGTCTTTTATACACAAAAAGTATTGTTTACAAAAAATCATTTTAAAAGACAAAACAGGGGAAACAGTGTAGCTATTGCTCCTTGCTTGCCGACGCCCCTCCGACTGCATCATCACCTAGATCCTGCATCCACAAAGGAAAATAACGGGGTGAGCACAAAATAATGCTCAGTAAGTAAAACCCTTTATCTGTCTATCCCTATATGTATTACTCTTATTCTTTCTCACACTTTCTGTTGTTTCCGACTAAACGTCATGGCCTCATCTTACCGGAGGTACGGTTGAATGGCGTTCACACAGCACCATCCCACTCTTCATGACTGTCGGTGGAGTTCACATAGCCACCACCCTATCCTAGTGACTACCGAGTGGAGATCACAAAGCACCTACCCGGTTTTCGTAACTATCGGGTGGAGACCACATAGCACCCTATCCGTTCCTCATAACTTTCGGTAACGATCACCAAGCATTAACCGTTCCTAATCACTGTCGGTGATGATCACAAAGCATCAACCCACTTCTAATAAATGTCGGGGGATGATCACAAAGCATCAACCCCTTTCTAATAACAATCGAGTGATGATCACAAAGCATCCACCTTTTTTCTACTACTTATCGGGTGAGGACCACAAAGCATCAACCCATTTCTATGGCTAGTCGAGTGATGATCACAAAGCATCAACCTGATTCTCATAACTGTCGGGTGATGATCACAAAGCATCAACCCATTTCTACACTCTTCTCATATCTACTTTAGCACTTCTCATTCTCTCTACCATTAAGTATTTACCTCCACAAAGTTCTCTACTCAAGAGCAGTGCATACACAAATTTTCCTACTCTTTCTTAGGTCACTTCTCAACGCACATTATGCCTATGGAGAGGTTCATCCTCCATTCATGCACTTATGAAATCCAACGTGCAATGCTGCAAGATTAAAGTTCACTACTCAACCAAACCTCTATTAGGCATTTCATCAAGCAACTCAGTGCATATAAAAATCTACTATAACAATAATTCTAAGTCTTCTCTAACCATCCAAAATGGGAAATGCCCCTCACATAGCCACAAATTCCTGCCAAAGAAAGACACTTCCAAAAGGATTTCTCAATATCCTTTAATTCAATCTCAAACTACCTTTCCAACCCACATCTCACTTCTTATAATTGCAATGTTAAACAATCACAAGGCACTAGAAATCTCTATTTAAGCCTCAATAACAGGGCATATAATATGTATATCACATCCTACATCATTGCTATCAAAACCCTAATCAAGAAAATTCTCATCTCAACTTGGGTTGGGATTTACTTACCTTGTTATGAGAGATTTCCTACTCTTCCTCACTTGATAGCTTGACTTTTTCTCTACTCTTAAACAAATGAACAAAACCCTCAATAATCAAATATATTCAAGACTCACAAAGCTTCAAACCAAAGCAAGAATCCTTACCTTAGGATGCCTTAGATTGATTTTCTACCCTTAATCACTCCAAAAGCCCTTCAAAACTCCTTGACAAAAGAAAGAGAAATTGGAGGAAGCAAGAAGGAGAGTGGCGATGAGAAGAAGAATGAAGGGTTTTGCAATACTTAATTCCTTTTAATGAATTTATACACAAGCCTTCCCATTTTGCCCTTACTCTTCTTTAGGATTCTATCTATATCCTTTGATTCATTACAACACACCCCCCTAGACCTATTCTCCATGAAAAATCCTTTCAATTTATCCCACTTTCCTGCAATTAGGGGTAGAATGGTCAAATTGCCCCTAGGGAAGAAAATATCTAAAACTTAACACATTTTGGTCGGTCTGTCGCCGCGGCGAGAAACTTCTGTCGCCGCGGCGAAACTGTCCAACAGCTTCCCCGTGCTTCAACACCTCTTCCGCCGCGGTGAAGATCTTCTTCGCCCCGGCGAAGACTGAAACACACTTTCTCTATTTTTCCACCATTTCAGGGCAAATATTCACATAACACTCATCAAAGGTCAACCAAACAATATTACCAAGAAACCAACTCAAATAAGAGCAAAAGAAGAAAACATAACTACATACCTCAAGTGGGGCGTTACAATTCTTCCCCCTTAAAGAATTTCGTCCCCGAAATTCATACAATAACTCTGGGAAATGATTCTGTATGTCCCGTTCTACTCCCAGTGGCCCTTCCACTTTGTGATTCCTCCAAAGGTCTTCACTAACGGAACACTCTTGTTCTGAAGCTCTTTAACCCTTCGATCTTGAATCTGAACTGGACGTCTTTCATATACAAGATTTTCTGTTACTTCAACGTCCTCTACACTCAGGATGTGGAGGGTCACTTACTATTTCCGTAGCATCGAGACATGAAACATCATGCACCCTGTCCATCTGGTGGTAGTGCCAATCTATAGGCCACCTTTCCCACTCTTTGCAATACCTCAAATGACCTATATATATCTCGGTGCTAACTTCCCTCTGCTTCCAAAGCGTATTACTCGCTTGTAAGGGAAAATTTTCAGAAACACTTTGTCGCCCCACTTGGAATTCTACCTTTTTCCTCTTCAAGCCGCATAACTCTTCTCTGTCGATCTTGGGCTTGTTTCATTCTATTTCTGATTAACCTTACATCTTCGACCAGTTTCTGGGTCCCTCTGGCCAAGAGCGGACTCACCTCATCTTTTTCGCCTACTTTCATCCCAATGTAGCGGAGACCTACATCGTCTACCATATAACCCTCATAAGGCGTCATTCTAATTGTAGACTGATACTATTGTTGTAGCAATTCCACTAAGGGTAACATCTCATGCCAGGATACTCGATATCCATGCAACAGGCTCTCAACATATCTTCGAGCACCTGATTGGTTCTCTCTGTTTGGCCATCTGTCTGAGGATGATATGCAGTACTGAATGCTAAACATACCCACAATTCCTCGTAAACTCGTCCAGAAGCTGAAACAATCTGGAATCTCTATCTGCACTATAGTCTTGGGCACACCATCAATCTGACTATCTCCTTGACGTAAATCTGAGCCAGCTGATCTGTAGTGGTACTTTCCTTTCACTGGAAGGAATGGGCTGATTTGGTTATCTACCACAATCACCCATATCATTACACCCTTTTTGTACCCTAGAGACCCGTGATAAAATCCATCGAAATGCTCTCCCATTTCCACTCTGGAATCCTCAGTGTTGAAGCAACCCTGACGGCCGTTGGTGTTCTACTTTCACACTGCTGACAAGTTAACATGTAGCTACAAACTCTGCAATGTCTTTCTTCATACCTACCACCAATAACCTTTCTTTACATACTCTTATACATCTTGGTTGCTCCCATGAGAGTGTACGGTGTGTCTGGCCTCCATAGAATTTTCTGTTTCAACTCCTCATTTGGAGGAATGCACAACCGATTTCTGAAATAGAGGACACCCGTCTCTCACAAAGAACTCTGATTTCTTGCCCTCAAGCACTTGCTGAACTGTTTTCTAACACCACTCATCGGCCACTTGCTTTTCTCTCTAATTTCCTCCAGTAAGAAAACTGTACCTCTAGACTGGCAATTCTTCCAGAACCACTTCATCTGTTCTTTAGACAAATCTTCTATTACTTTTTCTGCTTGGTAAGTTGGAATAAATAGGCTTTTACTCAAGCATCGGTACCACATTGGCTTTTCCGGTTGATACTTGCTCACAATCATAATCCTTAACCAGTTATAACCACCTTCTCTGCCTCATATTCAACTCCTTTTGGATGAAGAATTACTTTAAACTCTTATGATCGGTGCAGATATTACTCTCTTCACACCATAAAGGTAATGCCTCCAAATCTTAAGGCAAAGACCACAGCTGCCAATTCTAGGTCTGCGTAGGGTATCTGGTCTCGTACTCTTTCAATGACGAGAAGCATAGCTATGACCCTACCTAATTGCATCAACACAGCGCCAAGTCCCTGCAAAGAGGCATCTGTATAAATGTCATATTCTACACCCCCTGTGGTAACACTAATACAGGAGCTGTTGTTAATCTCTTCTTCAACTCTTGGAGCTTTCTTCACATGCTACTGACCAGACAAAAGGAGTTTCTGTTTGGTAAGAGCTGTCAACGGTTTAGCCAACTGGCGAATCCCGCTACAATCGTCGGTGTAGTAACCTGCTAAGCCTAAGAAACTCCTAATTTCTTTCACTGTTCCGGCTTCTGCCATTCAAGATTGCCTGCACTTTCTCATCTATCGAAATCCCTTCCTTCGACACGGTATGACCCAGGAATACCACTTGATAAGCCAAACTCACACTTAGAATTTGCACACAACTTCTTTTCTCTCAGTCCTGCATACTAAACAATGTGTTTCTCATGCTCTTCCCTTGACTTTGAATAAATCAGGATGTCGTCAATGAAGACAACAATAAACTGATCCAAATACTCATGGAATACCCTGTTCATCAAGTCCATAAAAACTGCTGGGGCATTAGTCAAGCCAAAGCATCACTACAAATTCATAATGCCCATATCTTGTCGAAAGGCAGTTTTAGCCACATCTTGCTCAGCCACTCTTACCTGATGATACCCAGACCTCAAATCAATTTTGGAGAACACCGCCGCTCCCCTTCAATTGATCGAAAAGGTCCGTCCGGGTAGGGTACTTATTCTTCACTGTAACTTTATTCAGCTCCCTATAATCAATACACCATCCTTAGATCCATCCTTCTTTTCACAAACAGGATGGGCTCCCCAAGGAATGACTCGGTCAAATAAAGCCTTTATCTAAAGCTCTTGGATTTGCTTCTTTAATTCTTGAAGCTCAGTTGGGGCCATTCGATAAGGCTTTAGATATTGGTGCTGTCCCTGGTGCTAGTTCGATACTAAATTCTACCTCCCTCCTGGAGGCAAACCCGGTAACTCTTCCGGAAACACATCTAGAAAGTCTCAAACTACTGGCACCTCTAAATCTCTGGCTGGGGACATCACCATTCTGCACTACATGGGCATATATCCTGAACACCCCTTTCTCAACATCTTCCTCGCTTTCACACTACTAATTAGCATGCTCAACTGATGGCCCCTCCAAAACTAAACTTATCTCCACTATCGAGATTAAATCTTGCTTCTTTTTTTCCGACAGTCAATCTCTACTCCATATCTCCCTAGGAAATCCTTGCCCAAAATCCCATCAAAGTCGGGCATATCAAAAACTATTAAATAACTATAACTCTCTACCCTGGATCACCGGACACTCCCGACAACATCTCTTGCGTCAGAACACTAACCCTATCGGTAACTCTATCTTATTGTTGAGTCACCTAATAGGTTTAACAACCTAATCTCTTAATCATCCCATAAGATATAAACAATGAGTGGCTCCTGAATCAATTAAAGCATATAGAGGAACTAATGAAATAATAACTGACCAGTAACGACTGATGGACTAGCCTCTGCTTCACCCTGTGCCACATGTAAACACTCTGGCATTTGCAGTACCTCCTGAACTCTGGGTGGTTGGTGGAAGAGGAGCTTTACAATCTCATCATGTGCCCTGGCTGTCGCACCTATAACACACTCTCGTGGTCCCTCAGACATTCTCCGGGGTGATTCTTCCCGCATTTAGCAAAGAGGAACCCTTCCTTCCGGGGCCGTTTATTCTTCCACTCCCTCTATTCTGTCTAACTGAAACTCTTCTCTTCTGATTCTTCATTTCTTAACCTCTTACACTTTCTGTTTTCTCTCTCTGGGGGCGGAAGGCGGCTCACGCGGTCCTCCTGTCAAGGATCCGACTGGGGAAATCTTATTCTCAAAAATCTCTGCCTTCATTGCCCGCCTCAAAGCCCACTATATTCCGAGGAGGGTTAGAACTTGTCATTATATCCCGGGCTACTCCGACTTCAACCCATGCAAAAACTTATCTCTTCTCAAAGCCGGAATACTAACTATTCCGGTGCAAACCTTGCAAGAGTTGAATTTCACCGGATACTCCTTCACGGCACTAGTCCCCTGCTGTAAGCTAATAATTCTTGGACCTTCTCATGAACTGGTCCTCTGTTCGATCTTGGACTCAACTCTTGCCTGAATCTTCTCCCAAGTCATTACTGTCAATCATGAGTTTCTTCCATTAATTCCCACCAAATTCGGGCATCACCCTAAACAAGAAACTCGCATACCGATCTTCTCCCGTCTGACATGGGAAATAACCCCGTGGCTCGTTCTACGGACCCAAGCCCTCTCTTCTCTTACTGGATCTGTAGTACCATTAAACTCTGAGGGTTGATGCTGACTAGAAAGACCATAAATCGGTTCACCTCTGCTTTGTGCTAGGAGAGGTACCGGTTGTCCCTTTCGACATGTCAACTGGCGGTACCTGTACGGGGTTTCAACTCTCCCCTGTGTTTCTGCCATAACCTGCTAATAAATTCCCCAATTCTAGCTTTATCCAGGGAGGGGGCGTAACTCTGGTGGTTAGAAGGTTCTCCTTCATTCACCACACCCTTACCACGTTTTCGGTAACTACGCCTCATCTACAAAACAATCACACCAATCAACTCAAGAAACAATTATTGTAAGGAAAGAATTAACTCACACTCGGTTTTAGGACGTCGTGGCGATGAGAATAGTACACTGTTCCAATCCCAAAATCTTTGCTCTGATACCAAAAATGTAACAACTGCTGTAAACTAGTACAATGCATGCATAATAACAATAGAAATTGGGCCCAAAACTTTCTTTTCATTATTAGCATTGTCTTTTATACACAAAGTATGTTTACAAAAAATCATTTTAAAAGACAAAACAGGGGAACAGTGTAGCTATTGCTCCTGCTTGCCGACGCCCCTCAACTGCATCATCACCTAGATCCTGCATCCACAAGGAAAATAACGGGGTGACACAAAATAATGCTCAGTAAGTAAAACCCTTTATCTGTCTATCCCTATGTATTACTCTTAATTCTTTCTTCACACTTTCTGTTGTTTCCACTAAACGTCATGGCCTCATCTTACCGGAGGTTGGGATGGCGTTCACACACACCATCCCACTCTCATGACTGTCGGTGGAGTTCACATAGCACCAACCCTATCCTAGTGACTACCGAGTGGAGATCACAAAGCACCTACCCGGTTTTCGTAACTATCGGGTGGAGACCACATAGCACCTATCCGTTCCTCATAACTTTCGGGTAACGATCACCAAGCATTAACCCGTTCCTAATCACTGTCGGTAATGATCACAAAGCATCAACCCACTTCTAATAAATGTCGGGTATGATCACAAAGCATCAACCCCTTTCTAATAACTAACCGTGATGATCACAAAGCATCCACCCGTTTCTACTACTATTCGGGTGATGACCACAAAGCATCAACCCATTTCTAATGGCTAGTCGAGTGATGATCACAAAGCATCAACCGATTCTCATAACTTCGGGTGATGATCACAAAGCATCAACCCATTTCTACTACTCTTCTCATACATTCTACTTTAGCACTTCTCATTCTCTCTACCATTAGAGTATTTACCTCCACAAAGTTCTCTACTCAAAAGCAAGTGCTACAAAAGTTTCCTACCTTTCTTAGGTCACTTCTCAAGCACAATTAATGCCTATGGAGAGGTTCATCTCCATTCATGCACTTATGAAATGCCAACTGCAATGCTGCAAGAATAAGTTCACTACTCATACTCAAACCTCTATTAGGCATTTCATCAACAGCAACTCAAGTGCATAATAAAATCTACTATAACAATAATTCTAAGTCTTTCTCTAACCATCCAAAATGGGAGAATGCCCCTCACATAGCCACAATTCCTGCCAAAGAAAGACACTTCCAAAAAGGATTTCTCAATATCCTTTAATTCAATCTCAAACTACCTTTCCAACCCACATCTCACTTCTTATAATTGCAATGTATAACAACTCACAAGGCACTAGAAATCTCTATTTAAGCCTCAATAACATGGCAATAATATGTATATCACATACATACATCATTGCTACAAAACCCTAATCAAGAAAATTCTCAAATCTCACTTGGGTTGGGATTTACTTACCTTGTTATGAGAGATTTCACTAGCTCTTCCTTTCACTTGATAAGCTTGCTTTTTCTCTACTCTTAACAAATGAACAAAACCCTCATAATCAAATATATTCAAGACTCACAAAGCTTCAAAACCAAGCAAGAATCCTTACCTTAGGATGCCTTAGATTGATTTTCTACCCTAATCACTCCAAAGCCCTTCAAAACTCCTTGAACAAAAGAAAGAGAAATTGAGAGGAAGCAGGAGGAGAGTGGCGATGGAGAAGAAGAATGAAGGGTTTTCAATGACTTATTCCTTTATGAAAATTTATTCACAAGCTTCCCATTTTGCCTTACTCTTCTTTGGGAATTCTATCTATATCCTTTGATTCATTACAAACACACCCCCACAGTAACATATTCTCCATGAAAAACCCTTTCAATTTACTTCCCACTTTTCCTGCTAATTAGGGGTAGAATGGTCAAATTGCCCCTAGGGAAGAAAATATCTAAAACTTAACAACATTTTGGTCGACCTGTCGCTGCAGCGAGGAAACTTCAGTCGCCGCGGCGAAACTGTCCAGCAGCTTCCCTGTGGCTTCAACACCTCTACGCCGCGGTGAAGATTCTTCTTCGCCCCGGCGAAGATTGAAACACTAAACTTCTTCTATTTTCCACCAACTTCAGGGCAAATATTCAACATAACACTCAATCAAAGTCAACCAAACAATATTACCAAGAAACCAACTCAAATAAGAGCAAAAGAAGAAACAATAACTACATACCTCAAGTGGGGCGTTACATGCAGTAGGACAGAATTCTCCAATAGAAGTTGTATCAGAAGAATCTGAGGGTTTTATAGACACAAAAGGAAATTAACTGCAGGACTGGTAGACTGAGGTGCAACTGAAGTTATAGGACCAAAAGTGGATAGACTAAATTGTGAGGCAAAAGGGAATTCTAACTGTAACAACTCCTCTTTAGTACTATTCTTATAATACATACTATGTAAAATATAGATATGTATATAAGATGAAAGATAGTGGGCTCAAATTTTTCTTTACTCATAAAATATAATTCTTTACAATTACAAAAGGCTATGTATTTAAAAACTTTCTAATTAATACAAAATATCATAGCTGGTGGACAGTAGTGCCAATACTCTTCGCTCCTCGACGTCCATCCGACCGCTGCTCCTATTTCCTGCAAAACAGAGAAGAACAACGGGGTGAGCACAACAATGCTCAGTAAGTAAATCCTCTACTACCATCCCCGCAACTCACTCTTTGGTTCTTTCCTTACTCGACTGTTTTGCTATTTCTATTTCTCACTGTTTTTCTCTTTCTTTCTAATACTGTTATTCTCCTTTAGCTCTGTTCTGCTCTTTACTCTTTCTTTCTCTCTGTTCTTTTTCTCTTATTCTTACTCATGTTTGCTCATATCTTTCTCAAGTTAGTACTCATAATATAGCTTAACTCTTAGCTTTTCTCATCTTTGTTCTATCTATTTCTTTTCTTTCTCATTCTTACTCATTGGAATGTCACGACCTCATCTGACCGGAGGCACGGCTGGGCGCTACCACTCTACGTGACTTCCGCTCATTTCGCTACCGATCGGATTTAGTTATGCATGGATTCGNCGTTCTACCTCCCAAGTGGCCTCTTCCACTTTGTGATTCCTCCAAAGGATCTTCACTAACGGAACACTCTTGTTCTGAAGCTCTTTAACCCTTCGATCTAGAATCTGAACTGGACGTTCTTCATATACAAGATTTTCTGTTACTTCAACGTCCTCTACACTCAGGATGTGGAGGGGATCACTTACATATTTCCGTAGCATCGAGACATGGAAAACATCATGCACCCTGTCCATGCTGGGTGGTAGTGCCAATCTATAGGCCACCTTTCCCACTCGTTGCAATACCTCAAATGGACCTATATATCTCGGTGCTAACTTCCCTCTGCTTCCAAAGCGTATTACTCGCTTGTAAGGGAAAATTTTCAGAAACACTTTGTCGCCCACTTGGAATTCTACCTTTTTCCTCTTCAAGCCGGCATAACTCTTCTGTCGATCTTGGGCTTGTTTCATTCTATTTCTGATTAACCTTACATCTTCGACCAGTTTCTGGGTCACCTCTGGCCCAAGAGCGGTACTCAACTCATCTTTTTCGCCTACTTCATCCCAATGTAGCGGAGACCTACATCGTCTACCATATAAAACCTCATAAGGCGTCATTCTAATTGTAGACTGATAACTATTGTTGTAGGCAAATTCCACTAAGGGTAACATCTCATGCCAGGATACTCGATAATCCATGCAACAGGCTCTCAACATATCTTCGAGCACCTGATTGGTTCTCTCTGTTTGGCCATCTGTCTGAGGATGATATGCAGTACTGAATGCTAAACAGGTACCCAAATTCCTCTGTAAACTCGTCCAGAAAGCTGAAACAAATCTGGAATCTCTATCTGACACTATAGTCTTGGGCACACCATGCAATCTGACTATCTCCTTGACGTAAATCTGAGCCAGCTGATCTGTAGTGGTACTTTCCTTTACTGGAAGGAAATGGGCTGATTTGGTTAATCTATCCACAATCACCCAGATAGCATTACACCCTTTTTGTACCCTAGGGAGACCCGTGATAAAATCCATCGAAATGCTCTCCCATTTCCACTCTGGAATACTCAGTGGTTGAAGCAACCCTGACGGCCGTTGGTGTTCTACTTTCACCTGCTGACAAGTTAGACATTTAGCTACAAACTCTGCAATGTCTTTCTTCATACCTGACCACCAATAACCTTTCTTTACATCTTGATACATCTTGGTTGCTCCCGGATGAGAGGTGTCGGTGTGTCATGAGCCTCCATAAGAATTTTCGTTTCAACTCCTCATTTGGAGGAATGCACAAACGATTTCTGAAATAGAGGACACGTCTCTCACAAAGAACTCTGATGTCTTGCCCTCAAGCACTTGCTGAACTGTTTTCTAACACCACTATCGGCCACTTGCTTTTTCTAATTTCCCAGTAAAGAAAACTGTACCTCTAGACTGGCAATTCTTCTAGAACCACTTCAATCTGTTCTTTAGACAAATCTTCTATTAACTTTTTCTGCTTGGTAAGTTGGAATAAATAGGCTTTTCTACTCAAGCATCGGCTACCACATTGGCTTTTCCCGGTTGATAATGATCTCACAATCATAATCTTAACCAGTTATAACCACCTTCTCTGCCTCATATTCAACTCCTTTTGAGTGAAGAATTACTTTAAACTTTATGATCGGTGCAGATATTACTCTTACACCATAAGGTAATGCCTCCAAATCTAAGGCAAAGACCACAGCTGCCAATTCTAGGCATGCGTAGGGTATCTGGTTGTACTCTTTCAATGACGAGAAGCATAAGCTATGACCCTACTAATTGCATCAACACAGCGCCAAGTCCCTGCAAAGAGGCATCTGTATAAATGTCATATTCTACACCCTCTGTGGTAACACTAATACAGGAGCTGTTGTTAATCTTTCTTCAACTCTTGGAAGCTTTTCACATGCTACTGACCAGACAAAAGGAGTTTTCTGTTTGGTAGAGCTGTCAACGGTTTAGCCAAGGGCGAATCCCGCTACAAATCGTCGGTAGTAACCTGCTAAGCCTAAGAAACTCCTATTCTTTCACTGTTCTCGGCTTCTGCCATTCAAGGATTGCCTGCACTTTACTCGGTCTATCGAAATCCCTCCTTCGACACGGTATGCCCAGGAATACCACTGATTAAGCCAAAACTCACACTAGAAAATTTAGCACACAATTCTTTTCTTCAGTCGCTGAATACTAAACTCAAGGTTTCTCATGCCTTTCCCTTGACTTTGATAAATCAGGATGTCGTCAATGAAGACAACAATAAACTGATCCAAATACTCATGGAATACCTACTGTTCATCAAGTCCATAAAAAAATCGCTGGGGCATTAGTCAAGCCAAAAGGCATCACTACAAATTCATAATGCCCATATCTTGTACGAAAGGCAGTTTTAGCCACATCTTGCTCAGCCACTTTCTACTGATGATACCCGACCTCAAATCCATTTTGGGAGAACACCGCCGCTCCCTTCAATGATCGAAAAGGTCATCGATCCGGGGTAAAGGGTACTTATTCTTCACTGTAACTTATTCAGCTCCCTATAATCAATACACATCTTAGTGATCCATCCTTCTTTTTCACAAACAGGATTGGGGCTCCCCAAGGAGAATGACCGGTCAAATAAAGCCTTATCTAAAAGTCTTGGAGTGTTCTTTAATTCTTGAAGTCAGTTGGGGCCATTCGATAAGGGGCTTTAGATATTGGTGCTGTCCCTGGTGTAGTTCATACTAAATTCTACCTCCCTCTCGGAGGCAAACCCGGTACTCTTCCGGAAACACATCTAGAAAGTCTCAAACTAATGGCACTCTCTAAATCTCTTGGCTGTGGGACATCACCATTCTGCACTACATGGGCAATATATCCTGAACACCTTTCTCAAACTCTTCCTCGCTTTCACACTACTAATTAGCATGCTCAACTGTGCCCTCTCCAAAACTAAACTTATCTCCACTATCGAGATTAAATCGCCTTCTTTTTCGAGTCAATCTCACTCCATATCTCCCTAGGAAATCCTTGCCCAAAATCACACAAAGTCGGGCATATCAAAAAACTATTAAAACTAACTATAACCTCTACCACCTGGATCACCAAGGACACTCCCGACAACATCTCTTGCGTCAGAACACTAACCCTATCGGGTAACTCTATCTTAATGGGTTGAGTCACTCTAATAGGTTTCAAACCTAATCTCTTAATCATCCCATAAGATATAAACGAATGAGTGGCTCCTGAATCAATAAAGCATATGTAGGAACTGAATGAAATAATAACTGACCAGTAACGACTGATGGACTAGCCTTTGTTCACCCTGTGCCACAGTAAACACTCTGGCATTTGCAGTACCTCCTGAACTCTGGGGGTTGGTGGAAGAGGAGCTTTACCATCTCTCACATGTGCCCGGCTGTCGGCACCTATAACACACTCTCTGGTCCCTCAGACATTCTCGGGGTGGATTCTTCCCGCATTTAGAGCAAAGGGAAACCCTTCCGTCCGGGGCCGTTTATTCTTCCACTCCTCTTATTTCGTCTACTACTGAAATTTTCTTCTGATTTCATTTCTTACCTCTTCCACTTTGTTTCTTCTCTCTGGGGCGGAAGGCGGCCACGCGGTCCTCCTGTCAAGGATCCGACTGGGGAAATCTTATTCTCAAAAATCTCTGCCTTCATGCCGCCTCAAAGCCTCACTATAATTCCGAGGAGGGTTAGAACTTGTCATTATATCCGGGCTATCTCCGACATTCAACCCATGCAAAAACTTATTCCTTCTCAAGCCGGAATACTAACTTCCGGGTGCAAACCTTGCAAGAGAGTTGAATTCACGAGCCCTACTCCTTCACGGCACTAGTCCCCTGCTGTAAGCTAATAAATTCTTGGACCTTCTATGAACTTGGTCCTGTTCGATAATTGGACTCAAACTCTTGCCTGAACTCTTCCCAAGTCAAGTCACATCATGAGTTTCTCCATTAATTCCCACCAATATCGGGCATCACCCTGAAACAAGAAACTCGCATACCGGATCTTCTCGGTCTGACATGGGAAAATAACCCGTGGCTCGTTCTACGGACCCAAGCACTCTTCTGCTATTACTGATCTGTTGTACCATTAAACTTGAGGGTTGATGCTGACTAGAAGACCATAAATGGTTCAACTCTGCTTTGTGCAGGAAGAGGTACCGGTTGTCCTCTTTCGACAGTGCACTGGCGGGTACCTGTACGGGGGTTTCAACTCCCCTGTGTTTCTGCCATAAACGCTATATAATTCCCCGATTCTAGCTTTATCCAAGGGAGGGGGCGTAGACTCGTGTGGGTTAGAAGGTTCTCTTCATTCACCACACCCTTACCACGTTTCGGTAACTACGCCTATCTACAAAACAATCACACCAATCAAATCAAGAAAACAATTATTGTAAGGAAAGAATTAACTCACACAGTCGGTTTTAGGACGTCGTGGCGATGAGAATAGTACACTGTTCAATCCAAAATCTTTGCTTGATACCAAAAATGTAACAACTGCTGGAAACTAGTACAATGATGCATAATAACAAAGAAAATTGGGCCCAAAACTTTCTTTCATTATTAGTCATAGTTTTTTATAACAAAGAGTATGTTTACAAAAAATCATTTAAAAGACAAAACAGGGAAACAGTGTAGCTATGCTCCTCGCTTGCCGACGCCCTCCAACTGCATCATCACCTAGATCTGCATCCACAAAGGAAAATAACGGGGTGAGCACAAAATAAGCTCAGTAAGTAAACCTTATCTGTCTATCCCCGTATGTATTACTCTTAATTCTTCGTACTTTCTGTTGTTCCTACTAAACGTCATGGCCTCATCTTACCGGAGGTATGGCCGGATGGCGTTCACACAAAACAATCCATCTTCATGACTGTCGGGTGGAGTTCACAATAGCACCAACCCTATCCTAGTGACTACGAGTGGAGTCACAAAGCACCTACCCGGTTTTTCGTAACTATCGGGTGGAGACCACATAGCACCTATCGTTCCTCATAACTTCGGGTAACGATCACCAAGCATTAACCCGTTCCTAATCACTGTCGAGTAATGACACAAAGCATAACCCACTTCTAATAAATGTCGGGTGATGATCACAAAGCATAACCCCTTTCTAATAACTAAAGGGTGATGATCACAAAGCATCCACCGTTTCTATACTGGGTGATGACCACAAAGCATCAACCCATTTCTAATGGCTAGTCGAGTGATGATCACAAAGCATCAACCCGATTCTCATAACTATCGGGTGATGATCACAAAGCATCAACCCATTTCTACTACTCTTCTCATACATTCATACGCACTTCTCATTCTCTCTACCATTAGAGTAGTTACCTCCACAAAGTTCTACTCAAAAAGCAAGTGCATACAAAAAGTTTCCTACTCTTTTAGGTCACTTCTCAATGCACAATTAATGCCTATGGAGAGGTTCATCTCCATTCATGCACTTATGAAATGCCAACAGCAATGCTGCACGAATTAAGGTTCACTACTCAACTCAAACTCTATTAGGCATTTCATCAAGCACTCTAAGTGCATAATAAAAACTCTACTATAACAATAATTCTAAGTCTTTCCAACCATCCAAAATGGGGAGAATACCCTCACATAGCCACAAATTCCTGCAAAGAAAGACACTTCCAAAAAGGATTTCTCAATATCCTTTAATCAATCTCAAATACCTTTCCAACCACATCTACTTCTTATATTGCAATGTATAAACAATCACAAGGCACTAGAAATCTCTATTTAAGCCTCAATACATGGCATATAATATGTATTATCACATACATACATCATTGCTATCAAAACCCTAATCAGAAAATTCTCAAATTCAACTTGGGTTGGATTTACTTACCTGTTATGGAGAGATTTCACAGCTCTTCCTTTCACTTGATAACTTGTTTTTCTCTACTCTTAAACAAATGAACAAAAACCCTCAATAATCAAATATATTCAAGACTCACAAAGCTCAAAACCAAAGAAGAATCCTACTTAGGATGCCTTAGATTGATTTTACCTTAATCACTCCAAAAGCCCTTCAAAACTCCTTGAACAAAAGAAAGAGAAATTGAGAGGAAGCAAAGAGAGGAGAGTGGCGATGGAGAAGAAGAATGAAGGTTTTCAATGACTTAATCCTTTAATGAAATTATTCACAAGCCTTCCCATTTTGCCCTACTCTTCTTTGGGAATTCTATCTATATCCTTTGATTCATTACAAAAACACCCCCACAAGTAACATATTCTCATGAAAAAAACCTTTCAATTACTCCCACTTTTCCTGCTAATTAGGGGTAGAATGGTCAAATTGCCCCTAGGGAAGAAAATATCTAAAACTTAACAACATTTGGTCGACTCGCTGAGCGAGGAAACTTCAGTCGCCGCGGCGAAACTGTCCGCAGCTTCCCTGTGGTTCAACACCTCTACGCCCGGTGAAGTTCTTCTGCCCCGGCGAAGATTGAAACACTAAATCTTCTATTTCCCCAACTTCAGGGCAATATTCAACATAACACTCAATCAAGTCAACCAAACAATATTACCAAGAAACCAACCAAATAAGGCAAAAGAAAGAAACAATAATACATACCTCAAGGGGGCGTACATGCAGTAGGACAGAATTCCAATAGAAGTTGTATCAGAAGAATCTGAGGGTTTATAGACACAAAAGGAAATTAATGCATGGACTGGTAGACTGAGGTGCAACTGAAGTTATAGGACCAAAGTGGATAGACTAAATTGTGAGGCACAAAGGGAATTTAACTGTAACAACTCCTCTTAGGTATTCTATTAAACACTATGTAAAATATAGATATGTATATAAGATGAAAGTAGTGGGCTCAAATTTTTCTTTACTCATAAAATATAATTCTTTACAATAAAAAGGCTATGTATTTAAAAACTCTAATTAATCAAAATATCATAGTGGTGGCAGTAGTGCCAATACTCTCGCTCCTCGACGTCATCGACCGCTGCTCTATTTCCTGCAAAACAGAGAAGACAACGGGGTGAGCAACAATGTCAAGTAAAATCCTCCTATACCATCCCCGACACTCACTCTTTGGTTCTTTTACTCGATGTTTGCTATTTTATTTTCACTGTTTTTCTCTTTTTCTCTAATACTGTATTTCCCTTAGTCTGTTCTGCTCTTACTCTTTCTTTCTCTCTGTTCTTTTCTCTTATCTTACCATGTTTGCTCATATCTTTCTCAAGTTAGTACTCATAATATAGCTTACTCTAGCTTTTCTCATCTTTGTTCTACTATTTCTTTTCTTTCTCATTCTTACTCATTGGAAGTCACGACACTCATTGACCGGAGGCACGGCTGGGCGCTACCACTCTAGTGAATCCGCTCATTTCGCTACCGATCGGATTAGTTATGCATGGATTCGAAACCTTTGGCCATATGAGTGTACAATCTCTCTCTCCTGAATGTCACGGCCCATCTGACCGGAGGCACGGTGGAACCTGTGTTCACTCTGCGTGACGGTCACGGCCTATCTAACAGAGGCAGGCTGGAACCTCGTGTTACATGCGTGACTCTACTCGTCACTACAGGTTCCCCATCGCACAACTTATTCTTTCTCTTCTTAACTCTTGTGCACAAGATCTCTACTCTTTCTCTAGCTATATCATAATGTAGCTTAACTCTTAGAGTAATTCTCTACTCTTTCTCAACTTTCTCTTTACTATCAGAGTTTCTCATTCTTTTCGCCTAAGAGTTGCTATTCTCAACATCTCTACTTTTTTCCACTCAAACTATTACTTAGTATGCTTATACTCAAAATTTTCTACTCTAAGCTGTACTCATAAGGTAGCTCATACTCAACATTCTATATTCTTTCTCAAGCTACTTCTCAATGCACAATTACTGCATATGGATGGTTCATACTCATTAATGCACTTTTGAAATGCCAAATGCAAGATTTCCTCCAAAACCGTATTCTGCACAGGTCGCACTAAACAGACCCTAACTTGCGTATACACCTCGGATTACTACGGTTTTGGTCGGATTTTAAAGTTTAGAGACAGGGCTACAACTTTTATGTTTGGTCTCAGCCCAGTTCAAACGGTAAGATGCCCAAATATTACATAGAAAGTCACGGCAGTGACAGGGCAGATTCATTTAGGCATTTCATCAAGCAACTCATGTGCATATAAAAACTTTCTCTAACTACAACTCTATTTCTCTCTTTAACCATCCAAAATTGGAGGTAAAATTCCCTTCCATGGGCATAATCCCTACCATAGAAGAACACTCCCAAATACATACTCAATCTCCTCCAACTTCATCTCAAACTAATTACTATAAAACATTCCCATAAAGGAAATACCCAACAAACATAACATAAATACTCTTCTCAACTCAATTTCTCAAAATTAAACATACACTCTACTCAATTTTCTCAACAAGCATCAATATACATGCACAAATAAATCTCTACTTAATAATTTTTAAACTTTAGCTGGAGTTGGATTTACTTACACCTATACTTGGTAGTCTCCACTAAAGCTCTCTACTCTTGTTGGATCATAACTTTCCCTTATTTCCTAAGATAAACTTAGTAAGAACTAACCTTAATGAATAAAACTCATCTCAAAGTAGGGATTTTACTCTTCTTGCTTAGGATCACTTCTTTGTCAAATTCAACTCAAAACTCCAAAAATCCTTGAAGATTGATGAGAAATTGAGGAGAAAATGGGAGATGAGAGGCGGTGGAAATGGGTAAAATGAATGGGTTTAGAGAACTCAACTACTTAGCTCATATAATATCCATCTTTCCCATTTTGCCCTCTTCTCTTTAATTTCCACCTTTATCCTTTGATTCTTTACAAACTCACCCCCATTAAAACTATTCTCATGAATTCCTTGCATTCTACTCCCCACTTTTCCTGCTAATTAGGGGTAGAATGGTCATGTACCGCAAAAGAAGAATTCTCTAGAAACTCAAGAAACTTTTCTGCCGTCTCGTCGCCGCGGCGAAGAACTTTCTGTCACCCGGCGAAACATTCCAGAACCAACACTGCCAACACAGAACCAACGCGCTGCGGCGAAGCTTCTCCCTCCCCCGGCGAGAGTGAAACTCCAAAATTTGCTAAGTCTTGATCAATTCCAGGGTACACACTCAACCAAACCCAAAACATAAACTCAACCAAAGAACATGAATCATATATAACTCATTTAGGGGCAATTCAGATCCTTTAGGCCATACGTAAACAGTGGCTACGTATTTCAGTGGGGTTTACAATTCTCCCCCCCTAAAGAATTTCGTCCTTGAAATTCGAATGAACAACCCCGAGTAACGGTTCTACATACCTTGCTTTACCCTCCATACTTTCACTGAGGGAAAATTATTGTTTGGGTGCTCCTTGATCTCCTGTCCAATAATTTAAACTGGACACTCCTCAAACTTAGGATTCTCAATCTCCATCCTCAATGCTAAAACAGGAGGGCTCACTTGTATACTTTCGAAACATCAAATATAAAACACATTATATACACTCGGCCATACTAAGGGGTAGTGCACGGTACCTTTCCCATCATTATAACATCTCAAATGGACTTTTGTACCGATGCTAACTTTTCTCTACTATTAAATACGTTACCGGTCGTAGGGGAAAAAGTCTTAAAATAAAGCACTCTAACAGCCACTCTGAATTCATATCTTTTCTCTCAAATCTGTCAAACTTTCTATTTCACTTTGGCTTGATCTATTCTATTTCTGATTAACTTTATCTCTTCGATCAATTCTGAGTCATTTCTAGCCCAAGTACTATCTTTAACTCATCTTTTTAACCACACATTCAGTACAGTGGAGTCAACTAGTCTGCTATGCCAAGTCTCGTAAAGAGCCATCTTATTCGTAAACTGAACTCCTAACATGGCAAATCCTTGCTGAAATAATCTCTTCTGCCTCATACTCAACTCCCTCTAAGTAAGGAGAGTCATTAAACTCTTAGGGTCGGTGTAGATCTTACTGGGAATCATAAAAGTAATGCCTCTGAACTTCAGGGTAAAGACTACTAAACTGAGCAAGACAATTAAGAAAACACCCTGATGATAACCCGACCTCCAATCACTCTGGGAAAAATACTATTGTACTCTTAACTGGTCTAAAGATATCCGTCCATGGTAACGGGCATTTATTCTTCACTATCGGTTACTCATTTCTTTGTCATCACTACACATTCGTAATGATCTTTTTCTTCTTACAAACCTGCACAAACAAGATCGGAGGTTCCCTAGGGAGAATGCCTCGGTCGAAATAGAACCTTTATTTCGGACTTAAAGACACTTCTTTAATCCTTGAAGCTCGGCTGCAGCACAGATAAGGGATTTAGACATCGGTGCGTCCCCCAGTGCCAGTTCAACACTATAAACTCAACTGCTCTTTCGGAGGTAAGCCCGATAACATCATTCAGAAATACTACTAAAATTCTGCGACTACTGGCACACTCTGAATCTCTGGTTATGGGACATCCACTACTCTGCACATGAATTATCTGTCCAAAACACCCTTTTCTTAACGTCTTTCTAACTTTCCCCTACTGCTCAACATACTGAACTAATGGCCCGTGCAATTCTGGAAATGATATTATGATTGAATCTCATTTCTTCCCTCGGTAATCAACTCTACTCCATCTCTCCTTTAGGGAAGCATGCTCAAAAACATCCAAGTAGGGCAAAGGATACTAGCTAATCAATTGTTAACTCTCTTTCAGGATCACTACGAACTTTACTGAATAAGTTCTCCCTTCTCTCAAACTTCACTCTAAGCTCGAGGGGGTTCTTTTCTCTGATTTTAGCCCATGGACCAATTGTCTTCTCTCAACTCTGAGTACTCACTACTCCAGATATAAATCTTAAGGGAGTTAACTTCACGTCTACTCTTTCACTGTAATCAATCCTTATTAAAAATAATAAACTTTATACCGTCTTTATGAACTTTGCCAATGATCTCAACTCAACCATCTTCTAAAACTCTTCTCAAACTATGACCATCAACAGTCGGTATCCTCCATTAATGCCATCAAAAACTCGGTATACCTCCTAAACAACGAGAATGGTTTCCCCCCAACTGGATACGGTTATCATCTTCTCTATAACCACTCAACGGCTAAACATTCTTTAGATACGAAAGGGTCCGTTGTACTTTTAACTCTAATTACTATATAAAAAACTTAGGACACCATGAATCCATCAATCTGATTCTATACATCTAAGGTATCGACTTTCTCTTTCTCTTCTAGCAGGCCACACTTGGGGGGTTTACAATTCATATTTTTTCTAATTCAACTCGAGAAATAAGTTTCTCCTGCATCATGGTTTCTATTACCATCATATGCGAGTCCTGTTATTCATTACAAACAACAAACCACATTAAACAAATCAAATAACACTTTCAAGCAAAAGAAATAACTTAACTGACAACGGTCGGTCCCATATCGTGAAAGTTTCTGGCGGCGATGTAATGGCCACACTGTCCAAATCCCAAAATCTTTGCTGCTGATACCCAAACATTCAATCAACTCCTTTAGTACTTCTTAATATAACCTATGTAAAATAGATATGTATTATAAGTGATAAGATAGTGGGCTCAAATTTTCTTTACTCATAAAATTAATATTACAATTATCAAAAGGTATGTATTAAAAAACTTTCTAATTATACAAAATATCATAGCTGGTGGACAGTAGGCCAATACTCTTCGCTCCATGATCCACAGACCGCTGTCTAGTCTGCCAAACAGAGAAGAATCAACGGGTGGAGCACAACAAGGCTCGTAAGTAATCTCTATCCATCCCCAACGCACTCTTTGGTTCTTTCCTTACTCGAGTTTTGCTAGTTCTATTTCTCCTGTTTTTCTCGTCTTCTAATATGTTATTTCCTTTAACTCTGTTCTGATCATACTTTTCTTTCTCTTTTTTTTCTCTTATTCTTATCATGTTTGCTCATATCTTTCTCACTCGTTTACTCTTTCCCCAGTTATTCTTATAACTCTAGTCCTGCAATCCCTCTACTCGTATCATTTCTGGTCTCTACTGATCCTCTTTCTCATCTCGTATTATTTCATTCTCGGCTATCTATATGCTTTCCACTCACTTATCACTAATATAGTCGCTTCTCTTACCGCTTTCCAGGGGACATCTCTCGCTTACCATCTAATTCTTGTCCGCTTTCTTACAGTTTCTCGACTATTGAATTGACTCATTGATCTCCAGGCCCGTTCTGGACTTTTATCCGCTAATGTGACATTCCTCTCATTTGCTCTGATTCGCTTCGATTTTTAGTCTTTATGCCGAGTGTGTCTTT
The DNA here is from genome assembly GCF_008641045.1 of Pistacia vera. Classification (NCBI taxonomy): domain Eukaryota; kingdom Viridiplantae; phylum Streptophyta; class Magnoliopsida; order Sapindales; family Anacardiaceae; genus Pistacia; species Pistacia vera. The sequence continues at coordinate 345,492 of NW_022196375.1, forward strand.
GGGCCATATGAGCCTGTCACCTGGCTCTCCTAATGTCACCCGGCCCAGACATCCGGCCCCCAGGCTCGGAACCATCGTGTTTCACCCTTCTGCGTGCACGGTCACGTGCTCCATTCATACAGCGAGGGCACTGGCTGGAACCTCGTGTGTTTACACTTGCCCGGACTATAATCGTCACTCACGGGTTCACCCATCGCACCAACTTTATCTCTTCTCTTCGTTTTACTCTTGTGCACAAGATCTTTTTCCTTCATCTAGCTAATCGTAATAATGTAGGCTTAAGCCTATTGATCATTTGCTCTACTACGTTATTCTATTAACCTTTTCTTATCACTAATGATGATTCTCCATCTTCTTTTACGTAAGAGTGATTTCTCATTCTTCTCACTTTTTCTCACTCAAACTATGTATCCTCACAATATACGTCTTCTAGCTCTTATATGCAACACATTTGTCTCACTGCTTAGCTTGTGCGCATCAGCCGCTGAGCTCCATAAGTAGCACAGTTCTCCATATCTAACTTCTCCCAAGCTTTCCTACGGCTACATCCATTATGCATTCAACACTGGCATGGATGTTACTCATGATGCCACTTTTGAAATGCCAAAATGCAAGATTTCCTCCAAACCGTATTCTATGCACAGGTCCGAACGTAAACCAGACCATAACTTGCGTTATACACATCCGGATACTACGGCTTTGTGGTCCTCGATCCTGTTACACACGCGTATTCAGAAACAAGGCTAATAACTTTTTGTTTTGGCTTCTAGCCACGTTCAAAACTGTAAGATGCACAAATTTAATCAAGAAGTCACGGCAGTGACAGTGGCAGAATTCATTAGGACATTTCAATCAAGCAACTCATGTGCATATAAAAAATTGCTTCTAACTCACAATCTATTTCTCTCTTAAACCATCCAAAATGGAAGTAAAGTCACCTTGCATAGGGCATAATCCCTACCATAGAAGAATACTCCAAAAATAACATACTCAATCTCCTCCAAATAATCCTCAAACTAATTACTCAACACAAACTCTCCCATAAAGGAAATACCAACAAACATCAACCTAAATTACTCTTCTCAACTCAAATTTCTAACAATTAACTCTACACCTACTACAATTTTCTCAACCAAGCATCATAATAGACTAGCAACAAAAAATCTACTACTTAAAGAATTGTCTTACAACTCTAGCTGAGTGTGGATTAATTACACTCATACTGAGTAGTCCCGTCCCACTAAAGCTCCTCTACTCGGTTGGATCATAAACTTTCCTTATATTCCTAAGTATAAACTCTACGGACTACGAACTAACTCTACATGAATAAAACATATCTACTCAAGTAGGGATTTACCATCTCTATCTTAGGATCAATTCTTTGTCCAAATTCCACTCAAACTCTCAAAATCCCTTGGAAGATGACTCGTTGACGAAAACTTGAGAGAAAATGGCAGAGATGAAGAGGGCGGTGGATAAGGGTAAAAGGAATGGTGTTTAGAGAACTTCAATCCTATTAGCTCATATAATATCCACTGTGTCCCATATTTGTGCCCTTACTCTTACTTGAATTTACCCCTTTATCCTTGATTCTTTACAAAATCACCCATTATAAATATGTCCATGTCATGTCCTTGCATTCTACTCCCAACCTTTTCCTGTAATACCTAGGGTAGAAATGATGTGCCACAAAAGAAGAATTCTTACGAAAACTCAAGAAACTTTTCGGCTCGTCTGTCATCGCGGCGAAGAACTTCTGTGCCCCGGCGGGTGAAAATTCCAGAACCAACACTGCAAACACAGAACCAACGTCGCCGCGGCGAAGCTTCTCCCTTGCCCCGGCGAAGACTGAAACTCCAAAATTTGCTAAGTCTTGATCAATTCCAGGGTACACACTCAACCAAACCCAAAACATAAACTCAACCAAAGAACATGAATCATATATAAACTCATTTAGGGGCAATTCAGTAATCCTTTAGGCCATACCATAAACAGTGGCTACGTATTTCAAGTGGGGTGTTACACTGACTCATTAAACTTGACATTTGGAGTGACATAAATTTTCCCATTTTGACTCAAGCATTTGAATCCTTTATGAACTAAGCTTTGTCCTAGAAAAACACATTTTTTAGAATGAAAATTGAACTTAATCTGATGATAGACTCTTAAGTAAGGATAGCAAGTGCAAACAAAAACTTTCAATGTAGAGTAGAGAGGAAAATAGTGAAACAAGACTTGATAAGGTGACACAAAGTTTAAAACAGAAGAGGGCTTTCTATTAATTAGAAAAACAATAGCATTCCACCAAAATTGTAAGGACATGGAAGCATGTGCAAGTAAAGTCAAACGGTTTCTACAACATGTATGTGCTTTCCCTCACTCCTACCATTTTGCTGATGCACATAGGCATAAGAGTATCTAAACTGAATTCCAGAATTAGAAAGATAAGATATAAGTCCTCTGTATTCACCTCCTTGATCAGATTGTAAACACTTAAGTTTTGTGTTAAATTGTTGTTCAACTAAATGGTGAAACCTAATGAAAACTAACCTAACTTCACTCTTAGTTCTTAAAGGAAAAATCTAGGAAAATTTGGTAAAGTCATCAATAAATTTAACATAGTATCTAAACCCTTCAAATGACACAATAGGGGCTGGCCCCTTGTTAGAGTAGGTGCCCTAGAGCCAGTCAATTATTGTAGAATTGACTCTTTGTAATAATGTTCATTGATCAATAAAAGGTATTTTATTCTATATTGTGTAAATCATCATTATATGTATTGATACATATCCTTAGAATGGTAGAACTGTGACGAGGGTATCAAGTGTTTCAAATCTTGATAGTGAGAACCCTATGAGCACATATGGTGGCCATTCTAGAAATGTCTGTAGCACTAGTATTATTCTGAAGTAAGGGCACAGATAATACAGGAAGGCTATCATAGTGTTGAACAACCCTTCGAAAGACAGTGACTGATCTCACTTGTCAAGGTTGTTTGGTGACAACCTGGTGCAACATATGGGTGCTTGCTATGGGCAAGTTCACTGGACTGACCCACCAGAGGATTCCATATGGATGGTAACCCTAGTGTATATGGAACAAATCCTCTAACGAATGGTGTTGCATGTGATCCTTAGACTTGAGATCACCGAAGCGCCTTATGCATCGATTGGTGTAATTTGACACTAACCCAACCCAATTCTAATCAGAGCTGTTAATAGGATAGTGATTGGCTGCATCAAGGAGTGTATCAAGACTATGGTGCATTGACAGAGGATTCATCACTCCCTGGGTACAGGGAAAGTTATCTCATGGCACAATTCAATAAATGGCAATGACACTAAAACTGTGGCCACGGTGGGATTGAGTTGTTGCTCTATCCAGTTTATAATTCAGGTCATTGGTCCAGTAACTGAACACATAATATCGAGAGTAACCTAGGTTGACACCATTTCTATGCCCCGGTCTCGTTGAGATAACAGATGATGAAAGGATTGGATTGTAAGGTAACCATATCGTTGACAGGTAGCTGCTTCGTTGAATCCGAATCTATCGGGCGGCCATGATTTCTTCCTGAGGGCCAATCTTGGTCTGTGTGTAGTGAGACGATTAATTGATGTTAATCGCGATACTACACATGTAATAACTTCTTTCTAATAGTATATTTTAAAACATATACAATAAAAATATACATAATTAGCATATGAAAATAGTTGGGCCCAATTTTTGTCTTTACTTACAACATATAATTCTTTACATATACCAAAATAACAAGTACAAAAACTTAGCAACGGTGGACAGTAATGCCAATTCTCTCCGCTTGTCGACGTCCTTCCGACCGCTGCTCACCCATTTCCTACAAAAACATGGAAAATCAACGGGGTGAGCATACAAATGCTCAGTAAGTAAATCCCTTAACTCTTCTCCTTCTTTGGTTCTTTCCTTATTTAATTCTCTTCTTCTTTCTTTCCTTCTTAATTCTTTCTCTATTTCTAATTCTCGCTGTTCTTTTCTTTCTTTCTGTTCTTTCTTTCTCTCTGTTCTTTATATTCTTTCTACTCTTTCTATTCTTTCTATTCTTTCTAACCATGATGGAATTCATGGTAATATGCATAAGTGAAATGCATGTGCAAGAATGCATAAAAATGTATTTTATTTCTTCTTTCTATTTCTTTCCTATTTCTTTTCTTTTCTTTCTATTCTTTTCTTTTCTTTCTTGTCTTGCTTGCTCAAGCTTCTCTTTTCTTTCTTGCTTTTTTTTTTTTTTTCTTTTCTTTTCTTTGCTTGTTCAAGCCTTCTCATTCTTTCTTATTCTTATTCTTTCTCATTCTTTCTTTTCTTATTCTTATTCTTTCTTATTCTTTGCTGATCGGACTCGGTTGATGTATGGATTTAGAACCTTGGCCATGTGAATGAGTACAGTCCTCATCTACATGCACTCTTGCGGACTGTACAAATTCTTTCTTTCTTCTTAGACCACTCAATTAAGGTGGCGTGCATGTAGGAAATTCTTCTTGGTACAACCCTCATCCACATACACTCTTACGGGTCATACAATTCTTCTTCTTCTTATGCCACTCAATTAAGGTGGCATGTATGTGGGAATTGCTTCTCAACACTCACGATTTCCCATCACACCAACCTATTCTTTTCTCTTCTTTAAAACTTTTTTCTTTCTTTAATTCTTTAATGCTTATTCTTTCTTTCTCTTTACTCTTAAATGTTTTATTCTAAAAAATTCTTCATTCTTTCTTAAATTATTACACATATACAAACATATGCATATGGATGGCTCATACTTAAAATTCTTACTTAAATGCAGTCATGAAATGCAAATATGCAATGTTGTATGAAATTAAGGTTTCTACTCATACTCATGCTTCTCTTAGGCATTTCATCAAACAATAAATGTGCATATACAAACCCTAATTTAATTATCATTCTATTTGTTTCTTAAACCATCCAACTTGAGAGAAAAACTCTCTTGCATCATCACCATACCTACATGGCAAAAACACTCTCAAAAGTTTTTTCCAATTCTTCCAATTTCAACCCATCATCATACCATCACATACACTTCTCATACGCAAATATATCCAACAACAAGCATAAATAATCATCAATCTCATCTCAATTCCTCAATAATCATAATATATGCATGCTTATAAGAAATCTCTACTCACTTGATTTCTTAAACTTTTAACTTAAGTTGGATTTTGAGTGGAATTTACTTACCTTATACTTGAGTAGTCTCTACTAAGCTCTCTACTCTTGTTGGATCCAAACCTTCTCTTAACCCTAAGCATAAACTTCATAAGAACTCAACTTTTACATAATTAAATCATAGATAAAAGGCAAGAATTCTTACCTCTTGTTGCCTAGGATCAAAACCCTATTAAAATCCACTCAAAAGCCCTCAAAATCCTTGAAGAATTGAGTGAAAAATTGAGAGAAAATTGAGAAGGAGAGTGGCGGTGGAATGAGAGAAATAAGGGTTACAAACCCTTAACATCTTATTTTATAAACAAACTTTCCCATTTTGCCCTTACTCTTTCTTGGAAATTTCATCTATGTCCCTTTGTCAATTACCATAATGCCCTCATTTTTATTGCATTTTACATGAAATTCTCTTTCTTTTCACTCCCCACTTTTTCAACTAATTTTGAGTGAAAATACCATTTTACCCTTAATGTAAGTTTAAGGCATTTTCTTCATATTCTCTTAAAATAACTTTAACAAAAATTAACTAAGGGCTATAAAAACATAAATTAAATTACATACCTCCATGTGGGCGTTACAACACACTACCAGTATGATGAGGAACCTATGAGTCACACACATAGAAGATAATTTAAGAACCAGTTTATAAGAAGGGTGTTTTCGTCTTTTTAGGCAAAAGGGTATTTTGGTAATTTCACAATGTAATTAAATTTGCTGAGGTCGTAGCCTTTATTTAATTTAATATTAAAATTAAATAAGTGATACTATATTTAAATATGTCGTTGCATATATTTAAATGAATTATCGTTATTGTTAAATGTTAATATATTAAATATATATTAATTGAAATAAATTGAAATAATGATAATTAAAATAAAAATATCTAAATGGGGTTGTTTGGACATAGGGGTTGTTTGGGTTGGTGCCTGAGCCCATTCCTAAGTGGAATAGGGTTTCACATACACTATATAAGTGCATGTATTCCATAAATTAAATAACTTTTCAAAAAGTCTTTTATATTCATTGATTGAAAAATTCTAGCCCTTTTTTCTCTCTTCCCACGCCAGTTTGCTCTTGGTTGAATCAAATATTTCATTTGATTTTTTTGTTCTTGGTTCTTAAGGCTAAAGAGGATCTAGCTTTCTCTCTTTAGTTCCGTGGGATTATTTTCGTGTGGACTAATGGTGGTTCGATCCTACCCTTGGATCGGTAGTGAAACCCATTTAGAGATAAAGTTGGAAGAGCCTCCAAACATGGGTATGGTTTCTTACCTTTAAATTGATTTTTCTGCAGATTCAATATATGTTGTATAAACTATAAATTTGTGCCCTGATCTTAGTTCTAAGGAACGATCCATGTTGTTTATGTTTTTATTTCCGCTGCAACACCCCCAAACATCACTATGAACAAGTTCTAAGGATGAGTCAGCTCTAGATTGGGAAATATGAAAGTTATTTATATGCATTTTACCTAGGTAACAAGCATCACAAAAAGGGAATGAAGAGGAACTAGTTTTGGGTAATGAAGATGACACTTTAGGTATATGAGCCATAATTTTGTTGAACACTTCATTGTGGGGATGTCCTAACCTTTTGTGCCAAACTAAAGCAATATTGCCACTGGTTTTACTAGTTTGAGACACAGACACTAGGACTGGAGGTTGTGACATATATGTAGAAAAATTATTAGGTACAAGAGCAGAATTCAAATTGAAAGCAGATATATCAGGCAAAGTATCATGCAAAGTATTAGAATGTATATGATCAGAATCTAATGCAGTAGGGAAAGTATCAATAGAAAAATTAGTATAATTAACATTAGGGTGCATATGATCAGAATTAGAATGCATGTGATCAAAATGTAATGTAGCAAGAAAGCTATCAGTAAAAAAATTAGTAGATCTAACATTAGGATGCATATGATCAGAATTAGTAATAGTATGTGAATAATTAGAATTTAATGCAGTAAAAGTAGGCATGGTAGAATTAGGCAAATCTTCAACTTTATTAATGGAAAAAGAGTTACAATTATTGATATACTTAACACTACTAGATTTAGCAGCATTTCCAGGACATGACATAGTTTTGGATTGAACAGAACTTGTTGGGACTGTATTACAATCAAAACTAACAATATTATTCTTATTTTCATTAGGAGTCCTAAAATGGTTTGAGTTTTTTAAAGGACAAGTTGACTTAATGGAATTATTGGAGAACAACTGAGCAGGAGACTTAAAACAAGCTAAAGAGGTATTAACTGAAGGAAATTGTAAAGAGGAACTAGAGACAGGAGACAGAAGGCAGGTTCCATGATACAATACAACCTTAAGATCTCCCTGCAGAGGCACTTGATTGGGAACCTTGTCCTTAACCATATAGCAATGAGCGAAATTCAACAATAATGTTATTACCTTGGTAAATTAGAGATAAAAAATATTAGTTATATGGGGAACACATAAAACATTTTTCAAATATAAAGACTTGGATTGCAATGTACTAGGCAAAAGGGAAAAACCAACATGGAAATATGAGAAACTCACCACTGTGACTCAAAGTTGTTCAGTTCCATTATAGTTTTTGCTTACACTTAATTGGTTCAGGTCAAAGGGAATGATTAGTTGCTCCGGAGTCATATGAATTAAGGTTAAGGGAAGATGAGTAGTGGGAGAAATAGGGCTTGAGTTTGTTAAAAGATGAGAGTAGAAAAATAAGCTTGACTAGGAGCTCAGACAGGTATTTGTGGTGTTTGTTGACTAGGAATAGTGAAGGTTGAGGGTGCATTTGCAGCCAATTGTGAATGGGTAAAGTTTGGCTTGATTGCTGTTGTTGTTGATAACTACCACCACCACCAATTTCATACTTTGATGTCCACCATATGGAGGAGTTAGATGGATAGGTGGAGGTATAACTGTTGATTAATTGAAAAGAAGACCAGTACCAACTTGTAACCTCCATGAACTTGACTAACAAAAGGTGAAGGAGAATATTATAGGTGGAATTATATCGTCGTGGTAACACTGCAATGTAGTGTGATCAATCTTATTGCACACTTTGCAAATAGGTTTTCCTTTGGATCCTTTACCCTACCTCGTCCAAAAGAAGGAGACAGATGGTCTAAAGGTTTGGTAAGGTACTTCATACTGCCAATATTTGCTGAGGCATGAAACTGATCATTTAATGTAGGATATTGGGAGAAGAAATTGCAATGTGCGAAGGATATTGGCGATGCATTAGATGGTGGGGACCATTTGAAACTGGTGGAGTGTTTGAGGAAAAGTGTTTGAAGGAAAAGTATTTGAGTTTGGTGTGTGTTGATGCAGACGAATAGATGGTGAGGATATTGATGTAGGTAAATAATTACCATGAATAGAATGAGATCTTGGAGTGCTAACGCAACCATATGATAGAGCTACTAACTGAATTATTCAAAAAATCAGTTAATTGAACCCTTCAATCCTTATTTCATCCTCATTTCTCACCTGTCCCAACCGATCATGGTCAAGTGCTTTTGTGAAATAAATAGCCAATTCAGATTTTGTGTTCAGTGTGCAAGAACAATGACATTTCTTCAATTAACTCTCTAATTAAGTGATGTCTTATGTCAAGTGCTTAGTCCTAAAGTGTTATATTGGATTGTTGAGATGTAATGACTCTGTGTTATCACAAATATATGTCACACAATTTTTGCAATACCATAGTCACACAACATGCTTTAACCAAAAATCTGAGTGCAACAACTCCTTGCGACAATATACTCAACCTCGGTAGTGGATAGAGAGATAACATTCTATTTTTTACTATACCATGTGATTAGATTGTTTCCAAGATAAAAACATCCACTCGAGGTGTTATTTGACATCTAGACTTCCTGCCCATCAGCACGCTATACCAACCAAACAATAGGTGAATCAAATGAATACCATAGGCCAAATGCACAAGTACCTGAAACATATTTATAATCCTTTTCAATACACTCAAGTGTAATCAGATGGGTTAGCTTGAAACCTAGCACATATGCCAACACTGAAACACAGATCAATCGACTAGCAATCAAGTAAAGAAGGCTTCCAATCATGCTTTTATACAATTTAGTGTCTACCTTCTTACCAGTGTCATTTGGACAGCTTAAGAATAGCACTCATGGGTTGTCTAGCATGCTTTATACTCTTTAAACAAACATTTTCAATATGTTTTAACATATTTAGATTGGGGGAACACAACATACCATTTTCCCATGTGTTGATAAGTCTTAGAAACGTACTTAACTCTCCTTCCATGCTCATTTCAAATTCATTTTTCATCAAACAAATGAACTCATGTGAATGTGTGTGAGAAGTAGAGCTAAACACAATATCTCAACATAAATCTATGCAAAAGGAATTTCACCGTTAGCACACTTGATAAACAAAGTTTTATTGACATTACCTCTCTATGATTGTGCTCAAGAAGAAATGTAGTCAACTCTCATACTAGGTTCGAGGGGCTTGTTCAACCCATAAAGGCCTTTTCAATATGTACACTGATTTGGCTTATGTGGATCTTGAAAACCGACCAGTGTTCACATAAACTTCTTTCGAGAGCATCCCATTCAAGAAAGCACTTTATGTTCATTTGAACAACTGATCGAGGTAGTCAATAAACAAATTGACTCAAGGAGGAACAGCGGCAATGTTTCATCAAAGTTTATCCTTCCACTTGGTATATCATTGAGTACTAGCCTAACTTATCCTTAGAACATTAACAAATATCAGTTTTGTTCTTGAAAATTCATTGGTACCAATTAGCAGATCCTTTAGGCTTGGCATAAGAGTCCCGTCATGCCTTTCAAATTGCTCTAGCTCTTCAAGCATGTATTATCTAGCACTCACCCTCCAAGGCTTGCTGACATCTTTGGCTCTGCAGGAGCACAATAAAAAAGATGGTTAATCTTTTTTTGCTCTCTTTTCTAGTAACCATTACCTATTGGATCTTCAATCACGATTGATGGAGGTGTGCTTTTAATTAGGTAGGAATTCTTTTCTCTTGGGTCTTCTCTGAGCAATCTCCTTAGACAAATAGAAACAAGCTCAATTCCATCATTATGCAAATAAGAATCAGAAACTAATTCTTAACAAGGTTCAGATCAAATGCTATAGCTCCCGAACTGGGTGTGGGCACACGTGGAAGTCTTTTGTTTGGTCAGTTGTTGTATCCCATCTTCTTGGGCACACTAGGAGTAGACATTTCTCCAATTTGCAATCTTTAGAGAACCTAAAAAATCTTCAGCACACTAAACACCACATTAATAGTTATATAATCTTTCTGAACGCATGTTATAAACCTAAAAGCTCCACTATTTGATGAATATCCAGAAAAAACCCCTTCATCACTCCTGAGTCAAACTTACCCAAGTTTTCTTTATCATTTAAACAAAGCATTTGTATAAAACACACAAAATAAGAGAGATTAGGTTTCTTAACTTTTTACAGCTCATAAGGAGTTTAATGATACCTTCTAAGAAACACTCCGTTGGAAATGTGATAGCTGTGTTATGGCTTCTGCCCAAAGTTCTGAGGGAAGTTTTTTTGGGCCACTCTTGAAGCACTCTATTTTTCCTCCCACACTGTTTTGTTGATGTGTCTTTGGGGCAGAGAATCTATGGGAAACACCTTACAAATCACAAAAATTAGCAAAGTCAGTGTTCTCAAATTCCTTCCCATGGTCATCTACTTCTCAAATCTTTAGCTGTGGAACTCTTCTTAACTTGCAACTCTTTGCTAATTTTTGAAAAGCATTGAAGGAATCAGATTTCTCTCAAGAAGTCAACCCATGCATATCTACGAAGTTTTCAACACAAACAAACACATGTCTCTTACCTCCTAAACTTTCGATTTGCACGGGACCCATTCGATCCATATGGAGCAGCTCGCAAAATAGAGGTATGATATCAAATAAAACACTACGAGACGAGTGGTTGTGTACCTTGATGACATGGACCACACACATTACCTTGTAGGTTTATGGATCTATTCAAGTAGCGGAATTTAAAAAATTAGATCCAAAACTAACCCGGATCCTTATATTTGTTGTACATCATTTTACATATGAAAAATTATCAAGATGTAATAGAAACCATACCAATGTTTGGAGGCTCCTTCAAGGGATTTAGATTGTACACTGCAAGGTAGGAATGCACAAATGGTATCCACGCGAAGACAGGACGAATGTCATTGGTTGATTTTATTTACTAGTAAAAACCAACTTTAAGAACAAAAAAATCTTCCGAATTTTTTCTTTGGGAGAAAATTCTCTCTCACAATGGCGACACACTTTGGGAGGGAGAGAGGGGTGGCTAGGGTTTTTAATTGAATGAATTATTTATTTTATTTTATTTTAGTTGCACTTAAATAGTACACACTAAAACCCTATTCTAAATTGGAATAGCCTTATTCCAATCAGAATATTGGAATAGATTCAAACAAACATGGCATTTCAATTCAAATTTAATAACAAAATTTGAATTCACATTATCCAATTTAAATAACTATTAATATGGATGATATCTTTATTATTATATATATTAATACACATAATATTAAATATATATAATCTCACTAATTTAATTTCCATATTAAATTAAATTTAGGCCAACCTCAGTAAATTTAATTACACTGTGACATTTGTTCGGTTAAAAACAACTTTAATTCTTTTGCAAGTGCACGAGTCACAATTGCAGCATAATGCATGAGTAAGGGTCAATCCATAGAGATTGGAGATGTTCTCGCGATCCTAGTAAATATGCCTTGATGAATCAAACAACAAGAATTGAAATAAAGAAAAATATAAACGACATTAAAGTAAATTAAATCTAACTATCTACAAAGATCCAGGGCTCTAATCCATCATAATTATCAGGCTACGTGTTATCATCGAAATATCATTCTCCCACTCCATTTTAGGGTTCGTACATCATCGAGTGTCAACCTAGACTTTCATTCAAACTAGCTAGTGGGGGTAGCCTAGTCTAAACAATGAAGGAACCAATTCGCATAGACACAAATCATATTCATAGAGCAATCAAGATAGGCACAAAGTCTCTCATTTCAAGGTATTACCGTGGCCATTCGGAATAACCTAGGTGTTCCATCAACTAAACTAGCTAGTGGCGGATAGCCTAGTCTAGTAATGAAAACTCATTAAGCGCAAGACGATCTTAAGGATAGTAACCAATCTATACCTAGGCAAGGCTACAAATAAATCATTCCAACCCAATCTGTCTATACATCAATTTACTACACATCAAGGTTCGTCAAGCTCCCTAACATCAACTAAAGATTGAATTAAATGCAATGAATGAATCTAAACCATAATAGAATGGATCAAACAAATAGATTAACAATAAAACACAAGCCTTCAATTATATTACATCAAATCCCTAGAAAACAAAATATAACATAAAGGAAAAGAAATAACAACACCTAGAACCATAATCATGAAGAACAAAGGAGGAGGAGAGGAAGAAAACCTCCTTACCTCTTCAATCTCCACCTTCCCAAGAAGCTTCAAATGTATTCTCACCCTAAAATGTGTATATCAAACCTAAAACTCCTTAAAAATAGACTAAAGCTGCCTTTATATAGTTTTTAGACAAAATGGCAAACTTGTAAATACTGGTTGCCAAAATTAGGGTTGGAATGCAACATTTTTACATTCTGTGTGATTTGCGCTACAGTGCAGTTTAGTTGCACCATGGTTTAGTTTAATTGTGCCCCGACATGTTTGAATTGAGCCCCAACGCATTTACGTCATGGCTCAGTTTATTTGAGTCATGGCTTAGTCTATTTGAGCCTCGGCTGCAACTCAATTAACTTGAGCAGCGACACAAAGTTGGAATTTCACACTTTTACTTCTCGCCTTGATTTGTCCACACTAGAACGAGTCCATGATATCCAAACACCAACACAAGCATGAATAATCAATTCTTTTGCACCTGAATACGTTAAAAACACACAACACCCATGATTCGAAAAGATAACAAAACATGCAAGAAATTACATCATAAATCATCCATTAAACCTTAAATTCTTTACAGTTTCACCCCCAAATCACTAAATAAATCTGCATTTCCAAATCTCAACAACATTATGAAAGAGCCCTTTCATCTTAAAAGACAAAAATGTCATTTCGTAGTAAATGACAAAAATACCCTTCTCATATTTTATTCTTAATTTGTCTTCTATGTGTGTGACTTGAAGGCTCCTCATCATATGGGCAGTGAATCGTATCGTGATTGACAATCAATCAATCGTCACACTAGACACATACCAAGATTGGCCTCTAGCCAAGTATCATGGCTACCCGATAGATTCGGTTTTAGCGAAATTGCTACCTATCAACGATATGGTTACTGTGCAATCCAATCCTTTCATCATCTACTATCTCATCAAGGTTGAGGCACAAAAGTAGTGTCAACCTCGAATATTCTTGATATCTCGGTATTCGGTTATTGGACTTAGGACCGGAATAGATTAGATTGAGCTACAACTCCATCCCACTATGGCCACAGATTTAATGTCATTATCATTTACCAAATTACTTAATGAGATAATTTCTCCCATACCTAGGAGTGATGAATCCTGTCGATCCACCATAGCCTTGATACACTTTTTAATGCAACCAACCATTACCATTCTAATAGTCCTGAATGAACTATGTTGGGCTAGTGTCAAACTACATCAATTGGAGCACAAGATGCTCTGGTGATCTCAAGTCTAATGATCACATGCACTACCATTCATTGGAGGATTTGTCCATAGACATCGGGGTAACCATCTATATGAAATCCTCCAATGAGCCGATCTGATGAACTTGCCTACAGCAAGCATCAATGTACTGCACCATGTCGTCACCAAACAACCTTGACAAGTGAGATATGTCATTGCCTTTAGACAGGGTCGTCCAACACTTTGACAACTTTACCATATTATCTATGCCCTAGGTCAAGATAATATTAGGGCTATGGACGTTTCTAGAATGGCCACCATATGTGCTCATAGGATTCTCATTATCGAGATTTCAAACATTAGATGTCCTCGTCACGATTCTACCATCCTAAGGACATATACCATTTTCTTATACGAATATAATTAGATCATATGGTATAGATAAAAGCCTTTTATTGATAATAAAGCATGATTACAAATAGTCAATTTACACAATTGGATTGGCTTTAGGGCACCTTGTAATAGCCGCGTTCTACTCAAATATTCATAAAACATGTACATAATAAAATACATATAAAATAGCATAAAAAGGTTGGGCCCAAATTTTTCTTTTATTAAACATATACATTCTTTATACAAAAAGTTATATCATGTACAAAAGCATCAAAACAAGGTGGACAGTGCAGTCATTTCCCTTCGCCCGCCGATGTCCATCCGACTGTGTCCTCACCTAGATCCTCCAAAAACATAGAAAACAGCGGGGTGAGCACAACTAATGCTCAGTAAGTAAATCCTCTACTCATCTATCCCCGTAACTCTCTTTCTCTAATTCTTTCCTTACAATTCTCATTTACTCTCTCTTTATACATCTCACCACTTTCTCTTTCATAACTCTTTTTACTAACTCTCTCTAGTAGTCATGGCCTCATCTTACCGGAGGCACGGCCGGGACTCGCTCCCACTCTACGGGACTTCTGCTCATTCTAGCTGATCGGACTTGATTATGCATGGATTCGGAACCCTTGGCCATGTGAGTGTATACTCTCTCTCTCGGGTACTTGGGTATAGCCCTCATCCGCATGCACTCTCATGGGCTACACCACTTTTCACTCTCATACTCATGCCGCTCTCTCAATGCGGCGTACATGCGGGAATACTCTACCCATTACTCACGGGTTCCCCATCACACAACCTACTCTATTCTCTTTTCTCTTCGTTCTCTAGTGCTCATTCTCTCTTTCTCTTTACTCTTAAGGTAGCTTATACTCAAATTCTCTACTATGTCTCAAGCTACTTCTTAAGTGCATAAAAAAATGCTTATGGACAGCTCATGCTCACTAAGGCACTTATGAAATGCCAAATGCAATATTTCATCAAAACAGTCATTCTGCACAGGTTGCACTAAAAAGGGTTGCGTTATACACACCGGATCGCTACGGTTTTGGTCTCGTTTTAAAGCTTAAAAACAGGGCTACAACTTTGATGATTTGGTCTCGGCCCAGTTCAATCCGTAAGATGCCCAAAATTCACTTAGAAAGTCACGGCTGTGACAAGGCAGATTTCACTTAGGCATTTCCTCAAACAACTCATGTGCATACCCAAGCTCTACTTATCTCTAACTCTACTCTTCTTTTTAATCATCCAAAATGGGAGGAAAACTCCCTCATACACTCTAATTTCCTGTCAAGGCAAAACACTCCCATAGGGTTTGCTCAAAACTCCCTCCAACTTCAATCAAACTCAACTCATCATCATACAATCACAACACTTCTCATAACTCAATTAAATTCATATCAACATAGATACATACTCATAACATCTCAATTTCTCAGCAAGCATAATACATACATATACATACACAATTTCTACTCAAATAAATTCTTAAATCTCAATTTAGTTGGATTTACTTACCTTGGGAAAAAGTGACTTCTCTAGCACTTTTCCTTTCCTTTATTGTCTTGTCTTCTCTCTTCAACTTAAAATAACAACAAGAACAATAATAACAATATAAGACTTCAATATAACCATAAGCAAAACTCACATCTAAAGCAAGAATCCTTACCTTAGGATGCTTTAGATGAAATCTCTATTCAAAATTACTCAAAAGCTCTCTTAAATCCCTTAGAAATCTTAGGAAAATTGAATGGAAGATTGAAAGAAATTAGAGAATGGATATGGCGGTGGAATGGATGCAAAATGAAAGGTTTATTTCATTAACCCTTTTTAGCTCATATAATAACCGTCATTTCCAATTTTGCCCTTACTCTTCCTTAGAAATTCCACCTATATCCTTTGATTCTTTGCAAATACACCTCCACTCCAACACATTCTCTACTAAATTTCCTTACATTTTACTCCCCACTGTTCCTACTAATTAGGGGTAGAAAGGTCATTTTTACCCTTATGAAGAATTTTCTAGAAAACTCAAGAAACTTTTTGTTAGGCTCTTCGCCGCGGCGAAGAACATTCCGTCGCAAACACGGCAGAACCTACCCGTGGGTGCAGCACCTCATCGCCGCGGCGAAGATTCTCCTTCGCCCCGGCAAAGATTGGATTTCCAAAATTCACCAAATCTCAACCAAAACCAAGGCAAACACTTAACCAATTCGACATATCATGACAACAACCAACTCAATTAAAACCAAATCAATAAATATTTAAGCAAGACAGCAAATCTTGAGTACGTACCTTAAGTGGGGCATTACACACCTACTCTAACAACCTTTTGGAGGTTCAAGTTTTGGTAGCCCTCTAACAACTTCCCTTTTTTAGAGTTATACCAAGTCTTTGAAGTTCATGTGACCATTTCTCATGCCACAAGTTAGTTCAATCAATCTTAGAGCTGAAACATGAAACATGGTTAGAAAGCAAATAACAATTAGATTTTTTCCTTTCTAGTAAAGAGATACCTTCATCATTCAAGACTTGACACTTGTTCTTGGAAAATTGAACCACAAAGTTTTTATCACAAATCTGACTAATACTAATCAAATTAGCTTTTGAACCCTCAATAAGCAAAACATCATTCAAAACAAGAAAATCAAGAAGAACAATTGATCACTTACCAAGAATCTTACCTTTCTTATCATCATCATATGTAACATGTCCACTATCAATCCATTCAAATTTAGACAAAAGTGATTTATTTCCTATCATGTGTCTAGAACAGCCGCTATCTAAATACCAAAGATCATTTTGAAAAGCAAGTAACGAGGTATGAGACACAAGGCAATTCACATCAGACATGGGTTTCCACACTCTTTTGGAAGAAAAACCATTTTTAGCATGTGTGCTCACACTAGAGAACAAATTATGGTTTTCAAGACATCTTTTCAAATATGCAATGAACTTAAAAAACATTTAGGTCTGATGTGACCCTTCCTTTTACAAAAATGACAAATGGGAATAAATCGTTTTACCTTCAAAGCTTGTTCCCCATCAACAACCTTAGTAGGCATTTGAGTCGCGCATAGGAAGATGATGTGCCAGCACCAAGAGAAAATTCCAAACCATACCTATCTCCAAAAGACTTTCCTTGCCCAAGGAATTCATCAAGCTTGATTGAACCTGCATCAAATCTTGCAACAATGGCCTTAGCCTCAATTAGTTCAAGAGTCAAGACAACATTTTTTCAGACAAGATAAGGGATTGCAACTTCTTGATAGTCTTTGGCCATTGATTATATATCTTGTCGTATGCTTCTTGTTGTTCAGCATATATATTAATGGTGTCATCAGAAGACTTAGCAAGAACATTTTCATTATCAACGGACTCATCTTCCTCACTGTCACTCTCATCTTGGTCACTCTCACTCAATGTGCCAGCCATTGCCTTACCTTTCTTCTTTTTCAGCATTTTAACACACTTATATTGAATATTCCCAAACCCCTCACATTTATAGTACTTGATACCCTTATTGTTCCTTCACAAATGTTTTTGTAAAGGTACCAAGGGTTTGCTAGTCATAAAATTTTTTCACAAATGGTTTTTTACCATTTCCACTCTTAAAAGGCTTTTTCATGTTTATCTTCAAAAACTTTGCAAAATTCTTTGAGTAAAGCTCATTTTGCATCATCCAAATTACTTTTATCAACATTTTCAAAAAGTTTAGAATCTACCTCATGTTTGAGAGCCAAACCTTTGCTCGATTTCTGATTGTCCCATCTTTTCAGATTCAGCTCAAAAGTTTGAAGATAGCCAATGAATTAATCAATGTCCATAAAGTCCACATCACAAGATTCTTCTATGGTGGTCATTTTTGACACGAGTCTCTTGAGAAGGGAGCAAAGAACTTTCTTGATAAGTTTAGTGTTTAGTATAAATTTTTTCCAAAGCAAAACACTCATTAGACACATCATAGATCCTACCATGAAAGTTAATTATAGTTTCATCTTCATGCATAACCAAATTTTCAAAATCAGCCACAAGTCTTCTAAGTCTATTTCTTTTAACATCACTAATGCTTTCATTTTTTACTGGAAGCTTATCCTAAGCATCCTTGGCAAGTTAGGAAACCCATTTTTAAAATCCAATGAAAGATTTTACCAAGTTGATTAATGGTTATCAAGTTTAAGCATAAATCAACATCCATAAGTAGTAAACATAAAACATATCAATATATACATAGTTTGGCTAAAAGCACTCTTAGCCTACATCCATGGGACCTCGTCTAGATCAAAGCAAATCCACTAAATAATTATAAATTTGTTAAATCTAAAATATTTCAATACAGTCCCGTTTAACGTAAGACCGGTGTTTAAAATTGATTTGGGGATTTAGGACATTTTCTTTTTACTTCTATGTCTTGTTAATAAAAACTGCGTCATATTCTACTGTTAATAGTTAAATTAATTAGAGTAAACTTAATTGATATTCTGGTTTCTCATCACCGTTTTCTCTTGCCTTTGTCTGTCTTTGTCATTAATTTGTTGGTAAGCAAGTTTTTTCCTTATTCTACTTAGCTTAGATTCCAATTGCTATTCAAAATACTTTTTTTTAGAAATACCTATTACTGTTTCTTTAGATGATATTTTGATTTTACGAAAGCAATATGATATATCTGATGATTTTGATTTATTACCTTGTAATGCAAATAATTTTTATAGATGCAACGAACCTCCTCCTGGATTTTTTACTTTCTATTAAGTGTTTTTGCAATGTGGACTTGTTCCTCCTTTCTCTCCATTTGTTGAAGTAATTACTGCTATAACATTGTGCCTACTCAGATTCATCTACATGGTTGGAAAATAGTTTTAAGTTGAAGTTTTTGCTTGATGCATAAAATCAGACATGTTTTCTCTATCTTTAAATATTTTCACGCGCTAAAAAAAAGAGCGAATAGCCCTTTTTATTTTATTGATAGTAGGAAGGGTAAATGTTTGTTAACAGGATTGTGCAATGAGTTGCGAGGTTGGAATGATAGATTTTTTTTATTGGGTTGTAAAAAAAGGGAAGGGGGGGTGGGGAAAGGGGGACCAACTCAGTGGACACATATTAAAAAGGAAAATAATATATCCACCGACGATAGTGCACCAAATTTGTGCACCGAATGACGTAACAAAACCCTGACTGTTGATTAATTTTAACTTAATATTAATCAACGGTCAGGATTTTGTCACGTCATTCGGTGCACAAATTCGATACACTACCGTCGGTGACTGTAGCATTACTCTATTAAAAAAGGGACAATGATGTCGGCCACATTGAAGGATATGAAAGTGATATCCAAACATTGGAAGAATTTATCCAAAATCACAAAACATTTGATATATCTGATATGTTAAACAGATATTCGCATTTTCGATCCAACAAAGGTATTATAATATTTAATGCAACTGCTTTTTGTTTAATTGTTAATTTTTAGAAACTTATTATTATTATTATTATTATTATCATTTGTGAAAGTAATATTTGAAAAAGTTATAAGAATTCCAAAGACTTCAAAATCAGTTTGGCCGCCCAAACTGCTTGTTTCACCTCATTCTAGACCATCCACAATCGAAAAGATCAGAATCTGATTGAAGAAGAACATGAGGATACAGAAGAGTGCCAATTAATCAGGCGAAGCAAGCAGCAAAAAGAAAATGCAGAAGGGGATGCAAAGCAGCAATCTTTTATTAATTTCAAGACTATGCCTGTAATATTTCTCTCTAGCTAGTATGCTTTGGGAAATATAATGTGAAATCACTAATATGTCATAGAAAAACATATATGTATATAAATATAAGATAGTGGGTCCAAAATAACTTTACTTTATATACAAATCTCTACATCAATTAAAGTATTATACAAATAAACTCAAAATACAATCGGACAATGTTGCCAACTTCCTCTGCTACTTGACGTTCCATTCGACCGCATCTCATCTACTACCTACAAAAACAATGTAACGCCCCACTTAAGGTACGTACTCAAGATTTGCTGTCTTGCTTAAATATTTATTGATTTGGTTTTAATTGAGTTTGGTTATTGTCATGATATGTCGAATTGGTTAAGTGTTTGCCTTGGTTTTGGTTGAGATTTGGTGAATTTTGGAAATCCAATCTTCGCCGGGGCGAAGGAGAATCTTCGCCGCGGCGATGAGGTGCTGCACCCATGGGTAGGTTCTGTCGTGTTTCGCTGGGGCGACGTTTCCCGCATGTACGCCGCATTGAGAGAGCAGCATGAGTATGAGAGAGAAAAGTGGTGTAGCCCGTGAGAGTACATGCGGATGAGAGCTATACCCGAGTACCCGAGAGAGAGAGTATACACTCACATGGCCAAGGGTTCCGAATCCATGCATAACCGAGTCTGATCGGCTACAATAAGTAGAAGTCACGTAGAGTGGGAGCGAGTCCCGGCCATGCCTCCAGTAAGATGAGGCCGTGACTACTAGAGAGAGTTAGTAAAAAGAGTTATGAGAAAGAGAAAGTAGTGAGAAGTATAAAGAGAGAGTAAATGAGAATTGTAAGGAAATAATTTGAGAGAGAGAGTTGCGGGGATAGATGAGTAAAGGATTTACTTACTGAGCATTAGTTGTGCTCACCCTGTTGTTTTCTATGTTTTTGCAGGATCTAGGTGAGGATACAATCGGATACAGTCGGATGGACATCGGCGGGCGAAGGGAAATGATTACACTGTCCACCTTGTTTTGATGTTTTGTACATGACACAACTTTTTGTATAAAGAATGTATATGTTTAATAAAAGAAAAAAAAAATTTGGGCCCAACCTTTTATACTACCTTATGTGTATTTTATTATGTACATGTTTTATGAGTATTTGAGTAGAAAGCGGCTATTACAAACAATGAAATCAACGGAGTGAGCACTAATTGCCTAGTAAGTAAATCCACTATACTACCCTTCTTTCTCCGTTACTCGTATTCTGAATTTCTTTCCTTACACCAAACTTTTCTGTTCTTTCTAATGTTCTAGTCTCTCACTTACTGATATGTAAGCACAATTAATGAAACTAATTCTGGATAGTGGAAATGGCATAATGCATATGCACAAATGCATAGGAAATGCATTTTCTTTTCTGTATTTCTATTTTCTTTCTTTTTCTGTGTTTCTCTTCTTTCTTTTCTTTTCTTTTCTTTCTTTCTATTCGTTCTTTCTATTCTTTTCTCTTTTATTTTGGTTTGTCGATCGGACTCGGTTGAGACATGGATTTGGAACCTTAGCCGTGTGAGTGTATTATAAATTTTTTGCTGGGCACAGTCCTCATCCACATGCACTTCTAACGGATTGTACAAGTTCTTCTTTCTATTCTAAGGCTGCTCACTGAAGGCGGCATGCATGTGGGGCTATTCTGTTTCTCTGTCACTCACGGGTTCCCCATCGTAACAACCTTCTCTTCTCTTATCTTTCTTTTAAAAAAGAATTCAGTTTCTTTTGTTTTCTTTAAGAATGGAATCTATAATGAATTTTCTTTTCTTTCTTTCTCTTTGTTCTTTAGTGTTCTCATATAGGTATGTAGGCATGTAGATGGGCTTATTCTTGTTATTCTTTCTAAATTCAAATGCTTAAATGCAAGAATGCTATATGGAATGTGGACATGTCATTCTCTACCATCTACAAATTCATATCAAGATAACAAGCTATAATATTCATGCATGCACTTCACTTAGACATTTCATCAAACAATTTGCATGCACATACTAACGCCAAATTGGCTACACTTCTACATCTCTCTCAAGCTACCAAAATTTGGAGCAAAACTCCCTAAAATCAACTTCAAACCTGGCCAGGAAATCACACTCCACAATTGTACTCCAATTCTTTCATAAGTCATCCAAACTTCCACCTATTCACTACATACATAAACACTACTTCTCATGGCTAAATTCTAACCATCATTCAACATCAATTCCATCAACAATTCTCAACATACAAACACATACATACATATAGGAATCTTTCTACACAATTATTGCTCAAATCATAACTAGGGTTGGATTTACTTACCTTAGATGTGAGCAATACAAACACTTTAGTCTTCCCTTAATACAACTCTCCTTCTCTTAAACCCTAAGCATATAAACCATAAGAATTTAACACTTTAAAAATTTAATCTCACATTTTAGTGCAAGAATCTTACCTATGGATGCTTAGGATTGAAAATCTATCAAAAGTGAACCAAATTCTATGAATTTCCTTGGAAAGTAATTGGAGAAAATTTGAGAGCTTTGGGGGATGAAGGTGGCGTGAAAGGAGGTAGAAGTGGCTAGGGTTCAACTCTTGAACTCTTATTAACACATAAGATTATTTATACTTTCCCATTTTGCCCTTGCACTTTCTAAGAAATTTCATATTTGCCCTTTAGTCAATTACAATAAGGTCCTAATTTCCATTACATTCTCCATGTAATTCTACTTCTTTTCACTCCCCACACTTTCAACTAATTCTAAGTAGAATGATCATTTTGCCCTTGAGCAAGTTTTCCAGAATTTTCTAAAAAATTCTAGAGTTCTTTGGCTCGGCGAACTTTTTTCTTTGCCTCGACGAAGTCTAAAATTTCTGACACACGAATTGGCCAGTGAGTTCATTCCCGCAGCAACAAAATTCCTTTGCCGCGGCGAAAAGTGAAAATGTCAACTCTTTCACTTTAGAATACTTAATACTAAGGGCATTAAGACATACGTAGAGTTATGTACCTTGATGTGGGTGTTACAATTCCCCCCCCCCCCCCCCCCCCGCCCCCCCCCGAGCGAAAATTCATCCTTCGGGCGCCGGAAGATTTGCCTTTGACGGAACAACTCAGGGTAACGGTTTTGCATATCTTGCTCTGCCTCCCATGTAGCTTCTTCTACTTTATGATTCCTCTATAGGACTTTCACTAACGGAATACTCTTGTTTCGAAGCTCCTTAATCTTTTTATCCAATATTTGTACTGGACGCTCCTCGTACACAAGATTCTTTTCTAAGTCCACTTCTTCTACTTTTAGTATATGGGAGGGATCGCTGACATACTTCCGAAGCATTGAAACATGGAACACATTATGCACCTTGTCCATATTAGGTGGTAGTGCCAGCCTATAAGCTACTTTTCCAACTCGTTGCAACACTTCAAAGGGACCAATGAATCTAGGCGCTAATTTTCCTTTGCCACCAAAGCGCATCACCCGCTTATAGGGGGAAACTTTAATAAACACTTTATCACCCACTTCAAACTCTACATCTTTTCTCTTTAAATCTGCATAACTCTTTTGTTTGTCTTGGGCTTGTTTCATCCTATTTCTGATCAACTTGATGTCTTCTATCATTTTTTGAGTTATCTCGGGCCCAAGAGTTGTATTCAAAACATCATTCTCTCCTACCTCATTCCAATGCAGTGGAGATCTACATCATCTACCATACAGGGCTTCATAAGGAGCCATCTTAATTGTAGACTGATAATTGTTATTATAAGCAAACTCCACCAATGGTAACATCTCATGCCAGGTCATTCTATAATCCATACAACACGCTCTCAGCATGTCCTCAAGTACTTGATTTATTCTCTCAGTTTGGCCATCTATCTGAGGATGGTATGTTGTACTAAATGCAAACCTGGTACCGAAGTTTCTCTATAAACTGGTCCAAAAAGTTGAAACAAATTTGGAATCTCTATCTGATACTATTGTCTTGGGCCCCCCCATAGAGTCTAACTATCTCCTTGATGTAAATCTGGGCCAACTGATCTGAGGTGGTACTATCCTTTACCGGAAGAAAATGCACTGATTTGGTTAATCTTTCTACTATTACCCAAATCACATTATAACCCTTCTGAACTCTTGGAAGGCCTGTAACGAAATCCATTTATATATTTTCCCATTTCCATTCAGGAATGCTGAGTGGCTGATGTGAACCTGATGGCCTTTGGTGCTCTGGTTTCACCTGTTGACAAACCAGGCATTTAGCCACATAATCTCCTATATCTCTCTTCATACCTGGCCACCAATAACTCTTCTTTAAATCTTGATACATCTTGGTTCCTCTAGGATGAGCAGTGTATGGTGTGTCATGAGCCTCTGCAACAATCTGCTTCTTCGACTCAATATCTTGGGGAATGCATATGCGATTTCGAAAACAGAGGACACCATCTAAACTGTGAAATTCTGGCTTCTTGCCCTCAAGCACTTGCTAATTTATTTTCTGACACCACTACTCGACAACTTGTTTTTGTTTGATCTCTTCCAGTAAAGTAGACTGAATTTCTAACCTGGCAATTCTTCTTGGTATCACCTCTATTTTGTTCCTTACACAACTCTTCTAATAATTCTTTCTGCATTATGGGTTGGGACAAATAGGCTTTCCTACTCAAAGCATCAACTACTACATTAGCTTTTCCAGGCTGATACTTAATTTCATAATCATTATCTTTTACCAGCTCTAATTATCTCCTTTGTCTCATATTCAGCTCCCTTTGAGTGAAGAAGTACTTCAAACTCTTATGATCTGTATAAATATTACTCCTTGTCCCGTACAAGTAATGCCTCCATATTTTTAGTGCAAAAACTACAACTACCAACTCTAAATCATGCGTAGGGTATCTTGTCTCATACTCTTTCAACTGTCGAGAAGCATAAGCTATTACCCTACCCAACTGCATCAACACATCACCAAGTCCCTGAAGTGAGGCATCTGTATAAATATTATAATCTAGATCCTCCTGTGGTAACACCAAAATGGGAGCAATGGTTAATCTTCTCTTTAACTCTTGAAAACTTTCTTCACAAGCATCCGACCATAAGAAAAGAGTTTTTTGTTTAGTAAGAGCTATAAGCGGCTTAGTGACGCGTGTTTCTTACAACATGCAAAATGTAGCAAGTATACTAGTCACTCAAGTAATACAATGATGAGTAGAGTATCGTTCCCACGAGGATTGTTAGCAAAGCACTGAGTTTCCTAATGTTCTCAAGTTGAAGCAATCGAATTCTTTGGATTGGTAGGAGCAAATTTTAATTAAAAACAACAATGAATTTTAAACTAAGATTAAAACTTAATTAAGAAAGCAATATGAAAACACGGATAATCAATTCAAGTAAAACGGGTAGGGTTTTGACTTCATTTGGATTTTTATGGGTTAAACCTAAAAATTACACTACACTCACATTCATNATTTTGGAGAACACTGCCGCTCCTTTCAACTGATCAAAAAGGTCATCTATCCAGGGTAATGGGTACTTATTCTTCATTGTAACTTTATTCAGCTCCCTATAATCAATACACATCCGTAGTGACCCATCTTTCTTGTTCACAAACAGGATTGGGGCTCCCCAAGGAGAATGACTCGGTCGGATAAAGCCTTTATCTAAAAGCTCTTGGAGTTTCTTCTTTAATTCTTGAAGCTCAACTGGGGCCATTCGATAAGGGGCTTTAGATATTGGTGATGTCCCTGGTGCTAGTTTGATACTAAATTCTACCTCCCTTTCTAGAGGCAAACCCAGTAACTCTTCTGGAAACACATCTAGAAAGTCTCGAATTACTAGCACCCTCTGAATCTCTGGCTGTGGAACATCACCACTCTGCACTACATGGGTAATATATCCCGAACACCTCTTTCTCAACATCTTCCTAGCTTTCACACTACTAATCAGCATGCTCAACTGATGGCCCTCTCCAAAACTAAACTTATCTCCACTATCGAGATTAAATCTCGCTTTCTTTTTCCGACAGTCAATCTTCACTCCATACCTTCCTAGGAAATCCATGCCCAAAATCACATCAAAGGCGGGCATATCAAAAACTAGTAAATCAACTGTTAACTCTCTACCCTGGATCACCATGGACTCTCTTAATAATATCTCTTGTGTCAGAACACTAACTTCATCTGGTAACTCTATCTTAATAAGTTGAGTCACTCTAATAGGTTTCAAACCTAATCTCTCAATCATCCCATGCGATATAAATGAATGAGTGGCTCCTGAATCAATTAAAGCATAAAGGAACTGAATGAAATAATAACTGACCAGTCACGACTGATGGATTGGCCTCTGCTTCCCCCTATGCCACAGTAAACACTCTGGCATTCATAGTACCTCTTGAACTCTGTGCCCTGGCTGTCGGCACCTATAACACACTCTCTGGTCCCTCAGACATTCTCCTGGGTGATTCCTCCCACATTTAGGGCAAAGAGGAAACCCTTCCGTCCGGGGCCGCTTATTCTTCCACTCTCTTCTGTTCTGTCTATACTGAAACTTCTTCTTCTGATTCTTCATTTCTTTACTTTTTACACCTTCTTGTTTCTCTCTCTACAGGGCGGAGGGTGGCTCACTTGGTCCTCCTGTCGAGGATGCTACTGGGGAAATTTTATTCTCAAAAATCTCCGCCTTCATTGCCCGCCTCAAAGCCTCACTATAATTTCGAGGAGGATTAGAACTTGTCATTATATCCAGGGCTATCTCCGGTTTCAACCCGTGCACAAACTTATCCCTTCTCAATGCCAGAGTACTGACTATTCCGGGTGCAAACCTTGCAAGAGAATTGAATTTCACCGAGTACTCCTTCACGGCACTAGACCCTTGCTGCAAGCTAATAAATTCTTGGACCTTCTCATGAACTTGGTCCTTTGTTCTATACTTGGCCTCAAACTCTTCCCAAGTCATCGTTGCCACATCATGAGTTTCTTCCATTAATTCCCACCAAATTCGGGCATCACCCCGAAACAAGAAACTCGCATACAAGATCTTCTCCCGATCTGTCATAGGAAATAAACCTGTGGCTCGTTCTACGGACCTAAACCACTCTTCTGCTATTACTGGATCCATAGTACCCTTAAACTCTGAGGGTTGATGTTGATTGGAAAGACCGTAAATCGGTTAAACTCTGTTCTGTTCTGTACTGGGGGAGGTACCAGTTGTCCTCTTTCGACATTCGCAACTGGTGGTACCTGTATGGGGGTTTCAACTCTCCCTTGGGTTTCGGCCATGACTTACTGTATAATTCCCCGAATTCTAGCTTCATCCAAGGGAGGGAGCGTAGACTCTGATGGGTTAGAAGGTTTCCTTCATTCACCACACCCTTACCACATTTTCATTAACTACGCCTCATCTACAAAATAATCACACTAATCAACTCGAGAAACAATTACTGTAAGGAAAGAATTAACTCACACAGTCGGTTATAGGATGTCATGGTGATGAGAATAGTACACTGTTCAATCCCAAAATCTTTGCTCTGATACCAAAAATGTAACAACTACTATAAACTAGTAAAATGCTTGCATAATAATAATAGAAAATGGGCCCAAAACTTTTGTTTCTATTATATGTAATAAGTCTTTTATACACAAAGAGTATTATTTTACAAAATGCCATTTAAAAGACAAAAACAGGGGAAACAGTGTAGCTATTGCTCCTCGCTTGCTGACGCCCCTCCGACTGCATCATCACCTAGATCCTGCATCCACAAAGGAAAATGACGGGGTGAGCACAAAATAATGCTCAGTAAGTAAACCCTCTATTTGTCTATCACCGTAACTATTTTTCTTAATTCCTTCCTCACACTTTCTTTCTATTGTTTTCTACTAACGTTATGGCCTCATCTTACCGGAGGTACGGTCGGATGGCGTTCACACAACACCATCTCACTCGTCATGACTATCGAGTGGAGTTCACACAGCACCAACCCGCTCTTAGTGACTACCGAGTGGGGATCACAAAGCATCTACTTGGTTTTCATAACTATCGGGTGGAGACCATAAAGCACCTACCCGTTTCTCATGACTTTTGGGTGATGATCATAAAGCATCAACCCGTTTCTAATAACTATCGGGTGACGATCACAAAGTATCAACCCGTTTCTACTAAATATCGGGTGACGATCACAAAGCATCAACCCGTTTCTAATAACTATCGGGTGACGATCACAAAGCGTCAACCCGCTTCTAATAACTTTCTCTACTCTAGCACTTCTCATTCTCTCTACCCGTAGAGTAGTTGCATTCACAAAGTTCTCTACTCATAAAGCAAGTGCATACACAAGTTCTATCTTCATAAGTCACTTCTCAATGCACCAAATAATGCATATGGACGGTCATCTCCACTAATGCATTATTAATGCCCAACATGCAAGTTGCAAGAATTAAGGTTCACTACTCATACTCAAACCTCTATTAGACATTTCATCAAATAACTCAAGGGCATAACAAGAACTTTACTATAACAATAATTTATGTCTTTCTCTAACCATCCAAATGGGAGAAAACTCCTCACATAGCCATAAATCTGCCATTAGAATAACGCTGCCAAAAAGAATTCTCAATATCCCTCAATTCCATCTCAAACTACATTCCCAACCCACATCTCACTTCGCATAATTGAAGTGTATGAACAACCATAAAGCAATATATCTCTATTAAATCTTAATAACATAGCATATCACATGTATATACATACACACATAATGCTATTAACCTTCTATTCAAAAAAGTTCCAAATCTCTACTTGGGTTAGGGTTTACTTACCTTGTGATGGAGAGATCTCAATAGCTCTTCCTTTCTCTTGGTTTGCTGATTTTCTCTACCTTTAAACAATTAAACAATTACCAAAAGACCTCAATATTCAAATATACATAAAATTCACAAAACTTCACATCCAAATCAAGCCTCTACCTTAGGATGCTTAGATTGATTTTCTACCCAAATCACTCCAAAAGCCCTCTAAAAATCCTTGAACAAATGAAAGAGAAATTGAGAGGAAGAAGTAAGAAAGGAGAAATGGCGGTGGAGAGAAGAATAAAGGGTTCCAATGACTAATCCTTTATACAATTATGCACAATCATTCCATTTGCCCTTACTCTCCTTGGAATTCCATCTAATCCTTTGATTCATTACAAACAACCCATATTAACATATTCTCCAAGAATTTTCCTTACATTTTACTCCCCACTTTTCTACTATTAGGGTAGAATAGGAATGGTCAAATTGCCTTAGGGAAGAAAAATATCTAAAACTTACAAACATTTTGGTCAGCCCGTTGCCACAGCAAGAAGCTTCGTCGCCGTGGCGAAACTGTCCAGTAGCTTCCCGTGGGTTCAACACCTTTTCGCCACGGCGAAGATTCTTCTTCGCCCCGGCGAAGCTGGAACACTAAACTTCTATTTTCAATCAATTCAAGGCAAGTATTCAACATACACTCAATCAAAGGCCAACCAAACAATAATACTAATAAACCGACTCAAATAAGAGAAAAGAAGAAACATTAGCTACATACCTCAAGTGGGGCGTTACAGCCTATAAGCTACTTTTCAAATCGTTGCAACACTTCAAAGGGAACAATGAATCTAGGCGCTAATTTCTTTTGCACCAAAACGCATCACCCGCTATAGGGGGAAACTTTTATAAACACTTTATCACCACTTCAAATTACATCTTTTTCTTTAAATCTGCATAAACTCTTTTGTCTATCTTGGGCTGTTTTCATCCTATTTCTGATCAAACTTGATGTCTTCTATCATTTTTGAGTTATCTCCGGCCCAAAGAGTTGTATTCAAAACATCATTCTTCCTAACTCATTCAATGCAGTGGAGATCTACATCATCTACCATATAGGGCTTCATAAGGAGTCATCTTAATTGTAGACTGATAATTGTTATTATAAGCAAAACTCCACCAATGGTAACATCTCATGCCAAGTCATTCTATATCCATACAACACGCTCTCAGCATGTCC
Organism: Pistacia vera; assembly: GCF_008641045.1. Classification (NCBI taxonomy): domain Eukaryota; kingdom Viridiplantae; phylum Streptophyta; class Magnoliopsida; order Sapindales; family Anacardiaceae; genus Pistacia; species Pistacia vera. Next base: position 375,547 of record NW_022196375.1, read on the forward strand.
TCAAGTACTTGATTCATTCTCGTAGTTGGCCATCTGTCTGAGGATGGTATGTTGTACTAAATGCAAACTGGTACACCAAGTTTCTCTGTAAACTGGTCCAAAAAGTTGAAACAAATCTGGAATCTCTATCTGATACTATTGTCTTGGGCACCCCATGGAGTCTAAATATCTCCTGTGATAAATATGGGCCAACTGATCTGAGGTAGTACATCCTTTACCGGAAGAAAATGCGCTGATTTGGTTAATCTTTCTACTATTACCCAAATCACATTATAACCTTTGAACTCTTGGAAGGCCTGTAACGAAATCCATTTATATATTTTCCCATTTCCATTCAGGAATGCTGAGTGGCTGATGTGAACCTAATGGCCTTTGGTTCTTTGCTTTCACCTGTTGACAAAACCAGGCATATACCACATAATCTCCTATATCTCTCTTCATAATAGCCACCAATAACTCTTCTTAGATCTTAATACATCTTGGTTCCTCCAGGATGAGCAGTGTATGGTGTGTCATGAGCCTCTGCAAGAATCTGCTTCTTCAACTCAATATCTTGGGGAATGCATAGCGATTTCGGAAATAGAGGACACCACTAAACTGTGAAATTCTGGCTCTTGCCCTCAAGCACTTGCTAATTTTTTCTAAACCACTCATTGACAACTTGTTTTCCTTGATCTTTCCAGTAAAGTAGACTGAATTTCTAAACCTGGCAATTCTTCCTAGTATCAACTATATTTGTTCCTTACACAACTCTTCTAATAATCTTCTGCATTGTGAGTTGGGACAAATAGGCTTTCTACTCAAAGCATCAACTACTACATTAGCTTTTCCAGGCTGATACTTAATTTCACAATCATTATCTTTTACCAGCTCTAACCATCTCTTTTGTCTCAAATTCAGCTCCCTTTGAGTGAAGAAATACTTCAAACTCTTATGATTGTATAAATATTACTCCTGTCCCATAAAGTAATGCCTCATATTTTTAGTGCAAAAACTACAACTACCAACTCTAAATCATGCGTAGGGTATCTTGTCTCATTGTAATAGCCACTACTACTCAAAAGCTTATAATGAAAACATATAAAATAAATAAGAAAAGAGATTGGGCCCAAAAGATTTTCTTTTTATAAACAATATACATATTCTTTACAACATATAACATTTTACACAAAATGCATAACATAAACATAAGTCATCAAAAACACAAGGGACAGTGTAGCCACTCCTTCTCGAACGCCGACATCCATCCGACAGTGTCCTCACCTAGGTCTTGCAAAACATAGGAAAACAACGGGGTGAGCACTAAAACAATGATGTAAGTAATCCTCTACTCATGCTATCCCCGTAACTCTCTCTAATTCTTCCTTACAACTCCCGTTCAAATTCTCTTTGGGCACTTCTCTCTTTTCCTCTTTTCTCATAACTCTTTCATGAATCAGACCCCATCTACCGGGGGCACGGCCGGGACTCACTCCCACTTAGTGACCTCTATCACTCTAGCGATCGGACTCGGTTATGCATGGATTCGGAACCTTGGCCAGTGAGTTATAATCTATCTCTCTCAGGTATTGGGTATAGCCTCATCCGCATGCACTCTCACGGGCTACACCACTTCTTATCTGATACTCATGCCGCTCTCTCAATGCGGTGTACATGCGGGAATACTCTACCCATACTCACGGGTCCCATCGCACAACCTACTACTATTCTCTTTCTCAACTCTTAAGGAACTTATACTCAAACTCTACTAAATCTCAAGCACTTCTAAGTGTATAAACAAAGGTGTAGAGCTATCTCATGCTCCCTAATGCACTAATGAAATGCCAACTACAAGATTTCCCCAAAACCGTCATTCTGCACAGGTCACACTAAAAGAACATAACTTTCATTTACACCTCTGATGCTACGATTCTGGTCTCGTTTCAAAGCTTAGAAACACGGGCTACACTTCTATGTTTTGGTCTCAGCCCAGTTCAAACCGTAAGATACTCAAAAATTACTTAGAAAGTTACGGCAGTGACAGGGCAGATTTCATTAGGCATTTCATCAAACATTCAGTGCAATAAACACCTTCTAAAATTACTACTACAACTTGATTCTTTAGCTATCCAAAGTGGGGAAAAAATCCCTCAAATACACATAATCCCTGTCAAGAAAAGCACTCCCAAAAACTTCACACAACATCTCTCAAACTTCATCTCAAACTCCATTCTCAATACACATTTAAACATTTTTCATACATGGAATCTATCCAACAACTACAAAAATAACTACTCATCTCAAGTCAATTTTCTCATACATACTACATACTGATCATACATACATCTCTACACAAAAAGCTTGTTTAAAACCAAGGTGGTTGGATTTACTTACCTGTGCAAAAGATGAATTCTTTAGCAATTTTCCTTCCCTTTGTGCTCTTGTCTCTTCTCTACAACTCAAAACAACCACAAGGGCCGCAACAACCAAATAAGATTTCATTACAAATATAAGAAAACTCACATCTAAAGCATGAATCCTTACCTTAGGATGCTTTAGATGAAATTTCTACTCAAAACCCCTCTTAAAACCCTTAGAAATCTTGGAAAAGTTGGGTGGAGAAATGAGAGAAAATGGGCAAAGGGAGAGGCGGGTGGAATGAAATGAATAAGGCTTCTCTACACTTTACTTCTTTTTAGTTCATATTATAAGCATCATTTCCCATTTTGCCTTGTTTTTCGTAGAATTCCATCTAATCTTTTGATTCTTTACAAAAGACACCCCATCTAAACACAATTCTTACTAAAATTCCTTTCATTTACTCCCCACTTTTCCTACTAATTAGGGGTAGAATGGTCATTGTGTCCCAAAAGAAGAATTCTCTAGAAAACTCAAGAATCTTTGTTTAGGCTCGTCGCCGCGGCGAAGCATTTTCCGTGCCTCGGCGAAATAGGGAGAACCTACCGTGGTGCAACTCCTCATCCTCGCCGCGGCGAAGCTTTTTTTCGCCCCGGCGAAGATTGGATTTCCAACTTCACCAAAACTCAACCCATTTTCAAGGCAACAATTCAACCAACTCAATATACAAACTCAATTAAGTTGAAACAATACACTTTAATATACAACAAAATCTTAAATACGTACCTCAAGTGGGATATTACAATTCTCCCCCCTTAAAGAATTTCGTCCCCGAAATTCACACGATAAACTCGGGTATCTATTCTGCATGTCTTGTTCCGTCTCCCATGTGGCTTCCTACTTTGTGATTCCTCCAAAGGACTTCACTAACGGAATACTCTTGTTCCGGAGCTCTTTAATCTTTCGATCTAAAATCTGTACAGGGCGCTCCTCTAAACAAGATTCTCAACAAGTTCGACTATTTCTATACTCAGGATGTGGGAGGGCACATTACTACTTTCGCAGCATTGAGACATGGAAGACATCATGCACCTTGTCATATGAGGTGTAGTGCTAACCTGTAGGCAACTTTCCCATTCGTTGCAATACTTCAAAGGACCAATATCTTTGTGCTAACTTCCCTTTGTTCCCGAAGCGCATTACTCGCTATAAGGGGAAACTTCAAAAATACCTTATCACCCACTTGGAACTCCACTTCTTTTCTCTTTAAATCGGCATAAATCTTGTCTATCTTGGGCTTGCTTCATTCTATTTCGAATTAATTTTACGTCCTCTATCATTTTCTGCGTCATTTCTGGCCCAGAGCTGTGCTCAACTCACTCCTTTCGCCAATCTCATCCCAATGCAGTGGAGACCTACATCGTCTACCATACAAAGCCTCGTAAGGCGCCATCTTTATTGTAGACTGATAACTGTTGTTGTAGGCAAACTCCACTAAGGTAACATTTCGTGCCATGTCATTCGGTAATCCCTACAGCAAGCTCCAACATGTCCTCAAGTTCCTGATCGTTCTCTCTGTTTGGCCATCTGTCTGAGGATGATAGGCTGTATGAATGCCAACGGGTACCCAAATTTCTCTGCAAACTAGTCAAAAAGCTGAAACAAATCTCGAATCTCTATCTGACACTATTGTCTTGGGCACACCGTGTAATCTGACTACCTCTTTCACGTAGATCTAAGCCAAATGATCTGAGGTGGTACTTTCCTTTACTGGAAGGAAATGGGCGGCCTTCGTTAACCTGTCCACAATCACCCAGGCATTATAACCTCTCTGGACTCAAGGAGAACTGTGATAAAATCCATCGAATACTCTCCCATTTTCACTCGGAATACTAAGTGGATGAAGCAACCCTGATGGCCGTTGTGTCTGCTTTAACCTGTTGACAAGTCAAACATTTGGTACAAACTCTGCAATATCCTCTTCATACTTGGCCACCAGTAACCTTTTTCACATCTTGATACATCTTGGTTGCTCCAGGATGAGCAGTGTATGGTGTGTCATGAGCCTCTGAGTATTCTCTTCTTCAACCATCATTTTGAGGAATACACAAACCGATTCCTGAAATAGAGAACACCATCCTGTAAGTGGAACTCCGTTACCTTGCCCTCATGCACTTTGAACAATCTCTGACACCACTCATCAGCCACTGCTAACTCTGACTCCTCCAGTAAAGTGGACTGAACCTCCAATCTGGCAATCCTTCCCGGTATCACTTCAATCTGTCCTTACACAACTCTTCTTCAATTCTTTCTGCCTAGTAAGTGGAACAAACAAGCTTTCCTGCTCAAGGCATCGGCTACTACGTTGGCTTTCCCTGGGTGATACTTAATCTCACACTCATATCCTTACCAGCTCTAACCCCCTCTTGTCTCATATTCAACTCCTTTTGTGGTAAAGAAGTACTTTAACTCTTGTGATCGGTGTAGATATTTCTTGGCACCATAAAGATAATGCCTCCAAATCTTTAAAGCGAAGACCACGGCTGCCAACTCTAAATCATGCGTAGGGTATTCTCATACTCTTTCAATTGCCGTGAGGCTATGCTATACCCTACCTAACTGCATCAAAACAGCACCAGTCCTTGCAAAGAGGCATCCATATAAATGTCATAATATACACCTTCCTGAGGCAATACTAACACTGGAGCTGTTGTAACCTCTTCTTTAACTCTTGAAAATAGTCCCACAAGCTTTTGTCCATATAAAAGAGTTTCTGTTTGGTAAGAGCTGTCAATGGTTTAGCCAACTGGGCGAACCCTTCAACAAATCGTCTATAGTAACCGGCCAGGCCTAAGAAATTCGGACCTCTTTTACTGTTTCGGCCTCTGCATTCAAGGATTGCTTAATCTTACTCGGATCTACTGAATCTTCCTTTGACTGTATGGCCCAGAAATATCACTCGATCGAGCCAAAATTCACACTTCGAAAATTTAGCATACAACTGCCTTTCTCTCAACCGTTGCAACACTATTCTCAAATGTCCTCATGCTCTTCTCTCGACTTAGAATAAACCAGGATATCATCTTGAAAACCACTATAAATTGATCCAAACAGTCATGAAATAACGGTTCATCAAGTCCATAAAGACGGCTGGGGCATTAGTCAAACCAAACGGCATCACTACAAACTCATAATGCCCATACCTTGTACGAAAAGCAGTCTAGCTACATCTTGCTCAGCCATCTTACTTGATGGTACCTGACCTCAAATCAATCTTGGAGAACATTGTTGCTCCCTTCAACTGATCAAACAAATCATCTATCGAGGTAGCGGGTACTTATTCTTCACTGTCACCTTATTCAATTCTTGTAATCAAGCACATCCGTAGTGATCCGTCTTTCTTCTTTACAAAGAAATTGGGGCTCCCCAGGGAGAATGACTCGGTCGGATAAAACCTTTATCTAAAAGTTCCTGGAGTTGTTTCTTTAATTCTTGGAGCTCTGCTGGGGCCATTCGATAAGGGCTTTAGTATAGGTGCGTTCCTGGTGCAAGTTCAATACTAAACTAAACCTCTCTTTCCGGCGGCAAACCCGGTAAGTCTTCCGGAAACACATCCCGAAATTCTCGAACTATCGGCACCTCTGAATTTCTAACTGTGGAACATCACCACTCTGTACTACATGAGCAATGTATCCAGAACACCCCTTTCTCAACATCTTCTCGCCTTACACTACTAATCAACATACTCAACGATGGCCCTCTCCAAAACTAAACTTATCTCCATTCTCGAGATTAAATCTCGCTTTCTTTTTCCGACAATCAATTTCTACTCTGTTCCTCCTAGGAAATCCATACCCAAAATTACATCAAAATCGGGCATATCGAAAACTATTAAGTCTAACTACTAACTCTCGACCCTGAATCGTACAAATTCTCCTATCAACATCTCTTGAGTCAACACACTAACTCCATCAGGAAACTCTATCTTAATGGGCTGACTCACTTTAACAGGTTTCAAGTTTAATCTCTTATCATTCATGAGAAATAAAAGAATGCGTGGCTCCAGAATCAATCAAAGCATATAAAGAAATAGCATGAATAATAACTGACCAGTTACAGCTGATGGACTGGCCTCGGCTTCACCCTGTGCCACTGTAAAAACCCTGGCATTTGTACTCTAGGGATCGGAAATGGCGGTGGAAAGGGAGCTTTACAATCTCTCCACATATGCCCTGGCTGTCGGCACTTGTAACACACATTCTGATCTCTCAAACACTCTCCTGGATGGTTCCTCCCACACTTAGCACAAGGGGGAAACCTTTGTTCTGGGCCTCTTAAACTGTCGATCTCTCATTCTTCCGGTTGAACATTCTTCTTGGCCCTTACTTCTCTGTTCTTTGTGACATCTACTCTCTCCTCTGTAATGTGTGGATGGCTACGGTACTGTCAAAGCCAACCCTTCGCAATATATTATTCACATAGATCTCTGCCCTTAAAGCCCGTGCTAAAGCTTCACATGTAGGTATGAGGGGGCTCGACTTCTGTCATTACATCTCGAGCAATATCTGATCTCCACCCTTGCACAAACTTGTCTCTCCTTAACTCCGGTGTATCACTATTTTGGGTGCAAAGCGAGCAAGGGAGTTGAATCTTACAGAATACTCCTTCACCGTACTAGTCCCCTGCTTCAAGTGAATAAACTCTGGACTTTCTCATGTACTCGATCTTCTGTTCGGTACTCGGCTTCAAACAGCCTTCTAAATTCCTCCCAAGTCATCGAGGCTATGTCATGAGTCTCCTCATTAATTCCCACCATATCCGGGAATCCCTTAAATAAGAAACTAGCATATCTGATCCTCTTCTGTCATTCAGGGGAAACAATGCCGCCGTCGCTACGGACTTAAACCATTCCTTTGCTCTAGCGGGTCCCTTGTACCCTTAAAGCTGGCGGCTTATGCTGATTTACAAGCCCCTGAATCGGATCACCCGAGTCTGTACTGGCTGAGGTACCGGCCCTTCTGCTCTTGTCCAGAGGCGGTATCTCATTGAAGTCTCAGTCTCTCCTGAATAACTCTCCTGACTCTTGCTAAAACCTGCTGTAATATAGCTCGAATCTCGTCTCCTCAAGGGTAGGGGGAGTCGGTCTGGTGGGGGGAGGATTCTCCCTCATGCATCACACTCTTACCCTTCCTCCTGTTACTACGCCTCATCTAAAAATAACCATACTTGATCAATTCAAAAGAACACTTAAAGTAAGAAAGAATTAACTCACACAGTCGGCTATCGGACGTCGTAGCGAGAAGAATGGCACACTGTCAAATCCCAAATCTCGGCTCTGATACCAAAAATGTAATAGCCACTCTACTCAAAAGCTTATATGAAAATACATATAAAATAAAGAAAGAGATTGGGCCAAAAGTTTTCTTTTTATTAAACATATAACATATTCTTTAAAACATATACATTTTTACACAAAATGCAAAAATAAACATAAGTCATCAAAAACAAAGGGACAGTGTAGCCACTCCTCTCGAACGCCGACTCCATCCGACAGTGTCCTCACCTAGGTCTGCAAAACATAGGAAAACAACGGGGTGAGCACTAAAACAATGCTCAGTAAGTAAATCCTCTAATCATGCTATCCCCGTAACTCTATCTAATTCTTTCCTACAAACTCTCGTCAATTTCTCTTTGGGCACTCTCTCTTTTTCCTCTTTTCTCATAACTCTTTCATGAATCACGACCCCATCTTACCGGGGGCAAGGCGGGACTCACTCCCACTCTACGTGACCTTTATTACCTCTAGCCGATCGGAATGGTTATGCATGGATTGGAACCCTTGGCCATGTGAGTATATAATCTCTCTCTCGGGTACTCGGGTTAGCCCTCATCCGCATGCACTCACGGGCTACACCACTTCTCATCTGATACTCATGCCGCTCTCTCAATGCGGCGTACATGTGGGAATACTCTACCCATACTCATGGGTTCCCATCGCACAACCTACTCTATTCTCTTTCTCTTAATCTAAGGAAAATTATACTCAAACTCTACTAAATCTCAAGACTTCTCAAGTGTATAAACAAAGGTGTAGGCTATCTCATGCTCCCTAATGCACTAATGAAATGCCAACTAAAAGATTTCCTCAAAACCGTCATTCTGCACAGGTCACACTAAAAAGACCATAACTTTCATTCTACTCTGATTGCACGTTCTGGTCTGTAAAAGCTTAGAAACAGGGCTACAACTTCTCTGTTTTGGTCTCAGCCAGTTCAAACGTAAGATACTGAAAAATTACTTAGAAAGTTACGGCAGTGACAGGGCAGATTTCACTTAGGCATATCATCAAACATCTCATGTGCATATAAACACCCTTCTAAAATTACTACTACACTTAATTCTTTAGCTATCCAAAGTGGGGAAAAACTCCCTCAAATACACATAATCCCTTGTCAAGAAAAGCACTCCCAAAAACTTCACACATCTCTCAAACTTCATCTAAACTCCATTCTCATACACATTAAAACACTTCTATACATGGAATCTCCAACAAATACAAAAATAACTACTCATCTCAATTCAATTTCTCATTAATCATACTACATACGATCATACATACATCTCTACACAAAAAGCTTGTTTAAAACTCAAGTTGGTTGGATTACTTACCTTGTGCAAAGATGACTTCTTTAGCACTTTTCCTTCCCTTTGTGCTCTGTCTCTTCTCTACAACTCAAAACAACCACAAGGGCAGCAACAACCAAATAAGATTTCATTACAAATATAAGAAAACTCACACTAAAGCATGAATCTAACTTAGGATGCTTTAGATGAAATTTCTACTCAAAACCCCTCTAAAACCCTTAGAAATCTTGGAAGATTGGGGGGGAGAAATTGAGAGAATATGGGCAAAGGAGAGGCGGTGGAGGAATGAATAAGGCTTTCTCTACACTTTACTCTTTTTAGTTATATTATAAGATCATTTCCCATTTGCCCTTGTCTTTTCTTAGAAATTCCATCTATATCCTTTGATTCTTTACAAGACACCCCCACTAAACACAATCTCTACTAAATTTCCTTTATTTTACTCCCCACTTTTCTACTAATTAGGGGTAGAATGGTCATTGTGTCCAAAGCGATTCTCTAGAAAACTCAGAATCTTTGTTTTAGGCTCGTCGCCGCGGCGAAGCATTTTCCGTCGCCTCGGCGAAATAGGGCAGAACTTACCCGTGGTGCAACTCCTCATCCTCGCCGCGGCGAAGCTTCTTCTTCGCCCCGGCGAAGATTGGATTTCCAACTTCACCAAAACTCAACCCATTTTCAAGGCAACAATTCAACCAACTCAATATACAAACTCAATTTAAGTTGAAACAATACACTTTTAACTCATACAACAAATCTTAAATACGTACCTCAAGTGGGATATTACACTCATACTCCTTCAACTGTCGAGAAGCATAAGCTATTACCCTACCCAACTGCATCAACACAGCACCAAGTCCTTGAAGTGAGGCATCTGTATAAATATTATAATCTACATCCTCTTGTGGTAACACCAAAATGGGAGCAATGGTTAATCTCTCTTTAACTCTTGAAAACTTTCTTCACAAGCATCTAACCATAGGAAATGAGTTTTTTGTTTAGTAAGAGCTATAAGCGGCTTAGCCAACTGAGCGAACTCGTCTACAAACCGCTTGTAATAGCCTGCTAGTCCCAAGAAACTTCTAACTTCTTTTACTATCTTCGGTTGTTGCCACTCTAAAATTGCTTTAACCTTACTAGGATCCACTGATATACCTTCCTTAGAGACAGTATGGCCTAGGAAGATAACTTGGTCTAGCCAAAACTCACATTCAGAAAATTTGGCAAACATCTTCTTATCTCTCAATCGTTGGAACGCAAATCTCAAATGCTATTCATGCTCTTCTCTTGTCTTAGAATAAACCAGGATGTCATCAATAAACACCACAATAAATCGATCAAGACAATCATGAAACACCTGGTTCATTAAGTCCATAAAGACTGCTGGGGCATTGGTTAACCCAAAAGGCATCACTACAAACTCATAATGTCCATATATGGTCCGAAAAGCAGTCTTGGCAATATCTTGCTCCGCAACTCTTACTTGATGATAACCCGACCTCAAATCAATCTTTGAAAACACTGCTGCTCCTTTAAGTTGATCAAATAAATCATCTATGTGAGGTAACGGGTACTTATTCTTCACTGTCACTCTATTCAACTCTCTATAATCTATGCACATCCGTAGGGATCCATCTTTCTTCTTCACATATAGGATCGGAGCTCCCCAAGGAGAATGGTTAGGTCAAATAAAACCCTTGTTTAGGAGTTCCTGGAGGTGCTTTTTCAATTCCTAAAACTCGGTTGGGGCCATACGATACGGGGCTTTAGAAATCGCTGATGTCCCTGGTGCTAGTTCAATGCTAAATTCTACTTCTCTTTTCGGAGGTAAACCTGGTAAATCTTCCGGAAATACATCTAAAAACTCCTGAACTACTAGCATACTTTGGATCTTTGGCCGTGGGACATCACTACTTTGCACCACATGGGCAATATACCTAGAGCACCATTTTCTTAACATCTTTCTGGCCTTTACACTACTGATTAACATACTAAGTTGGTGACTTTCTCCAAAACTAAACTTATCTCCATCATCAAGATTAAATCTTGCTTTCTTCTTTTAGCAATCAATCTCTACTCCATATCTCCCTAAGAAATCCATGCCCAAAATAACATCAAAGTCGAGCATGTCAAATACAATCAAATCCATGGTCAACACTCTTCCATAGATCTCTACAAACTCCCTTGGAAGCATCTCTTGAGTTACCACACTAACACCATCCAGTAATACTATCTTAATGGGCTGACCCACTATAACATATTTCAAACCTAATCTTTCTACAATCCCATGTGTAATAAATGAATGTATGGCTCCAGAATCAATTAATGCATAAAGGGGAACAGAATGAAATAATAATTGACCAGTAACCACAGATGGACTGGCCTCGGCTTCACTCTGTGCTACTATGAACACCGGAGCATTAGTACCTCTGGATGTCTATGTTGCAGGTGCAAGAGGGCTTTGTAGTCTTTTATCATATGCCCTGGTTGTCGGCATCTGTAACACACATTTTGGCCCAAATCTTTAAGACACTCCCAACAATGATTTCTTCCACACTTCTAGCATTGGGGAATTTCAACAGTTCTCGACCTTTTAGTCTGCCAATTCCTCCTATTCTTCTTTGGTTGAAATCTTTTCTTATTTCTCACTTCTCTATTATTGGGGACATCAGTTGTATCTCTCTGTGAAACAGGAGGTGGACTACTAGGTGCTAGTGTTGATGAAATTACTGAGGTTAGCTTATTTACAAATATTTCAGCCTGTAAGGCTCATTCCAAGGCCTCACTATAAGTCTGAGGGGGTTGGGCACCTACCATCACATCTTGAGCTATTTATGGATTTAGCTCATGCACAAACTGTTGGAGTAGGTGCCCTAGAGCCAATCAATTATTGTAGAATTGACTCTTTGTAATAATGTTCATTAATCAATAAAAGGCATTTTATTCTATATCGCGTAAATCATTATTATTGCAATATGTATTGATATATGTCCTTAGAATGGTAGAACCGTGACGAGGGTATCAAGTGTTTCAAATCTTGATAGTGAGAACCCTATGAGCACATATGGTGGCCATTCTAGAAACGTCCGTAGCCCCAGTATTATTCTGAAGTAAGGGCACAGATAATACGGTAAGGCTATCATAGTGTTGAACGACCCTGTCGAAAGGCAGTGACTGATCTCACTTGTCAAGGTTGTTTGGTGACAACCTGGTGCAACACATGGGTGCTTGTTGTAGGCGGATATACCGCAGCAAGTTCACTGGACTGACCCACCAGAGGATTCCATATGGATGGTAACCCCAGTGTCTATGGAACAAATCCTCTAACGAATGGTGGTGCATGTGATCCTTAGACTTGAGATCACCGGAGCGCCTTGTGCACCGATTGGTACAGTTTGACACTAGCCTAACGCAGTTCTATTCAGAGCTGTCAGTACGGTGGTGATTGGCTATATCAAGAAGTGTATCAAGACTATGGTGGATTGACAGAGGATTCATCACTCCCGGGTACGGGAGAAGTTATCTCACGGCGCAATTCAGTATATGGCAATGACACTAAAACTGTGGCCACAGTGGGATTGAGTTGTTGCTCTATCCAGATTATAATACGGGTCATTGGTCCAGAAACTGAATATATAATATCGAGAGTAACCGAAGGTTGACACTATTTCTATGCCTTCGTCTCGTCGAGATAACGTATGATGAAAGGATCGTATTGTACGGTAACCATATCGTTGACAGGTAGCTACTTTGCTGAATCCGAATCTATCGGGTGGCCATGATGCCTTGCTAGGGGCCAATCTTGGTCTGTGTATTAGTGAGACGATTAATTGGTGTTAATCGCGATACTATACACTGCCGATATGATGAGGAGCCTATGGGTCACACACATAGAAGATAATTTAAGACTCAGGAAGAAAGAAGGGCGTTTTCGTCTTTTTAGGCGAAAAGGTATTTTGGTAATTTCACAGTGCAATTAAATTTGCTGAGGTCGTAGCCTTTATTTAATTTATTAGAAAAATTAAATAAGTGAAATTACGTTTAAATATGTGTTCGCATATATTTAATTAAATCATCATTATTGTTAAATATTAATATATAGATTAAATATATATTAATTGAGTTTAATTGAGATAATGATGAAATAAAAAAATATCTAAGTGGGAGTGTTTGGTAACATGGGGTGTTTGGGTTGGAGCCCAAGCCTATTCCATATGGGAATAGGGCATTAAAGTTTTACTATACAAGAAGAAAGATTATTTGTAAAACATGAGAAGTTTTTCATTACACTCATTTGATTGAAAAAGGAAAAACCCCACAGCCCCTTAAACTCTCTCCCACGGCAGAATTCATTTTGCCCAAAAATCAATTCATTTGATTTTTCTTCTTTGATCTTAAAGCTAAAGAGGATCTAGCAAATCCCTCCTTAGTTCTTTGTGATTGTCTTCGTGTGGACTTCATAAGTTCAATCCTACACTTCGATCGGTAGCAAAAACGTTCATTGACAAATTTGGAGGAGCCTCCAAACGTGTGTATGTTTTCTAAACTCATGATTAATTTTTCTGCAGATTTCTATTTTAACATAAACTGTAAAATTGTACCTTTGATCTTGGCTTAATGGAAACGATCCTTGTTATTTTGATTTTGTTTTCCGCTGCGTATATGGACCGTTTCCTAACAAAAACTTATTCATCCTCAAATCTGGTGTGCTCACTATGCCTGGCGCAAACCTCGCCAAGGAATTAAATCGTACAAAATATTCTTTCACCGAACTAGTCCCCTGTTGCAAACTGATAAACTCCCGAGTCTTTTCATGAACTCGATCAACTGTTCTATATTCTGCCTCGAACAATCTTCTAAACTCTCCCTAGATCATAGTGGCTACATCGTGAGTATCCTCCATCAATTCCCACCATATACAGGCATCACCCCTAACAGAAAACTCGCATACCGAATCTTCCCCAGATTTGTCATGGGGAAAAGTGTCGTCGTACGCTCCACGGACCTAAACCACTCGTCTGCCACTATTGGGTCCGTCATACCCCTGAATTTTGATAGTTGATGTTGACTAGGCAACCTATAAATAGGCTCAATATGATTCTGCACTATCAGGGGTACCGACCTTTCTCTTTCTTCTCTGGTGGTTGGTACAACAACCGGGGTTTCAACTCTCTCTGGTATAAATCTCCCATGATTCTCTACTAATACTTGTTGTATAATATTACGGATCCTGACTTCATCAAGGATAGGGGGAGTAGATTCTGACGGGTTGGATGGTTCCCCCGTACTCATTGCATTCTTACTACTTGATCGAGTCTTACGTCTCATCTACATATCACCAACACTATTAGTCAAATAAATTAACTCATCTACTACTATAAGTAAGGAAAGAAATAACTTTCAACGGTCGACTACGAGACGTCAATGCGGCGGGAGAGGCACACTATCAAGTCCCAAAACCATGCTCTGGTACCAAAAATGTAATATTTCTCTATAACTAGTATACTTTGGGAAATATACTTAAGGAATTGGAGTAAAGAGAATGAGAGATTAAGAGTTGAGAGTTGTGAGGAAAATGAGTTGAAAAAAAGAGTATTTATAGTTTAGGTTTGGAGGGGAAAGTGAAAGAAAATAAACCTTCACCCCCATTTTGACCATTGTCTCAACAGTCAGTTGACCATTGGTGCTGCCTGTTGAGGTAACGGTCCAATTCCTTATTCATATATTTTTTAAATTTCATTTTAACCCCTATATTTATTGTCAATTTCATAAAAATGGAGGGGTTATGGATATTTTCCATGGGTTTAAACAAGCTCAGGGCCTGGAGGAGGGACCGGTCCTGGTCCAGGTTTTGGCTTGAGCCTGGTCCGGGTTTTGGCTTGAGCCTGGTCCGGGTTTTGGCTCGGGCCTTATAGGACTGGTCCTGGGTCCCCTTTTTTGGGCCCAGGCCAAAATTCCCACCCCTAAGAGGCTGAAACAAATTAGGTAGCCTCGTGTAGCTTAATGCTGCCTCTTATTTTGGAGATTCCACTATGTCACTAGGTGTAGCATCAGAATCTGCTTCTAACAATTGTTTGGTGTCCAATTTTTTTAATTCTAAAAGATATCATTTCAATTAATTTATTTAATTAGTTAATTTTAAATATAGAATTATGTTGTGATTAGAACTATTATGAATAAATTTTTCATTTTCTACGTAAATATCAATTATGAAAATAATTAGATTTTTAAAAAGCGAGTTATGCTAGCTTTCAAATCATTTATAAAACTAATTATTCTACAATAAACTTTAAACTTCAAGTGAGTTCAGAGTTGTTGTAACTTCTTCTATAATTGCTTGTTTTATTAGTTATCACCCAATTGTGTTTGGTAAGTATATTTCAAAATTGATTATGGAAGAAATAGATTGTTGCATAATCAAATTTATTAGAAGGTTTCAAAAGTAGAATTTTTTAGCTTTCAAAATTCAAAAGCTGCTTTTGTGGGAGTCAATTACAGAAGTACCTCATATTAAACTTAAATTCCAACTTCTTCTTTATAAATGATTTAAAAAAAAAAAAAAAAAAAAACTAGAAATAGAGAAGTTAAAAACTAGCCAGTAGTAAGGGTAGGCGAGTCCAGGGACCCGCCCAAATCCCATGGAACCAAAACTGACCAGTTCTTGGGATTTGGAATTATGTACGGTTCAAAAATGAAAAATATAAATAAAAATTTATTCTTTTATTTGAATCATTTCTCTCACCAAAACCAAATTAATCTGCTTTTTCATTCATACTTGATACTTTCATCAAATTCCTCACCCAAAACAAAATTAATCTTCTTTTTCTATTACCAACAAAAGGTCCATATATATATATATATATCACTTAAATTAAAAATAAAAAAATGTAAGAACAACAAAAAAATAAGAAGAGATCTCAGGTGTTTGCTTGTAGTTTTTTTTTTTTTTTCTTTTTTGTGCTGTGAGAGGAGGGGAAAGGGGGAGAGATAAGGATAAGGAGGCGGGAGGAGGTGAAGGAGAAGGGCAAAATAAAAATAGGGGAAGAATGAGTAATGCTACAACATCGGGAGTAGTGTACCGAATTGTGTACCAAATGACGTGGCACATACCTGACCATTAATTAATTATAACTTAAAATTATCGACAGTCAGGATTGTGCCACGTCATTCAGTGCACAGATTTGGTGCACTACTCCCGGTGTCTCATTATTTTCCGGGAAGAATATCTAAAAGAAAAACCCTAAATCTATGGGCAATATTGTCTTTTCGAAATAAAGAAATAATTTTTTAATTAATTCATTTTCTCTCTTTTTCTCTTCGTTTCTCTCTTTCCTTTCTTAACTTCTCTTCACAAAGACAGCAAAAGCGCGGCTCATTTCTCTCTTCCTCTCTTTTCCTCTCTCATTTCTCTGTTTCATCTCTTTTCTTTCTCCTCTCTCTTCTATTTTTCACTCTTCCTTCTCTTTTCACTTTTCTTCTCTTTCCTTTGCTTCTCTTCCCTCTATTTCTTCTCTTACAAAACAAAAAAAATTCCCAAAACACAAGCAGCTAAAAACTTTTTTTTTTTTTTTTTTTTCATTTGACGATGGCAATGTATGTGTGTTTGACGATGGCAATGTGTTGGGTTCTAGCTTTTTTTGCCTGGCTTTACTCAGCTTCGGCTTACAATGCATGTGTTTTGTTTTTTGGTTTCTGATGTTTGTTTGATCATTGAGAAAAATGGGAGAAAATGGAGGAAAATGGGAAAATGGATCATTTCATACTGTACTCCCCGATTTCAGTTCCGATTCTCGGTTCCCGAGGGGTGGAACTGGAACCAGAATCAGGGAGTCCCAATCCCAATTTTTTAGAACTAGAACTGACCTCATGAAGGTCAATTCCTATAGGAGCCGGAACCGAAACCCCAGGTACCCCTGGTTCTTTTACACATTCCTAGTAAGCAGTGTATGGTTGGCCAACAACACCAAACCTACTGATGACGAGTGGGTCAACACTATCGACATCATTGTAATCGCTAACCAACGATCTATGCGATGTCGTCAACAGTATCATCAAATGTATTATGAAATCATTGGCACCATTACATATATCACTAACCAGTAATTGCAACGATGTTGGTGGTGTGCTAGTGTCAACCCACTCACCACCGAAAGTTAGTGTATTTACGCCTTCATTGGAAATTATGCTATTGGTTGGATTGGTGGATAAGTATCATTTGGCCCAGTGTTTTAATAACAACCTCGAGGTGAAACCCACTAAAGTTGTCGGGTCCTAGGTTGACCAATTTAATCGGTTTGATCAGCCGATCAAACCAAGTGTCTAAAAGTTTAAAATTCAGTGGATACACTACTAAAAATTGTAAAGTCCCTACATGTTTGAAATCCAACAAAAACACCCTAAATGCAAATCGGGGGTCAACTGGTTGGCGGTGCGACACACCAAATGCAATCCCAATCATCCTTTAAGCCATTCCCCGAAAAACATGCCCAAGATCTGACTGAAATCGGTTCAATTTCGACAATATCTCACCACCGTCGCTTCAAAACCAAGCCAGATATCACCACCATTGGAGTCGGCAACCCTCCCCATCACCACAAAAATACTCCCCTCAACTTCCTAATGAAAACTCATCTCACTCCACCCCCGTTCGCCTCACCATTCCCCAGCAAATCACCTTTGTCGCCACCTTTCGATTCACCAGCCCTTCCTTTTCAAAAGCTCCAACATCCTAGCCACCAATTGTCCATTGATTATCGTCTTAATCTCTAGAGTTTTTCATGAACAATGAAAATTAAAAACCCGCCTAGTGAAGGCCCTAGGTCTCGGTTGAATCGATTCAACCGACTGGGTCAGGTTTTAAAACACTGATCTGGCCTACAAAAAAAGATCCTTCTAGATTGAGATTGGTGAATACCTAATGACTAAATACAATACAACCCTTTTCTTTCCAGGTATGTAAACAAAATAATCACATATAGTACACTATCAAAAGAGTAAAAAACATACACTAATAGCAATGGTAAAACCTAATCCAGGGCATTAATATTTTTCAAATTTCAGTCATGGGTTATCATTTTATCAATGTTTTAAAAACCAACCTAGGGCATAACTCGGCAAACTGGCCGAGTCCCGAGTTTACCGGTTGGACCGGTTCAACTGGTGACATTGTCCCAAAAAAAAATTCAAATTCCAGAATTCCAAATCACATATTACTTAAAAAATTCTTAACAAACAATCATCAAACATCAATACAATCCTTCCAAGTAATTACAAATCCTTAACAAAGCATCATCAAAGTTCAAACATCAATACAATCCTTAACAAAAACTACAGCTGGCCACGCAACGGCTCACAAGGAAGATCTCAACAGCAGCCAAGAAGAAAAAAACACACCCCAACCTGCAGCAGCAGCATCCTACACTCCTGCCCAACCACACACCAACCAGGACCAAGAAAAAGGAAAAAAAAACACAAGGAACTGAAGGAAGGACCCAAACAAGCACCACTTCACCCCACTCTCAACCCAACTCCAACATTTTCAATAAAGAGAAAGTGAAGCTGGAAAACGTCCCCACACATTCAAATAAACTGGAAAAAGAAACCTAAGAATAGAAAATGATAGCCACATAAACCAAATCTGTCACTTTCGTGACCTAGTCTTAAGGCTTTTTTTTCACCCACAAGACTTCAATTTTCAAGGTCTCTCTACTGCCATTCTTCACATTCTCTCTCTACTGCCCTTCTTCTTCCTCAACACATTGACCCATAAATTNTTTTTTTTTTTTTTTTTTTTTCATTTGACGATGGCAATGTATGTGTGTTTGACGATGGCAATGTGTTGGGTTCTAGCTTTTTTTGCCTGGCTTTACTCAGCTTCGGCTTACAATGCATGTGTTTTGTTTTTTGGTTTCTGATGTTTGTTTGATCATTGAGAAAAATGGGAGAAAATGGAGGAAAATGGGAAAATGGATCATTTCATACTGTACTCCCCGATTTCAGTTCCGATTCTCGGTTCCCGAGGGGTGGAACTGGAACCAGAATCAGGGAGTCCCAATCCCAATTTTTTAGAACTAGAACTGACCTCATGAAGGTCAATTCCTATAGGAGCCGGAACCGAAACCCCAGGTACCCCTGGTTCTTTTACACATTCCTAGTAAGCAGTGTATGGTTGGCCAACAACACCAAACCTACTGATGACGAGTGGGTCAACACTATCGACATCATTGTAATCGCTAACCAACGATCTATGCGATGTCGTCAACAGTATCATCAAATGTATTATGAAATCATTGGCACCATTACATATATCACTAACCAGTAATTGCAACGATGTTGGTGGTGTGCTAGTGTCAACCCACTCACCACCGAAAGTTAGTGTATTTACGCCTTCATTGGAAATTATGCTATTGGTTGGACTGGTGGATAAGTATCATTTGGCCCAGTGTTTTAATAACAACCTCGAGGTGAAACCCACTAAAGTTGTCGGGTCCTAGGTTGACCAATTTAATCGGATTGATCAGCCGATCAAACCAAGTGTCTAAAAGTTTAAAATTCAGTAGATACACCACTAAAAATTGTAAAGTCCCTACAAGTTTGAAATCCAACAAAAAGACCCTAAATGCAAATCAGCGGTCAACTGGTTGACGGCGCGACACACCAAATGCAATCCCAATCATCCTTTAAGCCATTCCCCAAAAAACATGCCTAAGATCTGACTGAAATCGGTTCAATTTCGACAATATCTCACCACCGTCGCTTCAAAAACCTAAGCTAGATATCACCACCATTGGCGTTGGCAATCCTCCCCATCACCACAAAAATACTCCCCTCAACTTCCTAATGAAAACCCATCTCACTCCACCCCCGTTCGCCTCACCATTCCCCAGCAAATCACCTTCGTCGCCACCTTTCGATTCACCAGTCCTTCTTCTTCAAAAGCCGCAACATCCTAGCCACCAATTGTTCATCGATCATCATCTTAATCTCTAGAGTTTTCCATGAACAGTGAAAATTAAAAACCCGCCTAGTGAAGGCCTTAGGTCTCGATTGAATCGATTCAACCGACTGGGTCAGGTTTTAAAACACTAATCTAGCCTACAAAAAAAGATCCTTCTAGATTGAGATTGGTGTATAGCTAATGACTAAATACAATACAACCCTTTTCTTTCCAGGTATGCAAACAAAATAATCACATATAGTACACTATCAAAAGAGTAAAAAACATATACTAATAGCAATGGTAAAACCTAATCCAGGGCATTAATATTTTTCAAATTTCAGTCATGGGTTATCATTTTATCAATGTTTTAAAACCAACCTGGGGCACAACTCGGCAAACTGGCCAGGTCCCGGGTTTACCGGTTCAACCGGTGACGTCGTCCCAAAAAAAAATTCAAATTCCAGAATTCCAAATCACATATTACTTAAAAAATTCTTAACAAACTATCATCAAACATCAATACAATCCTTACAAGTAATTACAAATCCTTAACAAAGCATCATCAAAGTTCAAACATCAATACAATCCTTAACAAAAACTACAGCTGGCCACGCAGCAGCTCACAAGGAGGATCCCAACAGTAGCCAAGAAGAAAAAAACACACCCCAACCTGCAACAGCAGCATCCTACACTCCTGCCCAACCACACACCAACCAGGACCAAGATAAAGGAAAAAAAAACACAAGGAACTGAAGGAAGGACCCAGACAAGCACCACTTCACCCCACTCTCAACCCAGCTCCAACATTTTCAATAAAGAGAAAGTGAAGCTGGAAAACGTCCCCACACATTCAAATAAACTGGAAAAAGAAACCTAAGAATAGAAAATGATAGCCACATAAACCAAATCTGTCACTTTCGTGACCTAGTCTTAAGGCTATTTTTTCACCCACAAGACTTCAATTTTCAAGGTCTCTTTACTGCCCTTCTTCTTCCTCAAAACATTGACCCATAAATTGGAAATGAGAGATGAAACACAGAACTTAAAGAGAGATGAAAGAGGAAGAGATCGACTTTGACGATACCTGACGAAGATGTCTAGAGCTAACGATGAAGAGGAGATGATCAACGCAATTAGAGTCACCGGTGGAAGATTTGAAGGAAATCAAAAAATGGGTGCGAAGGAAATCGCAAAAATGGGTAGAATGGGTTAAGGAAAAAAGGATTATTTTTTTTTTTTTTTTTTTTTTATGTTGATGGAAAGACAGATATGAGAAAAGTCAGTTTAAGCCATGATGAAGATGAAACTAAGTTGTCGACTGCCACTGATGAAGATGAAAGCAAGATGTCGACCAAGAAATTGACATGAAATCACAAGTGAGAGATAGAGAGAGTGGAATTCGATCGATGGAAAGAGGAAAAAAGGGTAAAAAATTGGTTTAGGGTATTAAAGGGGGGGTTTAATGTTTCACCCGGTTTATCCTAAAAACCGATTAGACTGGCAGGTTGCTACAGTAAATCCGGTCCAACCTTGGGTGAACAACTTCTTCGGTTTTTTGCCTAGCCCAGCCTGACACAGTAGTAGGGTCCCGGTCAAACCGGTTAAACCGGTCGGACCGAGCTGAGTTTTAAAACAATGCATTTTATCAAATATTTCATTTATTCTCTTGAGAAGCTCCTGTTCGCCACATTTGCTTTACTGACAGAACCAACAAAATAATACTGTGAACAAATACAAGGCAATCAGTAAAATAACATTGTGGCAAAAATTTGCACCTCCTCATAGCATGAGGACAGGTTGTTACTCAGCTAAAAGTTACCAATTTGTAATCGGCTACATCTTGTGTTGAGCTCAAATTGACACGAGGATTTGGTATAATGGGCTAACAAATATTTTTCCAACTGATTATTCCCTCTTATCCTCTTCCTTGTCATCTTCATCGAAAACATCAGCATTTCCAATATCGTTCTCTTTCTTTTCCTGCTTGACTAAATTAAGATCACCCTCCGACTTGCCCCTTGTTAAAGATTGAGTTTCTTCATCAAATTCTTCTCCAACTTCTTCCGAGTAAGCATACCTGATATAGTTTAAAATTGAACATAAAAATGTAATGGGAGGATATTGTTGATTTTAATGACACTAAAATCTAGTAAGAGTTTGAATGTGAGCAGGATAGATCAGCATAAATTTGACAAAATCCCAATTTCAAAAAGGTAATGTAAGCAAGGTTTTGAAGAGCAAAATTCCAAGTACTTCTATTTAGACCTTTTCACTCTTTTACAAGAACCTTCCATAGATTAAATTCCGATGAGTACAACATACCTTTGGGAGTTCTGAGATGGGGCCCAGAGATAGCAAATAACACACAGCAATACAAAAGCAATTACATCCCAGAACGCAGTGATTATCCAGGCACTTTGCCACCGTTCATTGAAAGGATCTGTAGCCTTGAAGTATACCTATACAAGCAAACATATTATATCCATAATAATTTCAGATAATCTGAACCAGTTAATGTAGAAAAGAATTTATCGAAGGAATTAGATGGAAACTCTTCCTATTGAATCAGACTCCACACAACCACACAAAGGAACAGTGCACAATATAAAGATAAGACAGAATTTAATGGAACCAAAATGGTATATTTCATATATGAATTCAGAATAACAATGGAATAGCAGTAAACCGAGACAAAATAAAGCATAGGATATGGATAACACTTCGAGGAGCTAGGGACCTCCCAACCAATTTCCAGAATTCACTCAATACCCACACTCTCTCATTCTTTAGTTATATACATTTCATCTCAGCTAGACAGGAGTATATTCCTCTAACTACCTCCCTAACCAATCCCTTTACACTCTTTACACCCTGCCCATAACGCTTTTACACCCCCTGCCCTTCAGTTTATTTCCCCCTTTATACTTATAACTTTGTGAATGGGAGGTCTATCAGAATTTAAAAAAACTGCCCAAAAGAAAGAATGACAAACAAAAGGATTGCCCATGGAGGCATAACACTTCTAAATTTAAAGAATCCAAGCTCTAAGGCCATGTCAAAAAAGATTATTCTTTAAAACAATATAAATATCTTAGGCTTTTATTCTGCTCAGAAAAGGAAACTTTCGTAAATTAAAGTTAGTCTATTAATTACTGACAACATGTAAAAGCAACATTGAATTTCTGAAATCCACTGTCCCAAATATCTCCAATATTCAGAATTGGCTTTAATTCATAAAAGCTTTGGTTGTCAATAAAACAATAAAGGGGGTCAGGAGCAGGTATACCAGAAAAAATTTAAGAAAATAGTAACAGAATGAATAGTGAAAGAATTCTCTCAGAATGAACAAGATATTCTTTTTTTTTTTTTTTTTTAATTTATTTTATTTGGAGATAATATTGAGCCAGTCTTGCTATGGTTAACTGGTGTGAATCTCAATTCCCATTGAAATTGCCATGTCAATGTGAAAATACAAGGTTATCGCTAATTTGCCAGGAGCTGTTGTCCTTGAACAGAAAAGTCATAAAATAATAATTTGAATCCAGAATGAAGTTCTAATAAAAGAAAGAAAAAGAAAATCAGTTTATCTTTTGCTGCTGCATGAAACAGAACCATCCTCCAAATCATTTTTCCTTTCACTTTTCATTTTTTGTCTTTTCCTTCTACATCATAATCAATTCCTCATATAGTAAAACAGGATCATCAATCACTGTGCATCACTTATTATTGGCACAAAATGACATAAATCCTCTACCAGAAATCATACCTCATAAGATATCCAAACAACTGAAGCAATTACTGTCACGGCCAATGCATTTGAGAACTTCCTATATATATCCAACTTAATAGAACTCCTTTTTGACTGGATTGAAGAAAACAGAAAAAAATTAAAAAAATATAATGAGAAGAAGAAGAAGAAGAGGAAGAACCAAATAACATCAGAAAGTTACTCTATATGAAGCAAAACAGTGAATGTGAAAACATGAAACAACTAGATAAGGAGTAATGACAACCAAATTCACAGAGATTAAATGTTAAAGAGTAGAAACGAAGCATCAACGAAAAGGTGATACCTGTAGTTGCTCCAGTGTTTTTGAAAGTGCAGTAAAGGTCCACAATATCAAAAAGGCATCCAAGAATGCATCTGGAAGGACTAGAAAGAGTCTTGCTCTTCCTGATACGTCACTAATGGTTCCTACATACTCAGTAATATCCAGCAATTCTGATGCCAAGAAGTATGTTACTCCAAGAAGAAGAACCTTTGAAGTAAGTCCACCAAGAGTGGGCCGCACAACACCATAACCCATTGAAACACAGAGTATCAGAAGGCGAGAAAGTGTTTTTCTTATAGCTCCAATTGTCACAACCCAAGTTGTAACCACAACTAGCCTCATGCCGGTGTTGTTGAAATTCGCATACTCAAAATACCAAAGAATCATTTCAAAAAGCCCCAGAGTTATAACAGCTGTGATGCAATGCTGAAGTTGCAGTATGTCCTTCCAAAACCTCAGATATTGTATGAACCAAAATACACTAAGAACCACATAAGCAAGAGACATATACACATAAAAATTCATTAATGGGGCCATCCTACCAGGTAAATAACCATCGGGATTCTTCCACAATGTTTTTCCACTCATTACTAATCCCTTGAGTTTCGGGTCACATGCTATGAAGAATAAATTATACATTCCAGTCTTTGTGATAGGAACATCCACATTATCCATGTTTGCATACAAATAGTTCCCATTAAACTGTACATTTAAAACAATAGGCCAACTAATATCTGTGGCAGGTGGCATCCTTATAACTTCACTCTTTTTGCAGCCTTCCAGCTTTGCAAGATCAGAGGTGCAACATATAGACCTTTGTCCACCATAGGCAGAACCACCTATATTATTTCGATCTGCTGCCTCAAAAATTACAACTTGTACCAGCCCAGTACTGTTCTCCATGTCTCTATGCCCATCAGCTGCAGCCTTAGTCCTCCAGAAAGTGATATTCTCAAATCTATTCCAATTATACATAGAAAATATCCAATTATAGATAGAAAAGAAGGAATTTCAGAATGAGGGAAGGATGAAGGTATTTGATGTTCATATGATAATACAATCAAAGAATGCATTAATATCAAATTTATTATAGGTATTCTCACCGAACTTTGAACCAATAGGTTGAAAATACATATGGTCTGTTCAATATTGTTCTCGTTTTCATTCTTTCCGTTTTTCATTATCGGTTTTATCTTGGAAAAAGAGTAAAATATATTCACCTAACATTTCCATCACTCAAAACAAAAAACATAAAAACAAAGAATTCAATGTATAACCAAAAAGTTGAAAACACACAAAGCATGAAAATCAAGTTTCTATGTTTTAATTCTCTACATAATAACAAATTACAATTTTCATTTTCAGAAAATGATAATTAAGGCATTTGCTAATTTTGAGTATATAAAATCAAACTTATTAAATTCGTTTTCAAACTCATTTTTTTAAAAACAAAAACATCAAATAAAATCCTGAGTAACACCTTAGGTGGCGTTCATCTATATTTTTGACATTTTTGCTTTTAAAAACAAAATCGAGAATCAAAATAATAAGTTGATTTTGTATTTTCAAATTTTGAAAATGCGATCAGTATTATTTTCTAAAAGTAGTATTTGAAAATGAAAATAGTGAAAATATGTTTGTTATTGTTTTCTTACAATAAATATGAAACATTGTGGTATGGCAGAGAATGAAAACATAGAAAACAACTTTTTTATGTTTAGTGTGTTTTCAATTTTTTAGTTATTTTTGAGAAAAATGAAATGATAAGTGAACAAGTGTTACACATGTTATGAGATAAAATAGACAATGAAAGCAAAAATGAACAAGCTCCTAGTTTCTCTCACATGTGTTACACATGTTATGAGATAAAATAGACAATGAAAGCAAAAATGAACAAGCTCCTAGTTTCTCTCACATGCATTTCTTAGTATATAAGTGGATAAAATTTTCAATATCTGAACCTAAAGAAAACTAAAGAACCTGTCAAGTAACTTCACTTGAGACAGAAGATTCTTCAAATGAAAGCAAACCCATGAGATAAGTTATCAAATACACAGCAAACTACAAATAGATTAGGCACTATCTATTTTAAAAGAATTACTTTTAAACTAACCCAATATTCGGAAACGTTAGGTCTGCAAAATCATATCTGATGCCTCAATATTACCTAACAGCAGCCAACTTCTCAACTAATGCCCGGCAGAAAACACTAGCTTGCACAGCTTGAATTGAAATTTTCAGATCAAACATCGATAATCACTTTGGGTTCATATCTAAATTATATTTCATCCTTTACATACAAATTTAAACTACACACCCAGATTATAAATCAATTTTTCAATCTTAATTAGCTAAACATAATAATACGTTAAATTTTATTTCATTTTTCTTCAGTTAAGAACCAATGGCATCAGTTTCCAATTCATATGTCACAAAAACCGAACTTTCAAGATTCAATTCAAAGAATCCCACATTCTTAATTTACACAAAATGCCATTAAATTCACACGATATGCCACGTCAGATCCGATTCTAGTTTTATGAGTGCATCAAACCATTCAAACAGCATTGATCTGACAGTCCACAGATTGTATGAAAATCGTTTAAAAGAAAGAGGTCCGTACCGAATAAAAGAGCGGCCGTCGTGGAGAAAAGAAGAGACGGAGGCGTCTTCGACGGCGATAAGAGATGCCGCGAGGCCTTCGCTACCGCCGGCAAGAAGAAATGCGTTGCCGACTTCTCGGAAGGGTTCAGTGGTGTAGATGTGGATGGAGGCATAGGCGGGATTTGAAGTAAGGAAGAGGGAGAGAATGGCGACGAAAGGTAGAGTTGGAAAGGGGGAAGCCATTGAGTTGAAACAAAAATTGGAGAGAGAGAAAGAGTGGCGGATTTGAAGCAAGGATTTGTTGGGATGTCAAGACTCAAGTGTCGGCGAGTGAGTAGTGGGAGTGACGAGAGTGAGGGAGAAGAAAGGGGTGAGATTCACGCGCACAGAGAGCATGTGAGGATTATGAATGATGTGGCAAGATAGATTGTAGATTCGGTAAACTTTCTCTTTGGAAATTTGTTTCATCGGTTGGTTTTATTTATTGATTCAAATAGAGTATTTTTAAAATTATTAACGCTTTTAAAGTTAATTTATAAGATTTTAAATAAGTTATTTTAATTAACTCTAATCTTGTTTAAGACAACAAAAGTATGAGTTTAAGCCATTTATGTGCTTTAGAGTATCCAAAATTAGCAATTATGTCCAAAGATATGACATTACACAAAAAAATAAAAATATCTCTACCTTCAATTTTGGCCATTAAAACTAACAAAATACTTTTGACTAAAAAATTGAATAAAATATTTTAGAATGAGAAAACAAAATTTATTAATCATTGTCAATATGATTTTAGATCATGTCAATTATATTAAATTAATAGAATAGTGAAAATGGAGCAAATAACATAATTTTGTTACAATTTTAGTGGTGCTATTTAGTAATAACTCAAGAAAGGTGAAGATAAATAAAGTAAATAAAAAGGAGCCAAAATGAGAAAATTGAGAGATGTGATTGTTCTTCAAAATTTTTTGGATGCATAAATGAAAGGGATGGGGGATATTTATGGCCATCACACCCTCACACTCTCACCGTCTCAAGTTTACCTCCACCACTAGGTAAATGGTGGAGGTTCAATATTTACAATACTTCCCCTTAGACATCCACCATTTACAAATAATTGTATTTAACTCTACTCAAGAAAATCCAATGGGAAAAAACCTAAGTAAAGAAATATAACTCTACAATGAAACTATGACGTGAAGTTTGACGTGCTTCATACTACCTTATTAGATTTGTCAAGAAAACCTAGTCACGGAAAAAATAGTACAATGCACATATGTCCAATACAATAAACCTTTCTAAAAATTCCCCCTAATCGATGCTTCTCTTGATCAATGCTTTTCCTCATAATGGTATGATTAATTTAATAACTTATTGAGCTACTGCAATTGGATGATATACACTAACTTTTCAAATGTTGATGTCGATAAGGCCTTAGTGAATAAATCTACAAGATTATCACTGAAGCGTATTCGTTTGACATCAATCTCTCGATTTTGCTGGAGTTCGTGAGTGTAAAAGAACTTCAGTGAAATATGCTTGGTTTTGTCTCCTTTGATATATTCTCCCCTGATTTGGGCAATACATGCTGCATTGTAACGCCCCACTTGAGGTACGTACTTGAGATTTGCTATATTACTTAAAGGTTCACTGTTTTAGTTTCAATTGAGTTTGTATGTTGTTATGGTTGGTTGGTTGGCCTTTATTTTACATGGTATGTTGAATTGGTTGAGTGTTTGCCTTGAAATTGGTTGAGACTTGAGGAATTTTGGAAGAACAGTCTTCGCCACGGCGACTTTGGCTTTGTAATGGCGGTGTTGGTTCTGTAAGTTTTCGCCAGGACGACGGAATTTCTTCGCTGCGGCGACGGGACGGCAGAAAAGTTTATTGAGTTTTCTAGAGAATTCTTCATAGGGGTGAAAATGACCTTTCTACCCCTAATTAGCAGGAAAAGTGAGGAGTAAAATGTAAGGAAATTTAGTAGAGAATGTGTTGGTAATGGGGGTGTATTTGCAAAGAATCCAAGGATATAGATGAAATTTTCAAGGAAGAGCAAGGGCAAAATGGGAAATGATGATTATAATATGAGCTAAAAAGGGTTAAGTGTAGAGAACCCTTCATATCACCCATTTCCACAGCCATACCCATTCTCTCATTTCTCTCAATTCTCCATTCAATTTTCCAAGATTTCTAAGGAGTTTTAGGGAGCTTTTGGGAAATTTTTAGTAGAGATTTCATCTAAAGCATCCTAAGGTAAGGATTCTTGCTTTAGATATAGATTTGCTTGTTCTTGTATCTTGAAGTCTTATGGTTTTATGGTTTAAAGGTGTAGAGAAGGGACAAGGTACTAAGGAAGAGTAGTAGTGGAATCTCTCCATTAAAAGTAAGTAAATCCTAACTAAGTTGAATTTGAGAATTTAATTGAGTAAAGATTGTGTATGTATATGTATGTTTTATATTTGTTGGGATGAGATGAGATGAGATTAGTAGTTATGTATGATTATTGAATATGTTTGGATATGAGAAGTGTTGAACTTCTATGATGTGGAGTTGGGTTGATAGGAGATGGAGAGAGTTTTGAGCAACACTTATGGAAGTTTGTTTATTTGACAGGAATCTAGAGACTAGGAGGGAGTTTTCTCCCATTGTTTGGATGATTAAAGAAAGGAGAATGATTATAGTTAGAGTAGAGTTTTATATGCACATGAGTTGTATGATGAAATGCCTAAGAGAAGTATGAGAATGAATTATGAACCCTAATTCTTGCAACATTGCATATTGGCATTTCCTTAGTGCATTAATGAGCATGAATCATTCTTATGCATTAGAGAAAGAGTAGGAAAAGAGTATAGAACTCTATGAATAGACTAATCTAAGAATTAAGCTACACTATGAGTAGTAGGTTGAGAAAGAGATGAGTATTAGCTTGATAAAGAGGATAGAGTAGGTTGTGCGATGGGGAACCCGTGAGTAATGGGTAGAGTATTCCCGCATGTACGCCGCATTGAGAGAGCGGTACGAGTATGAGAAAGAAAAGTGGTGTAGCCCGTAAGAGTGCATGCGGATGAGGGCTATACCCGAGAGTACCCGAGAGAGAGATTATACACTCACATGGCCAAGGGTTCCGAATCCATGCATAACCGAGTTCGATCGGCTGAGGATGAGTAGAAGTCACGGAGAGTAGGAGTGAGCCCCGGTCGTGCCCCCTGTAAGATAGGGTCGTGACTTACTAAAGAGAGTTAATAGAAAAGAGTTCTAAGGAAAGATAAACAGAGAGAAACACAAAAGAGAAAGTGAATGAGAAGTTGTAAGGAAAGAAATTAGAGAGAGAGTTACGGGGTTAGAAGAGTAAAGGATTTACTTACTGAGCATTGTTTTAGTGCTCACCTCGTTGTTTTCCTATGTTTTGTAGGATCTAGGTGAGGACATGGTTGGATGGACGTCGGCACGCGAGGGGAAGCGGTTACACTGTCCACCATGTTTTTGATAACTTTTGTACATGATATAATTTTGTGTAAAAAAATATATATGTTTAATAAAAAGAAAATTTTGGGCCCAATTCTTTATACTATTTTATATGCATGTTATTATGTATATTATATGAGTATTTAGGTAGAAAGTGGCTATTACATTTTTGGTATCAGAGCCAAGATTTTGGGATTTGACAATGTTCCATTCTCATCGCCACAACGTCCGATAGCCGACTGTGTAAGTTAATTCTTTCCTTACTTTAAGTGTTCTCTTGAATTTATCAAGTATGGTTGTTTTGTAGATGAGGCGTAGTAATAGGAGGAAGGGTAAGGGTGTGATGAATGAGGGAGAATCCTCTGACCCACTAGAACCAACTCCCCCTACCCTTGATGAGACGAGGATTCGAACTATTGTACAGCAGGTTTTAGCGGAGAGTCAGGGGAGAGTTGTTCAGGAGAGAACCGAGACCCCCAGTAGAGTACCGCCCACAAGACAAGAGCGAGAAGGGCCGGTACCTCAAACAATACAGACTCGGGCAGATCCGATTCAAGGGCTTGTAAATCAGCACTAGCCACCAGCATTTAAGGGTATGAGGGACCCGCTAGAGGCAGAGGAGTGGTTTAAGTCCATAGAGCGGATGGCAGCACTGTTTCCCCTGAATGATAGAGAGAGGATCAGATATGCTAGTTTCTTATTTAAGAGAGATGCCCGAATTTGGTGGGAATTAATGAAGGAGACTCATGATGTAGCCTTGATGACCTGGGAGGAATTCAGAAGATTGTTTGAGGCCAAGTACCGAACAGAAGATCGAATACATGAGAAAGTCCAAGAGTTTATTAATTTGAAGCAGGGGACTAGTACCGTGAAAGAATATTCAGTAAGATTCAATTCCCTTGCTTGCTTTGCACTTGGAATAGTGTACACACCAGAGTTAAGGAGAGACAAGTTTGTGCAAGGGTTGAGATCAGATATTGCTCGAGATTTAATGACAGAAGCCGAGCCCCCTCATACCTACAGTGAAGCTCTAGCATAGGCTTTAAGGGCAGAGATCTATGTAAACAAATACCTTGCAGAAGGGTTGGCTCTAACAGTAACTAGTGAGCCATCCACCACCTTACAGAGGGAGAGAGTCGATGTCACAAAGAACAGAGAAGTAAGGGCCAAGAAGAAGTTCCAACCAAGGAAGAATAGAAGAGATTGGCAGAACAAGCGGCCCAGGACAGAAGGATCTCCCCCCTTGTGCTAAATGCGGGAGGAACCATTCAGGAGAGTGTTTGAGGGATCGAAACGTGTGTTACAGGTGCCGACAGTCAGGGCATATGTGGAGGGATTGTAAAGCTCCCCTCCCACCGATGGCTCAGACCCATAGAGGTACAAATGCCAGGGTATTTATAGTGACATGGGGTGAGGCCGAGGCCAGTCTATCAGCCGTAATTGGTCAGTTGTTATTTCATGTTGTTTCAGTAATATCTACACCGATCATAAGAGTTTAAAGTACTTCTTCACTCAAAAGGAGTTGAATATGAGACAGAGAAGGTGGTTACAGCTGGTTAAGGATTACGAGTGTGAGATTAAGTATCAATCGGGGAAAGCCAACGTAGTAGCCGATGCCTTGAGTAGAAAAGCTTATTTGTCTCGACTCACTAGGCAGAAAGAGTTGATAGAAGAGTTAAACAAAGAGCAGATTGAATTGATCCCGGGAAGGATTGCCAGGTTAGAGGTTCGGTCTACTTTATTGGAGGAAGTCAGAGATAAGCAAGTGGCTGATGAGTGGTGTTAGAGAATAGTTCAGCAAGTGCATGAGGGTAAGGTAATGGAGTTCCACTTAGTGGATGGTGTCCTCTACTTTCGGAATCGATTGTGTATCCCTCAGAATAGTGAGTTAAGAAAAAGAATTCTTATGGAGGCGCATGACGCACTGTACACTACCCATCCTGGAGCAACCAAGATGTATCAAGATGTAAAGAAAGGCTACTGGTGGCCAGGTATGAAGAAAGACATTGCAGAGTTTGTAACTAAATGTCTAACTTGCCAACAGGTAAAAGCAGAACACCAAAGGCCGTCAGGGTTGCTTCAACCACTTAGTATTCCAGAATGGAAATGGGAGAGCATTTCGATGGATTTTATCACAGATCTCCCTAGAGTACAGAAAGTTTATAATGTTATATGGGTGATTGTGTAGATTAACTAAGTCCGCCCATTTCCTTCCAGTAAAGGAGAGTGCCACCTCAGATCAGTTGGCTTAGATCTACCTGAAAGAGATGTCAGGTTACATGGTGTGCCCAAGATTATAGTGTTAGACAGAGACTCGAGATTTGTCTCTGCTTTTTGGACTAGTTTACAAAGAAATTTGGGTACCCGTTTGACATTCAGTACTGCCTATCATCCTCAGACGGATGGCCAAATAGAGAGAATAAATCAGGTGCTTGAGGATATTTTAAGAGCCTGCTGTATGGATTATAGAATGTCATGGCATGAAATGTTACCTTTGGTGGAGTTTGCCTACAACAATAGTTATCAGTCTATAATTAAAATGGCATCTTACGAGGCTTTCTATGGTAGACGATGTAGGTCTCCACTACATTGGGATGAGATTGGCGAAAAAGGTGAGTTGAGTACAGCTCTTGGGCCAGAGATGACTCAGAAAATGTTAGAGGATGTAAGATTAATTAGAAATAGAATGAAGCAAGCCCAAGACAGACAGAAAAGTTATGCCGATTTAAAGAGAAAAGAAGTGGAGTTCCAAGTGGGTGATAAGGTATTTTTGAAAGTTTCCTCCTATAAACGAGTAATGCGCTTCGGGAGCAAAGGGAAGTTAGCACCGAGATATATTGGTACATTTGAGGTATTGCAACGAATTGGAAAAGTTGCCTACAGATTGGCACTACCACCTAGTATGGACAAGGTACATGACATTTTCCATGTCTCGATGCTACGGAAGTATGTATGTGATCCCTCCCATATCTTGAGTATAAAAGATGTTGACCTCGTAGAGAATCTTGTGTATGAGGAGCGCCCAGTACAGATTTTAGATTGAAAAGTTAAAGAGCTCCGGAACAAGAGTATTCCGCTAGTGAAGGTTCTTTGGAGGAATCACAAAGTAGAGGAGGCCACATGGGAGACAGAACAAGACATGCAGAATAGGTACCCGGAGTTATTCGTGTGAATTTCGAGGACGAAATTCTTTTAGGGGGGAGAATTGTAATGCCCCACTTGAGGTACGTACTTGAGATTTGCTGTATTACTTAAAGGTTCACTGTTTCAGTTTCAATTGAGTTTGTATGTTGTTATGGTTGGTTGGCTGGCCTTTATTTTACATGCTATGTTGAATTGGTTGAGTGTTTGCCTTGAAATTGGTTGAGACTTGAGGAATTTTGGAAGAACAGTCTTCGCCGCGGTGACGTTGGCTTTGTAATGACAGTGTTGGTTCTGTAAGTTTTCACCGGGGCGACGGAATTTCTTCGCTACGGCGACGAGACGGCAGAAAAGTTTCTTGAGTTTTCTAGAGAATTCTTCATAGGGGAGAAAATGACCTTTCTACCCCTAATTAGCAGGAAAAGTGGGGAGTAAAATGTAAGGAAATTTAGTAGAGAATGTGTTGGTAATGGGGGTGTATTTGCAAAGAATCCAAGGATATAGATGGAATTTCCAAGGAAGAGCAAGGGCAAAATGGGAAATGATGATTATAATATGAGCTAAAAAGGGTTAAGTGTAGAGAACCCTTCATATCACCCATTTCCACAGCCATACCCATTCTCTCATTTCTCTCAATTCTTCATTCAATTTTTCAAGATTTCTAAGGAGTTTTAGGGAGCTTTTGGGAAATTTTTAGTAGAGATTTCATCTAAAGCATCCTAAGGTAAGGATTCTTGCTTTAGATATAGATTTGCTTATTCTTGTATCTTGAAGTCTTATGGTTTTATGGTTTAAAGGTGTAGAGAAGGGACAAGGTACTAAGGAAGAGTAGTAGTGGAATCTCTCTATTAAAAGTAAGTAAATCCTAACTAAGTTGAATTTGAGAATTTAATTGAGTAAAGATTGTGTATGTATATGTATGTTTTATATTTGCTGGGATGAGATGAGATGAGATTAGTAGTTATGTATGATTATTGAATATGTTTGGATACAAGAAGTGTTGAACTTCTATGATGTGGAGTTGGGTTGATGGGAGATGGAGAGAGTTTTGAGCAACACTTATGGAAGTGTGTTTATTTGGCAAGAATCTAGAGATTATGAGGGAGTTTTCTCCCATTGTTTGGATGATTAAAGAAAGGAGAATGATTATAGTTAGAGTAGAGTTTTATATGCACATAACTTATTTGATGAAATGCCTAAGAGAAGTATGAGAATGAATTATGAACCCTAATTCTTGCAACATTGCATATTGGCATTTCCTTAGTGTATTAATGAGCATGAATCATTCTTATGCATTAATTATGCATTAGAGAAAGAGTAGGAAAAGAGTAGAGAACTCTATGAATAGACTACTCTAAGAATTAAGCTACACTATGAGTAGTAGGTTGAGAAAGAGATAAGTATTAGCTTGAGAAAGAGGATAGAGTAGGTTGTGCGATGGGGAACCCGTGAGTAATGGGTAGAGTATTCCCGCATGTACGTCGCATTGAGAGAGCGGCACGAGTATGAGAAAGAAAAGTGGTGTAGCCCGTGAGAGTGCATGCGGATGAGGGCTATACTCGAGAGTACTCGAGAGAGAGATTATACACTCACATGGCCAAGGGTTTCGAATCCATGCATAACCGAGTCTGATCGGCTGATGATAAGTAGAAGTCACGGAGAGCGGGAGTGAGCCCTGGCCGTGGCCCCGGTAAGAAGGGGCCGTGACTTACTAAAGAGAGTTAATAGAAAGAGTTCTAAGGAAA
This sequence comes from Pistacia vera, assembly GCF_008641045.1. Lineage (NCBI taxonomy): Eukaryota > Viridiplantae > Streptophyta > Magnoliopsida > Sapindales > Anacardiaceae > Pistacia > Pistacia vera. Next base: position 410,475 of record NW_022196375.1, read on the forward strand.
GAGAAAAAGAGAGAAACACAAAAGAGAAAGTGAATGAGAAGTTGTAAGGAAAGAAATTAGAGAGAGAGTTACGAGCTTAGATGAGTAGAGGATTTACTTACTGAGCTTTTGATTTAGTGCTCACCCCGTTGTTTTCCTATGTTTTGTAGGATCTAGATGAGGACATGGTCGGATGGACGTCGGCACGCGAGGGGAAGCGGTTACATTATCCACCATGTTTTTGATAACTTTTGTACATGATATAATTTTGTGTAAAAAAATGTATATGTTTAATAAAAAGAAAATTTTGGGCCCAATTCTTTATACTATTTTATATGTATTTTATTATGTATATTATAAGAGTATTTGAGTAGAAAGTGGCTATTACATGCATTGTCTTCATTTATAATTGTGGGAGCATCAAAGGTACGTGGAAATTTGCAAGTACTTTCAATATGATGGATGACAAATCTTAACCATACGCATTCTCGGCTGGCTTCATGAAACGCAAGAATCTCAGAGTGATTGGAGGAAGTGGCAACCAATGTTTGTTTTGTAGAGCGCCTTGATATTGCAGTACCATTATAAGTGAAAACATATCTCATCTACAAGCAAGCTTTGTGAGGATCAGAAACAATCCACAAACCGTTAATTCTAGAAGTAGAGGTGGTTTCATAGCAATCTCCAAAAGAAAACAACATTTTTGATCCCATAAAATATAAAACATTAAAAACACAACTCCATAGGCCTACTTTTCAAATCAGTCTCTACTAATGTAGAGCAATGCACAACTTCAGATCGTTAGGACTTTATTAAGCTTGTAACATTAGACTGAGGTATTGGGTTATGAAAGAACGTAAGGGATTCAAGCAATTAAGAGGAATAATCTTACAATTCAAAGAACACAATCACTCAAAACAACTTACTCTCTCAAACCCGAAACCCTTTATTTATTTATTTTTTTTATTGCATCACTCTCCCCAACCACAATTGAATATGTGCCCTTTTCATACTTCCTTATTGAATTGCTTCTTCTTTTTTCTTTTTTCTTTTATTTTATTTTTTGGATCAATTAAACATTAAGTTACATAAATTTAGGAAGCACGGATATCACCCAACATCCTTATTTTCCCTACACAACAACCCCTAACCTGTTCTATCGAACATCCTCATAGAGTCTTAAACAAATCTCAAAGCCACACACATTTCACATTCAAAAATTCAGATTAATTCCTCTTAAAAGAAAATCATGGGTAGGAAAAATGTTTAACAATTAAATGGACAAGTTATTATAGGTTGAAAGAAAGAAAATCAAGGCTAAATATAGACAATAAGGCTCAACAGGGTGACTAAGGATAATAGCATAAATAAGTTTGGCTTGGAAGGCTCAAACGGTCCAAAAATGGCCTAAGTCATTTCTTAAATCATGTGTTGTCTAGGATTTCGCCTCAAGTGATCATCAAATAGGTTCTAAAGTTTAGGGATCTCATAAAAACGTAGGAAATTAACCACAAAACACCTTCAAAAGCTAGAATCAACCAACTAGACAAACCACAAACCCAAGAGTTTTAAACTCAAGCAAAAATCAACATCCAAGATAATTCTTGAATTAGTGTAAAAATCACATCTTCTAAATACTGCATGTCATTGCAATCAACAATATCATAGACATTTGACATCATCCAGGAAACACAAACTTTCATAGACCAAAAATTTATAGGTATGCAAAAATTTCATCCTTTCCCACCCCTAACCAAAATCCTACATTGTCCCCAATGTAGTGAACAAAACAATGTAGAGGTAAAAGGGAAAGAAACGAGTTACCCCTTTTTGAGTAACAAATTAGAAAGTCCGAAAGTAATGCCACTAAATGCATATCCTGTAATCAACATGAAATTCAGGAACACAAAAGAAAAGGACACATGGTGTCTTGGATAGAATCCATGTTGTCTGTTAATCCACATAATGTTTATGGAAATAAAGTAAAACAGAAATGAAACAAACATCGAATCAATAATAAAGTAATTAAAGTTTATTCAACTAAAAAGCAAAATGAAAAGTAGGAAATCCATCAATAAATCCATCCAGTCTCTCACTGTTGGCCACCACCACCACTACCATCATCATCCAAATCATCGCCATCCTCAACATCACCCCCATCACCTCCTACAATACCACCAATAGGTGCCCTTAATTGAAAACCCCTTGGGTAGATAAGAAACACAAACTGTTTCGGATCCACTCCTGACTAAGATAACTGAAATTGTTGGATCTGCTGTAGCATCTATAAGTACTTACCCTGATATGCCATTTGACCTGTTACCCATGTCTGTCACTCTCTCATCCTTGCTCTCACGTCGGCTATCTGACCATGTATAGATTGGGTGGAAGATGTCGATGGCGCGGGGCTCTCTGTCTACATGACTGTGCCTGGGCTGCAGCTCTCGTACTCCCACTGGTAATCTTCTGGAGATATTTTAGTGTCAGCAGTGGAAGTGGTGGTCTCTTTACTTCATCATCCTCAATAACAACTCCCGCAGATGTGTACACATAAGGCAATGACAAGGCTGGGAAATAGATATGATTTTGAAGATTTTGACGCATACAAAATCTGAAAATGGATAATCTGCCCAATGTTGATTTGCATTTGCTGAGATATTGCATACATCATGAGAGCTTTCTTAGTGTCCATTGTGTTAAGGTGCCCTAAAGGATAGATCTTGGCACATACAAAATACTCCCACACTCTATGAGTGAATGTGAGTGAAGTCGCATTGAAATCCTTTCTTCTATTATTCCGACGAAGAATCCACTGTCCCTGACCCTCTGTCAAACACTGTAGTACCTCATCATAGTTTGGGTCTTGAAGGAATTTGGAGAAATCATCCTCCTCTTTAGAAATAGTTGGTAACTGATAAATCTGGTTAATCATCTCAACATCAAATCTCACCTCCTTCCTTGTAATCCTAATTCTTCCATTTCTATGCTCGAAGGCAATGGCGTAAAACTCCATAATGAGAAGATCAAAAACTACTTTCGGTTGGGCTGTAAAGTCCTCCAACTCAAATCACTAATATGTCAGGAAACGATCAAGTTATGGCAGTGGAAACAAAAACATAAACATCATGGATCGTTCCTTAGAACCAAGATCAGGGCACAAATTTACAGTTCATACAACATATATTAGAATCCGTAGAAAAATCAGTTTAAAGTTAAGAAACCATACCCACATTTGGAGGCTCCTCCAATTTCATCACCGAATGGGTTCGCTACCAATCCAAGGGTAGGATCGAACCAGCGGTAGTCCATACGAAGATAATCCCAACAAACTAAAGAGGGATTTGCTAGATCCTCTTTAGCCTTAAGAACCAAGAACAAAATCAATATGAAACTTTGATTCAAACAATTGTAAAGTGGCGTGGAAGAGAGGAAAAGGGCAGGGGTTTCTCTAAAAAATGATTGAAATGAAATTCATTTTTTAATTTCACAAAGTGTTGCACTTATATAGTGCACACTTTGCCCTATTCCATCATGGAAGAGGCTTGGGCACCAACCCAAACAACCCCTATGTCCAAGCAACCCCATTTAGATATTATTATTATTATTTCAATTAAATTCAATTAATATATATTTCATATATTAGCATTTAACAATAACAATAATTCATTTAAATATATGCGAACACATATTTAAATATAATTTCACTTATTTAATTTTATTAACAAATTGAATAAAGGCTATGACCTTAGCAAATTTAATTGCACTGTGAAATTACAAAAGTACGCTTTCGCTTAAAATGACGAAAATGCCCTTCTTATAAATAGGTTCTTAAATTATCTTCTATGTGTGTGACCCGTAGGCTCCTCATCATACCGATAGTGTGTAGTATCGTGATTAATACCAATTAATCATCTCACTACACACAGACTAAGATTGGCCCCTAGCAAGGCATCATGGCCACCCGATAGATTCGGATTTAGCAAAGCAGCTACCTGTCAACGATATGGTTACCGTACAATCCAATCCTTTCATCATTCATTATCTCGACGAGACCAAGGCATAGAAATAGTGTCAACCTCAGTTACTCTCAATATTATGTATTCAATTACTAGACCAATGACCTAAATTATAAACTGGATCGAGTAACAACTCAATCACACTGTGGCATAAGTTTTAGTGTCATTGCCATTTACTGAATTGCGCCATGAGATAACTTCTCCCGTACTTAGGAGTGATGAATCCTCTATCAATCCACCATAGTCTTGATACACTCCTTGATGCAGCTAATCACTATCGTATTGACAACTCTGAATAGAACTGCATTAGGCTAGTGTCAAACTACACTAATCGGTGCACAAGGCGCTCTAGTGATCTCAAGTCTAAGGATCATATGCACCACCATTCGTTAGAGGATTTGTTCCATAGAAACTAGGGTTACCATCCATATGGAATCCTCTGGTGGGTCAGTTTAGTGAACTTACCTACAGCGAGCACCCATGTGTTGCACCAGGTTGTCACCAAACAACCTTAACAAGTGAGATTAGTCACTACCTTTCGATAGGGTCGTTCAACACTATGATAGCCTTACCGTACTATCTATGCCCTTACTTCAAAATAATACTAGGGCTACATACGCTTCTATAATGGCCACCATACGTGTGCATAGGGTTCTCACTATCAAGATTTGAAACACTTGATACCCTCGTCATAGTTCTACCATTCTAAGGACATATATCAATACATACAATGATGATTTATGTTATATAGAATAAAATGTCTTTTATTGATCAATGAACATTATTACAAAGAGTCAATTCTACAATAATTGATTGGCTCTAGGGCATTTACTCTAACAATCTCCCACTTGCACTATAGTCAATCGTTCATGTATTTAATACCAAATGATCTCAAGTGTCTTTCATGCTTCTGCTGTGATAGAGGCTTTGTAATAACTGCTTTCTACTAATATACCCAGAAAAATACACATAATAAAGATACATGTACAGTAACAAAAGCAGTTGGACCCAAATTTTTTATTTTATTAAAATATATACATTCTTTACAAAGTACAAAATCTCATTTACAAAACCATCAAAATAGTAGACAGTGTAACTATTACTCCTCACTTGCTGACGTCTATCCGATCGCATCCTCACCTATTTCCTGCAAAAACATAGAAAAACAACGGGGTGAGCACAAACAATGCTTAGTAAGGAAATCCTCTACGTTACTCTTATCTTAATTCTTTCCTTACGTTACTCTCTTCTTATTTTCTTTTCCTTCTTATTCTTTCTATTCTCTACCTCGGTTTCTCTATTTCTCACAATTCTTCTCTATTAATTCTCTTTCTCTCTCTCTGTTCTTTCTTATGCTCTCTTACTCTTTGTTGATCGGACTCAATTATGCATGGATTTGGAACCCTTTGCCATGTGAGTGTATTCTCTCTCTCAGGTACTCTCGGGTATAGCCCTCATCTGCATGTACTCTCACAGGCCATACCACTTCTTTCTCTCATGCTCTGGCCGCTCTCTTAATGCAGCATACATGCGGGAATACTCTACCCATTAGTCACGGGTTCCCTATCGCACAACCTATTCTACTCTCTTCTTTAGCACTTCTCATTCTTTAATTCTCTCTTTCTCCTTACTCTTTAAGTGCTTTCTTCTTAGAAGTCTATACTCTTTCTCAAGCTATTACACAAAAGCAAAATATATGCATGTGGATGGCTCATGCTCATTAAATGCACTCATGAAATGCAAATATACAATGTTGCAATAATTTAAGGTTCCCTACTCATACTCATGCTTCTCGTAGGCATTTCATCAAACAATAAGTATGCATACAAAAACTCTACTTTAATTATAACTCTACTTCTCTCTTTAACCATCCAAAAAGGGGAGGAAACTCCCTTGTATGATCATAATTCCTGTCAAGGAAAAACACTCCCAAAAAGTTTACTCAAAACTCCTCCAACTTTAACCCAACTTCAATCTCTCATCACACATCCAAAAACACTTCTCATAAGTTAAACATATCCAACAACTATAAATAAGTACATATCTCATCTCAATTTCTCAACAAGCATAACATATACATACATCAAGAAATCTCTACTCAAGTGATTTCTTAAACCTTAACTTGGATTGGATTTACTTACCTTTTCCTTTGGTAGATAGTCCTTTCTCTAAAACCTTAAATAATAATACTATAAGACTTCAACACTTCTATAAATAAATCTCACATATAAGGCAAGAAATCTTACCTTAGGATGCTTTGGCTTAACTCTTTACCAAAAACCACTCAAAAGCCCTCTAAAAGTCCTTGGATAATTGAGTGGAAAGTTTAGAGAAAATGAAGAATGGGAATGGCAGTGGAATGAGGGGTTTACTAAGACTAAACCCTTAATATCTCATTTTACAAACATTCTTTCCCATTTTGCCCTTGTTCTTTCTTGGAAATTCCATCTTTGCCCTTTAATTCATTGCAATCACACCCCCAACTCTAATACATTATCCATGAAATTTTCTTACATTTCACTCCCCACTTTACCTGCTAATTAGGGGTAGAATGGTCACTTTGCCCCTATGGAAAATTCTCTAGAAACTTCACCAAACATTTTAGCCGGCTCTTCACTGCGGCGAAGACTCTTTCTTCGCCCCGGCGAAAAATTACAGAACCTACGTCACCGTAGCGAAGATTATTCTTTGCCCCGGCGAAATCTGTAACACCAGGATTTTGCCAAGTCTTTACAATTTTCAGGGCAACCACTCAACCAAACCAAAACACTAATTCAACTAAGGGCTAACCAAACAATATTAACAGCATACAAACTTACTTAAGGGCAAATCAATAAACATTTAGGCAATACTACATATATTAGTTATGTACCTCAAGTGGGCGTTACAATTCTCCTCCCTTAAAAGAATTTCGTCCCCAAAATTCAAACAAACAACTCTAGGTAACGATTCTGTATGTCCTGCTCTACCTCCCATGTGGCTTATTCTACTTGTGGTTTCTCCAGAGGACTTTCACTAACGGAATACTCTTTTTTCAGAGCTCTTTAATCTTTCGATCTAAGATCTCAGCTGGACGCTCCTCATACACAAGATTCTCTTCTAAGTCAACATCCTCTATACTCAATATATGGGACGGATCACTTACGTACTTCCGAAGCATCGAGACATGGAAAACATCATAGACCTTGTCCATACTAGGTGGCAGTGCCAATCTATAGGCCACTTTTCCCACTCGCTGTAAACTTCAAATGGACCAATGTATCCCGGTGCTAACTTCCCTTTGCTACCGAAGCGCATCACTCGTTTATAGGGGGAAACTCTTAGGAACACTTTATCACCCACTTTGAACTCAACATCTTTTCTCTTCAAGTCGGCGTAACTTTTCTGTCTGTCTTGGGCTTTTTTCATTCTGTTTCTGATTAACTTTACATCCTCTATCATTTTTTGAGTTACTTTTGGTTGAAGCATTGTTCCCAACGCATCCTTCTCACCTATCTCATCCCAATGTAGTGGAGATCCACACCGTCTACCATACAAAGCCTCGTAAGGAGCCATCTTAATTGTAGACTGGTAACTATTATTATAGGCAAACTCTACCAAGGGTAACATTTCATGCCATGATACTTTGTAATCCATATAACAGACTCTCAACATATCCTCAAGCACTTGATTGGTTCTCTCTATCTGGCCATTTGTCTGAGGATGATAGGCAGTGCTGAATGCTAAACGAGTGCCCAAATTTCTCTGTAAACTAGTCTAGAAAGCGAAGACAAATCTGGAATCTCTATCTGATATTATTGTCTTGGGCACTCCATGCAACCTAATTATCTCTTTAATATAAATCTGAGCCAACTGATCTGTAGTAGTGCTCTCTTTTACTGGAAGAAAATGGGTTGACTTAGTTAATCTGTCTACAATCACCTATATAGCATTATATCCTTTCTGTACTCTAGGGAGACCTGTGATAAAATCCATCAAGATGCTCTCTCATTTCCACTCTGGAATACTAAGCGGTTAAAGCAACCCTGACAGCCTTTTGTGTTCTGCTTTCACCTGCTGACAAAGCAGGCATTTAGCTACAAATTCTGCAATATCTTTCTTCATACCTGGCCACCAATAGCCTTTCTTTAAATCTTGATACATCTTGGTTGCTCCAGGATGAGCAGTGTATGGTGTGTCATGAGCCTCCATAAGTATTCTCTTCCTTAACTCATCACCCTGAGGAATACACAACATATTTTTAAAACGAAGAACACCATCCAATAAATGAAACTTTGATGTCTTGCCCTCAAGCTCTAACTGAATTATCTTCTGACACCACTCATCAGCTACTTGCTTTTCTTTGACTTCTTCCAATAAGGTAGACTGAACCTCTATTCTCGCAATCCTCCCTAGAATCACTTCAATCTATTCTCTACACAACTCTTCTATTAATTCTTTCTGCTTAGTGAGTCGAGACAAATAAGCTTTCCTACTCAAGGTATCAGCTGTTACATTGGCTTTCCCCGGTTGGTACTTAAACACATTCATAGTCCTTAACCAGCTCTAGCCATCTTTTCTGTCTCATATTCAGCTCCTTCTGAGTAAAGAAGTACTTTAAACTCTTATGATCAGTGTAGATATTACTCTTGGCACCATAAAGATAATGCCTCCAAATCTTTAATGCAAAGACCACGGCTGCCAACTCTAGATCATGCGTATGGTATCTTATCTCATACTCTTTCAATTGCCGAGAAGCATAAGCTATCACCTTACCTAACTGCATCAATACAACACCCAGTCTTTGTAGTGAGGCATCTGTGTAAATGTCATAATCTACACTCTCCTGTGGTAACACGAGCACGGGAGCTGTCATTTATCTTTTCTTCAACTCTTGAAAACCCTCTTCGCATGCTTCTGACCATACAAACAGAGTTCTCTGTTTAGTAAGAGATGTCAACGGTTTAGCCAACTGGGTGAACCCTATTACAAATTACCTATAGTATCCTGCTAGGCCCAAGAAACTTCTGACCTCTTTTACTATCTTCAGCCTCTGCCATTCAAGGATTGCCTTCACTTTACTGGGATCTACTATGATCCCTTCTTTAGACACAATATGGCCTAGAAATATCACTTGATCAAGCCAAAATTCACACTTAGAAAACTTAGCATACAACCTCCTTTCCCTCAATCATTGCAACACTATTCTTAAGTGTTCCTCATGCTCTTCTCTCGACTTAGAGTAAACCAGGATATCGTCTATAAAAACCACTATGAACTGATCCAAACAATCATGAAATACCCGGTTCATCAAGTCCATAAAAATTGTTGGGGCATTAGTCAAGCCAAAAGCATCACTACAAATTCATAATGCCCATATCTTGTATGAAAAGTAGTCTTAGTTATGTCTTGTTCAGCCACTCTTACTTGATGGTACCCTGACCTCAAATCAATTTTGGAGAACACTGCGGCTCCTTTCAGCTGATCAAAGAAATCATCAATACAAAGTAACATGTATTTATTCTTCACTGTTACTTTATTCAACTCTCTATAGTCTATACACATCTGTAATGATCAATCTTTCTTCTTCACAAACAAGATTGGAGCTCCCCAGGGAGAATGACTCGGTCAGATAAAAACTTTATCTAAAAGCTCTAAGAGTTGCTTTTTGAATTACTGAAGCTCGGCAGGGACCATTCGACACGGGGCTTTAGATATCGGGGCTGTTCCTGGTGCTAGTTCAATACTAAACTCAACTTCTCTTTCTAGAGGCAAACCTGGTAAGTCTTCTGGAAACACATCTAGGAATTCCTGAACTACTAGCACATTCTGATTTCTGACTGTGGAACATCACTACTCCGCACCACATGAGCAATATACCCAGAACACCCCTTTCTTAACATCTTCCTAGCCTTCACACTACTGATCAACGTACTCAACTGATGACCCTCCCCAAAACTAAACTTATCTCCACTATCGAGATTAAATCTCGCTTTCTTCTTCCAACAATCAATCTCTACTCCATACCTCCCTAGGAAGTCCATACCCAAAATCGCATCAAAGTCGGGCATATCAAATACTATTAAATCAACTACTAACTCTCTGCCAAGAATTTCTACGAACTCTCTTGGAAGCATCTCATGGGTCAAAACACTAACCCCATCGAGTAACTCTATCTTAATAGGTTGGCTCACTCTAGTAGGTTTCAAACCTAATCTTTCTATCATCCCATAAGATATAAATGAATGAGTGGCTCCAGAATCAATCAAAACATAAAAAGGAACTGCATGAAATAATAACTGACCAGTTACAGCTGATGGACTGGCCTCTGCTTCACCTTATGCCACGTTAAATACTCTGGCATTTGTTGTAACGCCCCATTTGAGATATGTAGTAAATTATGTTGTATGTTTGAATGTTTATTGCTTTGTTCATATTGTTTGGTTGGCCCTTAGTTGAATGGATGTATTGGTTTGGTTGAGTGGTTGCCCTGAGATTGTAAAGACTTGGCAAAATCTTGGTGTTACAGACTTCGTCGAGGCGAAGAATAATCTTCGCCACGGCGATGAGGTTCTACAACCAAAGAGGTAGGTTCTGTAATTTTTCGCCGCAGCGAAGAGCCGAATAAAATGTGTATTGAGGTTTCTAGAGAATTCTTCCATAGGGGTAAAATGGCCTTTCTACCCTTAGTTAGCAGGAAAAGTGGGGAGTAAAATGTAAGAGAATTTTATGGAGAATATGTTAGAGTGGGAGTGTGATTGTAATGATTTAAAGGACAAGGATGGAATTTCCAAGGAAGAGTAAGGGCAATATGGGAATGAATGAAGATCTTTTGACCTAAAAAGGGTTTAAGCTTAGTAAACCCTTTATTCATTCTTCTTCCACCGCCATACTCTTTCACCATTTCCTCTCAACTCTTCCTTCAATCTTTCAAGGATTTTTGAAGGCTTTTAGTTGGATCTTGGTAGAAAATCAATCTAAGGCATCCTAAAGTAAGGATTCTTGCTTTAGATGTGAAGTTTTGCATATATTTGTACATTGAAGGCTTATGGTTTTATTGTGTAAAGTTGTAGAGAAGAGACAAGTATTTAAAGGAAAGGAAAGTGCAAGTGTGATCTCTCCATTGCAAGGTAAGTAAATCCATCCTAGGTTGAAATTGAGAAATCTTTTGAGTAGAGATTAAGTAGAGATTTATATATGCATGTGTATGTTATGCTATTGAGGAATTGGGTTGAGATGAGTATTTGTTTTATGGTTGTTGATTACACTTCATTGACGAGAAGTGTTAATATGTGATGAATATGTAGTGATGAGAGGATGTAGTTTGAAATGAAGTTGGAGGAGATTGAATACTTTCTTTGGGAGTGTTCTTTTATGACAAAAATTATAGTTATGTGAGGGAGTTTCCTCCCATTTTGGATGGTTCAAGAAAGAGATAGAACTATAGATAAAGTAGAGTGTATGTATGCACACTAGATGTTTGATGAAATGCCATGAGTAGTAAACATTAATTCTTGCAACATTGCATGTTGGCATTTCATGAGTGCATTAGTGGAGAAGATTAATTGTGCATTGAGAATTGCCTTGAGAAAGAGTAGAGAACTATGTGTATGAATTACTCTAAGAGTAGAGAGAAAATATAAAAAACGGGTTGGTGCTTTGTGATCTCCACCTGATAGTGATGAAAAATGGGTTGGTGCTTTGTGATCTCCACCCGATAGTTACGAAAAGCGGGTTGGTGCTTTGTGATCTCCACCCAAAAGTCACGAAGAGTGGGTTGGTGCTGTGTGAACTCCACCCGGCCGTGCCTCCGGTAAGATGAGGCCGTGACATATAGCAGAAGTTAAGTAACGAGAGCTGTGTGAAAGAGAAAATAAATGAGATGAGAAAAAGTGTAAGGAAAGAATTAAGAGAAAGAGTTACGGGGATAGTCGAGTAGAGGATTTACTTACTGAGCATTATGTTGTGCTCACCCCATTGTTTTTCTTTGTTGTTGCAGGATCTAGGTGAGAACGCAGTCGGATGGGCGCTGTCAAGCGAGGAGCAATAGCTACACTGTCCGCCGTTTTAATATCATTTTGTAAATGATAGTTTATTTTGTATAAAGAATGTTTATATGTATTAAAAAAAAAAAAAATTGGGCCCATTTACTTTTGCTAATATACATGTATTCTACTTGATATATTTCTATGAATATCCTAGTATAAAGCAGTCATTACATTTGTACCTCTAGAAGTTTGGGCTGCAGGTGGAAGAGGGGCTTTACAATCCTTCATCAAGTGCTCTGGCTGTCGGCACCTATAGCACACATTTTGGTCCCTTAAACACTCTTCTGAGTGGTTCCTCCCACATTTAGGACAAGGAGGAAACCCATCTGTCCTCGGCTGTTTATTCTGCCAGTCTTTCCTACCCTTCTTGGGTTGGAACTTTTTCTTGGTCCTCACTTCCCTGTTCCTTGTAACATCTACTCTCTCTCTCTCTCTGTGAAGTGGAGGACGGTTCACCCGGTACAGTTGAAGATAATCCCTCTGTGATGAATTTGTTTACAAATATTTTTGCCCTTAAAGCCCACGCTAAAGCTTTATTGTAAGTACGAGGGGGCTCGGCTCCTGTCATCACATCATGGGCTATATCCGGCCTCAATCCATGAACAAATTTGTCTTCCCTCAACTCCAGAGTATACACTATTCCAAGTGCAAAACGAGCAAGGGAATTAAATCTTACCGAATATTCTTTCACCGTACTAGACCCCTGCTTCAAATTGATGAACTCCTGAATCTTCTCATGTACCTGATCTTCTGTTCGGTACTCGGCCTCAAACAATCTCCTGAATTCTTCCCAAGTGATCGAGGCCATGCCATGTGTCTCTTCCATTAATTCCCACCAAATCCGAGCATCACCCTGAAATAGGAAACTTGCATACCCGATCCTTTCTCTATCGGCCATAGGAAACAATGTCGCCGTTCATTCTACAGACCTGAACCACTCCTCTCCTCTAACGGGTCCGTAGTACCCCTGAACTCTAGCAGTTGGTGTTGGCTTGGGTGCCCATAAATCAGCTCAATCTGATTTTGTATTGTCTGACGTACCAGCTCTTTTCATTCTTGCCTTGCGGTCGGTATTTGAATAGGGGTCTCAGTTCTTTCTGGTACAGCTCTCCCCTGACTTCCTGCTAACACTTGTTGTACAATATTACAGATTCTTGTCTCATCAAGAGTAGGAGGAGTAGGTTCTGGTGGGTTAGAAGTTTCTCCCTCACTCCTCACATTCTTGCCACTCGCTCGAGTTCTACGTCACATCTACAAAACAACTATATTTAATCAATTCAAACAACACTTAAAGTAAGGAAAGAATGAACTCACAACGGTCGACTACCGGACGTTGTAGTAGCAAGAATAGCACACTGTCAAATCCCAAAATCTTGCTCTGATACCAAAAATGTAATAACTGCTTTCTGCTAATATACTCAGAAAAATACACATAATAAAAATACATGTATAATAACAAAAGTAGTTGGGCCCAAATTTTTTCTTTTATTAAAATATATACATTCTTTACAAAGTACAAAATCTCATTTACAAAACCATCAAAATAGTAGACAGTGTAACTATTGCTCCTCGCTTGCCGACGTCTATCCGACCGCATCCTCACCTATTTCCTGCAAAAACATAGAAAAACAACGGGGTGAGCACAAACAATGCTTAGCAAGTAAATCCTCTACGTTACTCTTTATCTTCATTCTTTCCTTACATTACTCTCTTCTCATTTTCTTTTCCTTCTTATTCTTTCTATTCTCTATCTCAATTTCTCTGATTCTCACAATTCTTCTATACTAATTCTCTTTCTCTCTCTCTGTTCTTTCTCATGCTTTCTTACTCTTTGCCGATTGGACTTAGTTATGCATGGATTCGGAACCCTTGGCCATGTGAGTGTATTCTCTCTCTCGGGTACTCTTGGGTATAGCCCTCATCCGCATGTACTCTCACGGGCCATACAACTTCTTTCTCTCATGCTCCGGCCGCTCTCTCAATGCAGCGTACATGCGGGAATACTCTACCCATCAGTCACGGGTTCCCATCGCACAACCTATTCTATTCTCTTCTTTAGCACTTCTCATTCTTTTATTCTCTCTTTCTCCTTACTCTTTGAGTGCTTTCTTCTTAGAAGTCTATACTCTTTCTCAAGCTATTACACAAAAGCAAAATATATGCATGTGGATGGCTCATGCTTATTAAATGCACTCATGAAGTGCAAATATGCAATGTTGCAATAATTTAAGGTTCCCTATTCATACTCATGCTTCTCTTAGGCATTTCATCAAACAATAAGTATGCATACAAAAACTCTACTTTAATTATAACTCTACTTCTCTAATTAACCATCCAAAAATGGGAGGAAACTCCCTTGTATGATCATAATTCCTATCAAGGAAAAACACTTCCACAAAGTTTACTCAAAACTCCTCCAACTTCAACCCAACTTCAATCTCTCATCACACATCCAAAAACACTTCTCATAAGTTAAACATATCCAGCAACTATAAATAAGTACACATCTCATCTCAATTTCTCAACAAGCATAACATATACATACATCAAGCAATATCTACTCAAGTGATTTCTTAAACCTTAACTTGGATTGGATTTACTTACCTTGTGATTGAGTGACTCCACTAGAATCTCTTTTCCTTTGGTAGATAGTCCTTTCTCTAAAACCTTAAACAATAATACTATAAGACTTCAACTTCTATAAATAAATCTCACATATAAGGCAAGAAATCTTACCTTAGGATGCTTTGGCTTAACTCTTTACCAAAAACCACTCAAAAGCCCTCTAAAAGTCCTTGGATAATTGAGTGGAAAGTTGAGAGAAAATGAAGAATGGGATTGGCGGTGGAATGAGGGGTTTACTAAGACTAAACCCTTAATATCTCATTTTACAAACATTCTTTCCTATTTTGCCCTTGTTCTTTCTTAGAAATTCCATCTTTGCCCTTTAATTCATTGCAATCACACCCCCAACTCTAATACATTCTCCATGAAATTTTCTTACATTTCACTCTCCACTTTACCTGCTAATTCGGGGTAGAATGGTCACTTTGTCCCTATGGAAAATTCTCTAGAAACTTCACCAAACATTTCAGTCGGCTCTTCGCCATGGCGAAGACTCTTTCTTCGCCCCGGCGAAAAATTACAGAACCTACATTGCCGCAGCGAAGATTATTCTTTGCCCTGGCGAAATTTGTAACACCAAGATTTCGCCAAGTGTTTACAATTTTTAGGGCAACCACTCAACCAAACCAAAACACTAATTCAACTAAGGGCCAACCAAACAATATTAACAGCATACAAACTTACTTAAGGGCAAATCAATAAACATTTAGGCAATACTACATATATTGGTTACGTACCTCAAGTGGGCGTTACAGGCTTTGTCAGTGGATCTGCAAGATTGTCGTCAGTATGCACTTTACTGATCTGCACATCTTTCCTCTCAACTATTTCTTTGATGAGATGGAATCGTCTGAGTATGTGTTTGGACTTCTGATGAGGTCGTGGCTCCCTGGCTTGAGCGATTGCTCCATTGTTGTCACAATAGATGTCTATTGGATCAACAATCATGAGAACCATACCAAGTTCAGTGACGAACTTCCTAATCCAGACTACCTCCTTGGCCGCATCTGCTAATGCAATATACTCAGCCTCCATTGTAGAGTTCGCTACAGTGCTTTGCTTGGAGCTTTTCCCGCTCACTACACCCCCATTGAGACAAAATACAAACCCTAATTGCGATCGATAATCATCTTTGTCCGTTTGGAAACTAGCATCACTGTATCCTCTTACAGTGAGCTTATTTTCCCCTCCATAAACCAAGAACATATCCTTAGTCCTCTTCAGGTATGTAAGAATGTTCTTGACAGCCATCCAGTGATGCTCATCTGGATCCGATTGATATCTACTACAAGTGCTCGAAGCATATGAGACATCAATCCGAGTACATAGCATGACATACATGATGGATCCAATTGCTGATGCATATGGAATCCTTTTCATCCTATCTCTCTCATCTTGTGTTCTAGGACACATTTCCTTAGAGAGATAAACACCATGTGACATCGGAAGAAATCCTTTCTTGCATTCTTCCATATTGAATCTTTTCAGTACTTTGTCAATATATGCACTTGACCTAGGCCAAGCAACCTACGCGATCTATCACGATAGATCTTTATTCCAAAGATGTAGGCTACTTCCCCTAAGTCCTTCATGGAGAAGCACTTGGATAACCAAGTCTTTACCGACTGCAAGTTTGGTATATGATTCCCGATCAGAAGTATGTCATTGACATATAACACTAGGAATGCCACTGTACTCCCACTCACTTTCTTGTAAACGTAGGGTTCATCTTCGTTCTTGATAAAAATAAATTCTTTTATGGCTTCATCAAAATGAATGTTCCAGCTCCTTGAAGCTTGCTTGAGTCCATAAATGGATCTTTGCAACTTGCATACCCTATCAGCTTGCCCATCAAGAACGAAACCATCAAGTTGTGTCATATACACATCCTCTTCAAGGTTTCCATTTAGGAAAGCTGTTTTAACATCCATTTGCCAAATCTCATAGTCATGATATGCAGCAATCGCAAGCATAATCCGGATGTATTTAATCATGGCAACCGGTGAAAAGGTTTCTTCATAGTCAATACCATGAATTTGTTTAAAACCTTTGGCAACCAGTCATGCCTTATAAGTATGCACCTTGCCATCCATATCAGTCTTCTTCTTAAAGACCCACTTACACCTTATGGGCCTTCAGGTGGTTCCACCAGAGACCATACTTGGTTCTGGTACATAGAGTCCAGCTTAGATTTCATGGCTTCAAGCCATTTAATGGAATCTAGATCTAATATAGCGTCTTCATAGGTTCTGGGTTCATCATCTTGGTAGACTAGTATGTCACCATGTTGAGTCAAGAGATAACCGTATCTCTCGGGCTTATGGCGTACTCTCCCAGATCTACATAGCTTCTGTGCTGTCTGAGGTGGTTCATTTTGATCCACAGTTTGTGGAGTAACCTCCTCATGATGTTCGACCACTTCTTATGGCACATCATCCCATTCTTCGTCTATTATATTTGTGGTTCTAAAACTTCATCGAGTTCTACTTTTCTCCCACTAGTACTTCTTAGAAAAAATTTCTTTTCTAGGAAGACACCAGAACGAGGAACAAAAATTTTGCGCTCTTCTGGGTAGTAGAAATGGTATCCTTTGGTCTCCTTTGGATACCCCACAAGTATATATTTACAGGATTTCGGGCCCAACTTGTTTGAAGTCAATTTCTTAACATAAGCTTCACAACCCCAAATCCTTAGATAAGACAAGTTGGGCTTTCGCCTGCTCCATAGTTCATATGGAATCTTATCTATAGACTTTGACGGCACACGGTTCAAAATATGAGTCGCAGTCTCTAGGACATTGATGCGTTGTTACTACAACATGCAAATATAGCAAGTGCACTAGTCGCACAAAACAATAAAGTGATGAGTGAGTATCGTTCCCATGAGGATTGATTGCTAAGCACTGAATTTCCTATTTGTTTTCAAGTTGGAGAAACTGAAAATTGTTTGGATTTATGGGAGAGATTAAACTTAACTAAAAGCAGAATTTACTAAGTGTAAAAACAACCAAATTATGAAAGCAAGATTTAACACAAGAGTAATATCAATGTAAGCAAACGGTTAGGGTTTGACTTCATTCGGACTCTATGGATTAATTCTGTGGATTATGCTACTTCTACACTCACATGCACAGATTGTAAATCGAATTCCCTAAGTTGTCAAACATACCTTCTCAGGCTATGAATTCCTACTTTTCCCTAGTAAACTTCCGCACCCAACAATTTGAAGATTAATAGTCCCAAATTCATTAAGCTAATGGAATCCTAGATTGATTTCATTGATTCTCAAACCTATCTCTAGCGTTCAATACTACAATGGTGATTACCCAAGAAGCTTATCATGATTCATTTCTCAATCTCATCATATTCAACAAATACAATCAATAAAAATCAGAATAACCACACAATCTATGCAATAGAATGCAAAAGCACCAATAATCAATTGATTAATCCATAGAAATCCGATTTACATCAAAACCCTAACCCTAAATGGATTAGTTCATAACTAAATTAACACAAATAGCTAGAAAGACAATAAACATAGCAGTCAGCATATTGAGACAAAGAGAAAAGAACAGAGATCTCCCCTAGTTGAAGAATCTGCAAGATTAAATCCCAAAATCTTCTCCCTTTCTTTCCAAAATATCAAAGCTATTCTCAAACAAAGATGAATCAAGATGAACCCAGATGAGCCCCTCTCAAAATGGCAAAGTTTCCCTTAAATAGTTCACCCAAAAACCTAAAACTTTCCTAAAATAAAACTGTGTATTTTGGAGAAAACAAAATTTCACAGACTTTGTCGCAGCGAAGAAACAGTTTCGCCGTGGCGACAAGCTAAAGTGGAATCTCGTGCCTAGCTTCTTTCACCGCGGTGAACCTTCCTGAAAAATTCTGAATTTATAGAATTGCCCTCTGCTTGCTTCCTTGCTTGAATCTTCGATCTTTGATGCTTTCTCATGGGAACAAGCTTCATAGTGCTTCACTCCGCTTCAGAACTTTCCTAAATTCTGAGATTCGCTTTCTCCTGGGCCCAAAAACTCCAATTCGCTCATTATTTGCTAAAAATGCATGTTTTAGCCTGAAACATAAAATATATAAAATTAAGTAGCAATTCAAGCATAAACGAACTAAGAAGTATCTAAAATCCGGCAAAAAAGCCTAAGTAAAATAGTGTAATCCTCGGGTTATCAGGCATAACCCCAGAATGATGCAGGTAGATCACTAAAACTCATCATGGACCTAACCATGTCAAGTAAGGTGATATTCCTCCTTTTAGATACTCCATTGTGCTAGGGTGTATACGGAGGAGTGAGTTGTGATACTATCCCACATTCCTTCAGGTATTCAGAAAACCCTAAGCTTAAGTATTCACCTCCTTGATTTGACCAAAAGAGCTTTAATACTTTTTCCCAACATATTCTGTACTTCATTCTTGAATTCTTTGAATTTATCAAAGGCTTCAGATTTATGTCTCATAAGGTAGACATAACCGTATCTACTGAAATCAGCAGTAAATGTGATGAAGTATGAATATCCACCTTTGGCTTCAACTGTTAGTGGACCACATACATCACTATGGATGATGCCTAATAGTTCAGTAGCCTTTTCACCTTGTCCTATGAAAGGAGACTTGGTCATCTTGCTTAACAGGCATGACTCGCATACCTCACATGACTGAAAGTCAAAAGGGTCCAAAACTCCATCCCTTTGAAGTTTTGCAATGCGGGTCTTATTAACATGACCCAATCTATAGTGCCAGAGATATGTCTGGTTTTGATTGCTATGTTTAGCTTTCTTGGTTTCAACATTGAGAATATATTTATTGTTTAAATCAAGAACATACAACCCATTATATAACCTTGCAATTCTAAATAGAATACCATTCAAACTAAAGATAATAATCCATTAGATATCTCAAAATGATACCCTATATTATCCAAAGTGGATACTAAAATAATATTTCTAGAAATAAAAGGTATGTGATAACAGTTATGTAGTTCCAACAACAAGCCCATAGGCAAAGATAAACAATAAGTCCCTACAGCCAATGCAGCCACTTGTGCTCCATTTCCAACTCGTAGGTCCACCTTTCCCTTGGCGAGCACTCTACTCTGCCTTAGTCCCTACACATCAGTACAAATGTAAGTACCACATCCAGTGTCAATGACCCAAGATGTTGAGGGAGAGGAGTTAATCTCAATTATAAATTACTTGAAGTCATAGCATCTGACTTCTTTTTGCTTGCGAGGAAAGCCTTTCAGTGTTTCCTCTAGTGGCCAGGCTTGTCACAATAAAAGTAGACTACTTTGCCCTTTCCTATGCCACTCTCAACCCTAAGAGCAACTTGTCCTTCGGGCTTGGACTTGGGTTTGGCCTTGGCCTTACCCTTACCCTTGCCGTTACCCTTTCCTTTACTGACAACAACCAATAAAACAGGCTTGGACTTCTTCAAGTCCTGCTCTGCAGTCCTTAGCATGTTCAAAAGCTCTGACAGGGTTTTCACCATTGTGTTCATATTGAAGTTCATTATGAACGGTGCATAAGAGTCAGACAACAATTGCAGAATTAAATCCATTTGTAATTTTGCATCCAACTCAAATCCCAAAGTCTCAAGCCTCTTTATGTGCATGATCATCTTGAGCACATGAAGACCAACTTGGACTCCCTCAGTCAGACGACTTCCAAACAGTGCTTTTGACACCTTGTACCTCTCATGTCGAGCATTCCCTTTGAAAAGCTCCTTGAGTGTAGAATAATGGTAGCAACATCCATATTCTCATGCTATTTTTGCAACACTGGTGTCATCGATGCTAACATGAAGCATTGAATGCCATCAACATCATCAAGGAGCTTTTGATAAGTATCATTTACTTCTTGAGTGGCATCAGGATCAGGCTCAGGCTCAGCCATGTATGGCTTTTCAAGGATATACAATTTCTTTTCTGACTCGAGTATAATCCGAAGATTATGATACCAGTCTGAGAAATTGGATCCATCCAACCTGTTTTCTTTCTCGATTATCGGTCGTAGGTTCATAATGCTCATTTTGGTGAATCTACAATTGCAAAAAAGATAAAGTCATTATAAAGTTCATTATTATTTAATATGGTCCTTTTATTAAATGACGCTCCCAGTATTTTCCTCAAGTCAGTAGCCCTCACTATTAACTCAGGAAAGCTCGTTGGCTTTCCTAGTGGACTGAGATCTCATCTTGCCCATTTCAAACCATCGCTTTGGCAAACAAGCCAAAATGAGTTGATTAGGTAGGCCAATAAACATAATCCACACGAGTTGATAGCTCCTACTATCAACCTCAGATGTGAAGAAGCCAACAAGCCAATCACACAATCCAATGGCCCTAACCACTGTCCTCAAGTGTGATTCTTAGTATCAGTAGAGTGGACACTACATGCCACCGCGTACACACAATATGTGTACTTCTCTACTATGCCTATGACGTGTTTATCAACCTTTGCTTTGGTGAACAAGCAAAACTGTCATTTTAAGTCAACCCATTGATGCGTTGTAAGTACGACATGCATAAATAGCAAGTGCACTAGTCGCACAAAGTAATAAAGTGGTGAGTGAGTATCGTTCCCACGAGGATAGTGTTATTA
Source organism: Pistacia vera (assembly GCF_008641045.1). Classification (NCBI taxonomy): domain Eukaryota; kingdom Viridiplantae; phylum Streptophyta; class Magnoliopsida; order Sapindales; family Anacardiaceae; genus Pistacia; species Pistacia vera. The sequence goes on from NW_022196375.1 coordinate 431,738, forward strand.
AGTACCGATTTCTCTAGTTTAAGTCCTAATTGAAGAAACAATAAATTGGATTGATGGAAAATTAACAAACTAAATACAAATTAACAAAATATAAATGAATGATAATGAAATTAAAGCAAAACCCAACAACTAAACTAATTAAACAATGCTAGGGTGTTGATTTCACCTGGATACGCTAACCCAAATCATAGAATCTATTACCCAAGTTCTAAGTCCTTGATTGAAAATCAAATTCCCTAAGTTGTAAAACATACCTTCTCAAGCTACATTTCCCTACTTATCCCTATTAAGCTTCCACACCCAACAAAATGAAGATTAATAGTTCAAAGTATTTTAAGCTTTATGGAATTCTATCTAGATTTCATAGATCGCTAAACCTATCTCTAGCGTTTGCTTAATCTACGGTATTTATCCCAAGAGGCACAATCACAAATCACTTCTCAGTCTCATTGTGAACAACACAAATTTGAATGGTGATCAAGCATCCAAAAGTCATTAAGCAAAGAGATAAACACTCAATCATGAAATTAAAACTCAAAGTAAATCAATTCATATAAATTTGAATCATTGTATCAAGGTTACATCAAACCCTAGCTAAACAACTCAGTTCATACTCAAAAACGAAATAAAATACCAAAACCAACTGAATCAAGATTCATCATTGAAAACAGTAAAAGATGGAGAAGTCTTCTTAATTTGAAGCCCAAATCTTCATATCTTCTTCTTCCATGACTGCCTCCCAAATGACGACCCAGCTCCTTTTCTCTTCCTTTGGCTCTATTTATACTCTTTCACTTAAGGATGAAGCCCTAGCAACCAAAATGCGTCGTTTTATTTTACATCTGATCCAGTTTCGCCACGGCGAAGCTTTTTCCTTGCCGCGTTGAAGACTTTCGGGCCAACTTTGAGCATGATAGAGTCTAAATATGGAACAGTGTTAAACATATGAATTGTATCCCTTCAATTAATGTTCTATTAGTTCAAGAATCAGCACATCCTAGGTCCACAGATCAAGTTATGGTAGAAATACTGAAGCACGTCCAAAGACGTTTTTCTTCAGTTCCCAACGTACTTTTCAGATTTCAAGCCAAGTTTTCACCCTTGGCCAGTCAGAATTAGGAAAAACCGAAAACATGAAAGTTGTAGCTCTTCTTCTTAGCTTTCCATAGCTTCTAAATTAGGTCATTCTGAGTTTCAAGCTCAAGTGACACAATTTAGCTCAGAACTGTCATTTATGCTAAAAATCACCGTTTAGGCCTGGAAAGACAAATTAATAGAATTAGGTAGCAATTATGGCCCAAATTGATAAAAGTATCCTGAATCCTATCAAAATTTAATGCAAATCATAGTGTAAAATATGATTATCAAATACCCCCAAACTTAAGATTTGCTCATCCTCGAGCAAAAGAAATAAAAACTCAAAGGAAAGGATATGATAAACAAAGTAAGAAACTCGGTTTTCCTCATGCAAACACTAAGAGCTACGTCAATCTTCACTTTCTTTCTCAACCACCAATCAAAGTGTCAACCTTTTACAACCCTCAAACTTATGCATTTCTTATTTTGATTTTGAATTGAACTAAAGAATTTTTTCTTCTTTTTTTTTTTTAATTATAAATATTACAACACCATTGAGGTCTATTGCCCCTTCTTCCTGCCCTTTTGCAACCCCCAAACTTAAGATTTGCTCTACACTTATTCACACACCTCTCAAAGCTCTTTTGTGTCTACATTAGGTCCATAATTCTCTAAAGGGTATGATAAGTGTTTAGGGTATAAGGATTGGACAATTTTTTGGTTTGCAAGGAAAATAAGGTAATGATAATCTCATAAGGCTCAAATGGGTGATTAGGGAAAGATTCATTCATGGGTCGGTTGGAAAGGCTCAAACGTTCCGAAAAATGCCTAAATCATTTCCTCGACAGTGTCTAATCCTAGAATTTTGCCTCAAGCACCTTCCTACTAGGTTCTAGAGTCCACCAACATTATCAAACTTCACCTAACCACATAAAATGAATCTAAGCATGCCGAAATAAATGAAAATGGTGTTGAACCCATCACAAACCTCAATCAAAATTCAGTCAATAAACATAAACTTGAAGCAATGCTTAACATTTTCCAAAATATATCCCAACAATTCTAGTTTCATCATAGACTATGACATTCATCTAGGCAACAACACCACAACACACAAAACACACTAAACAAGTAACAATCAGAACTTAAAACAAAAAGAAACACAATTTCGAGCTAAAACACACAACAAACTAGACTCAAAATTTTTGAACATTTTCCTACCCCCAACTTAAAATGACATTGTCCCCAATGTCCATCATGCACATCCAAGGAATAGAAAAACAAAGTAAAGGTTACGAATACTCTCCTGATTAATCCGTAAAGGCCGATTTTGTGCAAAATCCTGGCATCCATTCCTTGGCTTCCTCATCATCATCATTGTCAAACAATTGAAATCTATGGTGCCAAATGTGTTAGACACCCTCACCGATTAATATGAAGAATTACATCATAATCTCAACCTTATTGAGTTAAACCTAAAATCTAAACAAAACAATAAGAGCTAAAAACCTGGAAATCAACATCAATTCTACTTACAAAACTAAGAATAAAAGCAAAAACTAAAAAAAAATGCTTCAGGCTTCAATCTTCTTCTACTTCTTCCTCTTCACACAACTCCCAAATTTGCTAAAGGCACTTCAACACAACAAACCCAACTTCTTCAACACCAAATAAATCAAAATCAACATTTCTACACTCCACAATCAACTCAATCCTCAACTTCTCAACCAACATCCACATCAACAAATTCATGCAATTTTTCAACAAAAACAACTCATAATTGAAAGTGAACAACAAAAACTCTTAACCTTACCAAGCCCAGCTTCCAACCTTCAATTGCTCCAATTTCATTAAGAAAGCTCCAATTTTCAAAACCTAAGGGTGCTAAAAAAAATTTCTTCAAAATGGGTTAACTTGGGGCAATTGAAAGGTACATGATTGTTTAAAAAGGTAAGGGAGTGGAATAGTGGGAAGAAAATTCAATGGAAACTCTCTGGATTGAAGGTGGAGTGTTTAGCTCTTGGATGTGTTTTGAAGTTTTTTGTGAAAAAATAAAAATTACTGAAGTATATATGGGAAACAGACTTGCCGCATCGAAGTTCTTCATTCAATTGCAAACCCATTCGATGCCGTGGTAACAATTTTCTTGCCACGGCAAAAAATTCCATGTAAACGTCACTGTGGTGAAAACTATACTTCGCCACAGCGAAATTTCCTTAGCACAACTCCACGATACCGTTTATGCCGTGGAGAAGCAAATGTTTCACCGTGGAGAAGCAAATTGTTTCACCACGGTGAAAAATTACAAAGAGCACATCGCCTTGGCGAAGAACAAACTTCACCGCGGCGAAGTCTGGAACTTTTCAAATTCCTTTTCTTGCACAATGACATCCCCGCGGCGAAGAAAAAGCTTCACCGTGGCAAAAATGGGAAATTCCCCTTCTCGCCTTAATTCGATATTTACCTGAAACACCCAACACACACGAAATCAAAATCATTCTAAATCATAAAACAACTAAACAAATTCAAAACAAAAAACAAATGAAAACACTTGGTTGCCTCCCAAGAAGCGCTTGTTTATAGTGAAAGCTCGACTTTCCATGGTCCTTCGTCAATTCGGATCCTGTGGGAGTGCTTCAGTTCCTATTACCACCTCTTGGTCTTTCCTTTGGAATTTTGAACATTCTCATGAGCATCTTTTCGGAACTTCAAGTTCGTATATGCGTACTTGAGATGAGATGGTGATTGGTTGAGTCCAATGTTTGGAGTCTCTTCCAACACCAATTTGACTTGTGCGCATTTACACCAAATTCCTCAAATTGTTCCTTGTGAGGCGAGTTGCTTGGTTGAAATTCCCCTAAGTATCTTGCACACCATTTTGCTTTGAGATTTTCCTCTTCATTAGTCTTGTCTTCATGTTCTTCCAACTTTTCTTCATTGTGAGGTTGCTCCAACACTATACCTCTCCTCAATGTTATGACATTTGATTGTTCTTTATGATTTGTGACCATTGATCGGCAAAGGACCTTGGATCTCTCTGTCAATTGTTCACCAATTGCCCCACTTGAACCTCCAATTTCGAATGGACACTCTTTGATTTCTGAAGTTTGAGCGTGTTCATTCATAAAACATATGGTTTCTTGCATGAACTCTTCGAACTATCTTCACATTTTGAGACTCTTGCTCTATCAGTTGAAGATTCACCACTGGTTGATGGTTTGGCACTATCCTTTGATTTAATTGATTGCTCCAGGACACATTTGGGTGATTCCCCCAACCAGGATTGTAGGTGTTGGAGAAGGGGTCATTTTGCAGCCTTTGTAACTCCATGTAATTCACTTGCTCGGTTGTTGTGAAGAGTAACTGTCTCCATCTTGGCATTTCCACACCTCATGGTTTCCTGCACAAAATTCACAAGTTAAAAAGGTGAGTGAATAGAATTTACACTCATACCTCCCAATTGGCTTTGAAGTGATGCAATTTGGCAAATAATGTGGCAAACAGATTGACTTCATGTAGACCCATTGTTCTCTTCAGCATTGCTCTCTCATTAGGTCTTTGGTAGTGATTGTTGGCCATAACCTCAAGCAATTCATAAGCCTCTTTTGGGTCTTTGTATTTAAGGCTCCACCTGCTGCCACATCTACCATAGTTTGAATATTTGGTAGCAACCCATTGTAAAATGTAAACCCCTCACTAGCCAAGTATTTCCTAAGTATCCTTGGCCATTGAGAACCTAGAAAATGCACGCCTAGGAAAGAAGTTTATTTAAAATCCTATTTAAGAATAAACTTGTGGTTTAAAAATATATATATTTTTTTTAATTTAATTTCTAAACTATAATAAGTTCATTGTAAAGTAAAAAATTAGTTCCTTCTTGGGAGTACATTATGAAATCCATAGCAGTACTTACGAGACCACTTTTACAAAATTTACTAGCAATGTGATTTCCTCTATTAACACAAATATATATTCCAAATAACTGGACATATTTACTACTTATGAGATATAAACATAATTACTACACTAAATGCTAACAAAACATTCAATAGTCATAATTAAAACATCCCTTCATGCTCATAGCGTCCCTTGGAATCCTCTCGCAGCTTCATACCTTAATCCTTACTTGCAAAACATTTTAAAATATTTCGTGGAGTGAGCGCTAATTACTCAGTAGGAATATGGTCATTTAAAAACTATTAAGGTTCATTATACAAGTATATTCTTAGACCTTACCTACCTACAAAACATAACCTTCATTCTTTGACATAACAAGTTCATAAAACATATCATACACTTTGGACTTTTCTCAAAATATAAGTCATAACATAACCATACATAATATAACATAGAACATATATGACTATGAAATATTCATGTACATGGCATGCTTATTCTTTTGTCTTTATACTTGATGGTTTCATTAATCTTTGTTATCTGATCGGATTCATTTGACCTTACCTTGTTCTTGGTCGTCACCTCAAAGGACTCATGGTTTCCATAAGAATTCCATTCCTCTGATCTTGGTTTATACCTCAAGAGACCATGGAATTCATTCTTTAACATTTCATAAATTTTTCATAAGACAACTAAATAAGCTATATGCATTACCATTATGAATGCAAACATATGGACTAACATCTCCCATGCTCAATCATACTATATTCTCCTACTAAACTTCTTAACTTAATTCATTAAATTTTCATACAATACAAGGAATTTCGTAGTAAGATTATTCAGGGTTTATTAGAATTAGAAACAATTGGGAAATTCCATGAAGAAGGTGGATGCCATATAGTTTGTCACTTTTCAAGCAATTTTTCCCTTATCTTCCAATTCGAATTGATTTTTGGCTAAAACATTAACATTTTAGGTATATTTATTCACTTTCAACACTTTAAGAATCAACTCAATCGGACTTCTATAACTTCAGTTATGACCGATTCGTGAAGCATGTACAGTATAAGTCCTAAAAAGCCAAATCCGAATTCTATTCATTTTACCGTGTCACCTTCATTTGCACATTCACATCATTTGCCATGTCATTCTAAGTATAAAAGGCCATAAAAACCTCTCTTTTTACAGAACACAAGTGCCAAACATCGTCCAACTACAAATCTCTTATTGGCATAATCATCCTCCATATGCACACATACACCAATCACACACCCATTTAAACAATCCATAACCAAAACATAGCATCACACTCATATTAACATATAAAATGTAAGTTCCATAAACCCTAGGTGTTATCAATTGTAGTCATAAGGGAGATTTTTTTCCTTACCTTAGTATTCAAAGCACAAAGACCTCCTCCTTAGCTCCAAGGTTCACCCTTTCTACCTTTACACATAACCACTTATGAATTTCTCTTTTAACTAAAAGATCAGAATAACTAGGGTTTTGAAACTCCCTTAAACTCTGAATTGAAGTTCTTTAAGTGTGGATGGTGATCTCCTTTGAAATCAACTTGAAATCCTATAAATTTGAGATAAAATGCTTGGATTAGTGGCTTTATAGTGGATTTGACAGATGAAGAAGAGATGATATATTTGGGGTGTACAAGGCCGACTACTCTCTCTCAAAACCTTGTAAATATTTATCCATTGTTACTCTAATGTGATTGGTCATAAAAGTTAGATATAAGGTTCATTTGGCATAATTTTTTCATATAAGGCGTTTTGGTCATTTCTACCACAACATAATAATTAGCACTCATTTAATGCCATTTGACTTCTTAAAACACTTAACAATAAGCAATCCCATTAGGTAATGACTAATTTACCCTTGGTTCACTTTTATGGATGCTTAAATGGTGGGTGTCAAATCCAACAATATAAAATTCTCACTCTCAAATATACAAATGTAATATTGATGAGCAAGGTCGTTATCCACAAGATTGGGTAGATTTATTTTAATGAAAATTAAGCAAAGAAAAAGGGGGTTTTGATTTTCGAAGTGAAATAAAAGAAAACATTATAATCAACTAAAAATTAAGAAAAACATATCAGGCAAATATCCAACCAAAGTATAATTTCAGAATTGGTTAAGAGAATTGATCACAGATACAAGGATAAAATCTTCTATCTTCACTAATTGGTTATGGTTTAACACTCTAATAATCTATCTCTCCTTACTTTCTCGTAACCAAAACAACGCTCTTGATTACTTCCCTTGTCAATAAACAACCCTAAACAAGCTCTTAGGATTTAATCTATCGACAACATTAATAATTGAGAGACTACCAATTCTACAAACAAATACACAAGCTCGCTTCATTTAGACTAATTATACATCTTCATAACATAAATCGAAAATCTCTTTATAATCAACTATGTTATTTTACCACTATATTAGAACACACTTAAACAATTACGGATTTAAGGTTCTAAATGGCAATTTATCAACCTGATAATTGAACAATGGGCCCTTTGCATCATCAATCAAACAATATTGTTATAAACATAGAAGAATATATATAGTAAAGAATTAAAAGAACACTGAAAATTATTTAGATCTCCCAATCCGGAAGAACCAAACTTCATTATCCTTCAGTTGGAAGAAAGTATTTAGCTACACATAATTAAAAGAAAGCCTAAAGAAAGAGAAGAAAAAGAGGTAAGATCGATGTCCCTTTTCTTGTGATAATCTCCCTATTTATAACCCATCTAATAATAGTTATCCTATCCAGATTAGGAAACTAATTAAAAGCAATCTCACCAAATAGGGAGTCTTGGCAAATCCTAGAGATTAAGAAAGGGTAAATAAATCTTTCCAGCTGTCATACATATCTTTTTCTCCAACAAATTCGTAACCCTAAGTCAAAATCTCGGACCTAATAAGTCGCGCCCAGGCTTTTCTGCTGACTGTTTTTATGAACATTCTGGGAAAACAGAACGTGCCCACGCTTTAAGCGAAATCCGCTTCTGGAATGTATCCTTTTTGAGCTCCATTTTTTTCTCTCCAAAACTCTTGATTTTGAATTCAATTTGATTTAACTCCTTAATCTACTCCACAAAATACGAAACTAATCAAAATCCAAGATTTGCATTTATAACCATTAAACATGGGACATATAACAATATATAGATATTATGAATGCTTATCATTAAATCAATGGATTTGTATGAAAAGACCATTATACCCTTGTTCTGTTTACGCCATTTAACCATATCAATCAACTTTATGACCATTCTACCCTCTTCTCTTCAATGACATCACCCTTACACTTTATATGCCACATCTCGAAATACATGTAAATTGACCATTTTACCCTTCCATTCAAAAAAAAGAAAATTACTTGAAAAGGTAATTTCATACCTTAGGGCACAGAATAATAATGCGGGGTTACATAAAATGTTTAGACTTGTCTCCAAAACGGTAGACCATTATATGGACATTTCCTTAACAACTGTGTGTACCTCTCCCAAGCTTCATATAGTGATTCATAGTTGCCTTGCACAAAAGAGGTAATTTCATTTCTCATACTTAAGACTATACAATATTTACAATAACTAAAAAAAAAAAATGAAATAAAAGCTTGAATTTAGCACTACATTAGATACTATCATATTAATATCAACTATCCCCGGCAACGACCCAAAAACTTGATGCGTTGTAACTACAACATGCATAAATAGCAAGTGCACTAGTCGCACAAAGTAATAAAGTGATGAGCGAGTATCGTTCCCACGAGGATAGTGTTACTAAGTACCGATTTCTCTAGTTTAAGTCCTAATTGAAGAAACAATAAATTGGATTGATGGAAAATTAACAAACAAATACAATTAACAAAATATAAATGAATGATAAGGAAATTAAAGCAAAACCCAACACTTAATAATGTAGGTTGTTGAATTCACCTAAATACGCTAACCCAAATCATAGAATCTATTACCCAAGTTCTAATTCCTTGATTGAAAATCGAATTCCCTAAGTTGTAAAACATACATTCTCATGCTACATTTCCCTACTTATCCCTATTAAGCTTCCGCACCCAACAAAATGAAGATTAATAGTTCAAAGGATTTTAAGCTTTGTGGAATTCTATCTAGATTTCATAGATCGCTAAACCTATCTCTAGCGTTTGCTAATCTACGGTATTTATCCCAAGAGGCACAATCACAAATCACTTCTCAGTCTCATTGTGAACAACACACATTTGAATGGTGATCAAGCATCCAAAAGACATTAAGCAAAGAGATAAACACTCAATCATGAAATTAAAACTCAAAGTAATTCAATCCATATAAATTTGAATCATTGTATCAAGATTACATCAAACCCTAGCTAAACAACTCAGTTCATACTCAAAAACGAAATAAAACAACAAAAACAAACTGAATCAAGATTCATCATTGAAAAACAAGCAAAAGATGGAGAAATCTTCTCTAATTTGAAGCCCAAATCTTCAATAATCTTCTCCTTCCATGAGCTGCCTCCCAAATGACGAACCAAGCTCCTTTCCTCTTCCTTTTCACTCTAATTTATACCTCTCTCACTTAAGGATGAAGCCCTAGCAAGCTAAAACGCGTCGTTTTATTTTTGCATCTGATGCAGGTTTCGCTGCGGTGAAGCTTTTTCCTTGCCACAGTGAAGATCTTTGGGCCAACTTTGAGCATGATAGAGTTTGAATCTGGAACAGTGTTAAACATATGAATTGTAGCCCTTTCAATTAATGTTCTGTTAGTTCAAGAATTAGCACAATCTGAGGTGTACAACTCAAGTTATGGCAGAAATACTGAAGCATGTCCAAAGACCTTTTTCTTCAGTTCCTAGCATACTTTTCACGACTTCAAGCCAAGTTTTCACCCTTTTTCCAGTCAGAATTAGGAAAAACCCAAAACATGAAATTGTAGCTATTCTTCTTAGCTTTCCAAAGCTTCTAAATTTAGGTCATTCTGAGTTTCCAAGCTCAAGTTACACAATTTATGCTCAAAACTATCATTTATGCTTAAAATTATCGTTTAGTCCTACAAAGACAAATTAATAGAATTAGGTAGCAATTATGGCCCAAATTGTATGAAAAGTATCCTAAATCCTATCAAAATTCAACGCAAAATCATAGTGTAAAATGTGATTATCACCTATCACCATTAAGGAAAACTCCAATGAATTTTAACCTCCCACTAGTAGAAGTGTGCCCTTCGCTTTGGCGAACAAGGTCCCAACGAACAGTGGTTTGATTAAAACCATGGTGATGGAAGGCATACATGACTTAATATTCTTTAATTGAGGGTTTATTATTTAATGTCTCACCAAATTACAATCTTTGTTAGAATGACATTGTTTGGTATGTTATTGAACATTCAACCTTAGCATGCATTCTAAACAAAATATTAAAGCGTGCCGGTACATGGCTCAACTAAAACTGATTTCCTCGAGCCTAGAGGAATCAGTAAGTCACCTAGGAGTCCTGTAATGAATATCTTGAGTCTTCAAGTACGATTGCTTCTTCCTTTACTCCGCCTCAAGCATATTACAAAAACATCATACTAAATTTACAATAAAATTAATCTTAAAGTAATTTTACATCAATAAATTTATAAACCTCGATTTACATTCGACGGGAATGAGATGAGAAGAGAATGTACATCGAGAAGGGGAAGGAAGACAGGACACGCAGGCCCTATTTTTAAAACTTACAACCATACATACCCAAAAATAATTTAAAACATTCATCATAGGTCATAGGGCTCATGTACCGGGCACCATGCAATATACAAACAAATACATGGCATACATTTCAAAAACAATCAATTTTTGAATTGGATGGGTTTATTATTAATTACCTTCTTATACGTTCAGAATGATTATTGGCTTTATAGGTTATTAAAAACTGTAGTTTGGTCCCCTCATGAAAAATACAGAATTGGGATAGCAACTTTGTCGCCGTGGCGAAACAGGCAACCTTGAAAATTCCAGTAATAATGTCGCTGCGGTGAAGTTGTTATTTCGCCGCGGCGAAGTCTGGAAATCCCAAAAAATACAGTTCACGTTTTTGCAGTTTTTCATGTAATAACACGTATCCAAATCAAATCGAATGCACAAGCATTTGACCAGGATACCAACCAACCAATATGACATCTATCAACACATTATTAAACCAATTGATCAATTGAATAACCCATTCAAAAGCAGATTTTGCAGATTTTACAAAATAACATGTTATCAATCAAATACATGTTATAAATCAGACAATAAGCTATAAAATTTGGTACCCTAGGCTCTGATACCGGTGTTAGGAAACGATCAAGTTATGGCAGTGAAAACAAAAACATAAACATCATGGATCGTTCCTTAGAACCAAGATCAGGGCACAAATTTTTAGTTTATACAACATATATTAGAATCTACACAAAAATCAGTCTAAAGTTAAGAAGCCATACCCACGTTTGGAGGCTCCTCCAACTTTATCATCGAATGGGTTTCGCTACCGATCCAAGGGTAGGATCGAACCAACGGTAGTCCACACAAAGATAATCCCAACGAACTAAAAAGGGATTTACTAGATCCTCTTTAGCCTTAAGAACCAAGAAAAAATCAAGATGAAACTTTGATTCAAACAATTGTAAAGTGGCGTGGAAGAGAGGAAAGAGGCTGGGGTTTCTCTAAAAAATGATTGAAATGAAATTCATTTTTTAATTTCAGAAAGTGTTGCACTTATATAGTGCACACTTCGCCCTATTCCATCATGGAATAGGCTTGGGCACTAACCCAAACAACTCCTATGTCCAGATAGCCCCATTTAGATATTATTATTATTATTTCAATTAAATTCAATTAATATATATTTCATATATTAACATTTAACAATAACAATAATTCATTTAAATATATGCGAACGCATATTTAAATATAATTTCACTTAGTTAATTTTATTAACAAATTGAATAAAGGCTACGACCTCAGCAAATTTAATTGTACTGTGAAATTACCAAAATACTCTTTCACCTAAAATGACGAAAACGCCTTCTTATAAACTGGTTCTTAAATTATCTTCTATGTGTGTAACTCATAGGCTCCTCATCATACCGGTAGTGTGTAGTATCGCGATTAACACCAATTAATCGTCTCACTACACACAGACCAAGATTGGCCCCTAGCAAGGCATCATGGCGACTCGATAGATTCGGATTCAGCGAAGCAGCTACCTATCAATGACATGGTTATCGTACAATCCAATCCTTTCATTATTCGTTATCTCGATGAGACCGAGGCATATAAATAGTGTCAACCTCAGTTACTCTCGATATTATGTATTCAGTTACTAGACCAATGACCTGAATTATAAATTGGATTGAGCAACAACTCAATCCCACTGTGGCCACAGTTTTAGTGTCATTGCCATTTACTAAATTGTGCTGTGAGATAGCTTCTCCTGTACTCGGGAGTGATGAATCCTTTGTCAATTCACCATAGTCTTGATACACTCCTTGATGCAGCCAATCACTACTGTATTGGCAGCTCTGAATAGAACCACGTTAGGCTAGTGTCAAACTACACCAATCGGTGCATAAGGCGCTCTAGTGATCTCAAGTCTAAGGATTACATGCACCACCATTCATTAGAGGATTTGTTCCATAGACATTAGGGTTACCACCCATATGGAATCCTCTGGTGGGTTAGTCTAGTGAACTTGCCTACAGCGAGCACCCATGTGTTGCACCAGGTTGTCACCAAACAACCTTGAGAAGTGAGATTAGTCACTGCCTTTTGACAGAGTTGTTCAACACTATGATAGCCTTACCGTATTATCTATGCCCTTACTTCAGAATAATACTAGGGCTACGGACTCTTCTAGAATAGCCACCATATATGCACATAGGGTTCTCACTATCAAGATTTGAAACACTTGATACCCTCATCACGATTCTACCATTCTAAGGACATATATCAATCCATACAATGATGATTTACGCGATATAGAATAAAATGCCTTTTATTGATCAATGAACATTATTACAAAGAATCAAATCTACAATAATTGATTGGCTCTAGGGCATTTACTCTAACATAATAATGTTAGTAACTTCCTCATAAGGACTCTTAAAGTCAAAGCCTCGTTCATCCACGAATCCTCTACCATTCATAGCATTGTCCTTATACCTATCCTCAACAGCTGAACTCACAAATCTAGGGTCATAGGTGGCTTGTGAGGACTTTCCAGGTCCTCTACTAGAACTAGCCACATCTCTACCACTCTTGTGCGATGCCATACTCAAAAATCTGAACACTAAAACTCCCAAAAGTTGCACAGGAATCTGCAAACACTCTCACCTAATGCCTAATTACACGATAACTACTCAACAACACTCCCAATCACAACATAATGCACAATTAATACAAAATCCAATCAAAATCCCACTGAATCAACTCCCAAAATCAATCAAACCCTCAACGCAACAATTCAGAACCAAATATTCAAATAAAATCATAAATGAGTGATCCAGGATGCTTACTAGAGCAAGAATCATCATCAATTACCTCAGATTACGAAGTGATGCCCCAAAATCCAATTTTCCCCAATTCAACTCTAACTTCTCTTTGGCTGATTTTTTACACTCAAATGGAGGAATCTTTACAAAATCAAGTGTTCAAAAGTGTTTAGGATGGGTGATGGATAATCAAACACAATTTGTAGAAAAAAAAAAAAAAATTGAAGAAGAGACGAAGAAAATTGAGAGAAAATGAAGAACTGCATTGCGACTTTATCAAAACTGAGAGAAAATCCTAAAACACTTGTATACATGAGTAGACAAGGAATTACAAGTCCTAAAACACTTACTAATTTGGTTGAATTTAAGAGTTTCATTCCAAGTCCTAAAACACTTGGATTGTGGAATGTGGAAAGCAATGGAGGAAATTCGGCCCAAGCAAGTTCCAAGGAGGGAGAGAGGCCAAACATTTTGGCCCAAACCATTCCAAGTCCAAGCCCAACAAAGGAAGCTTAAGCCCACCAAGAAAGAAGCCCAAGTGCCCAAGTGTTGAAGTGGTCCAATCTGGCCCAAGTTTCATTCCAAAGGGGAAGATCCACATAAACCCTTATTGGATCCATTTGCAAGATTCTCAAGGCCCAAACTCTTACACCCTTATTAATAGACTTGATTAGGATCATTGATCAAGTTTGATCTAATAAAGTGAGTTTATTTTAGCTAATGGGGTGGTTAAAGACATAGATCCTAGAATTAGGGAACTATGTGTCTCTTTTGCATTAAATAGGCATGGCCTTGCTTTTTCAATGAATGACTTGTAATTTTTGTTTTATTGTATTTGTCAATTACTTATTTAACCTTGTAATTGCCTATATAAGGGCAACTATTCTCCTTGTAACATTTAGCTTATGAAATATTGAAAATTGGTTTATCCATTTGAGAGAACTTTGTGTTCTTTGTTGTGCATTCTTTATCCAAGTCTTGGCAAGGGGATTTGGTGGTGAATCAATTCAAGTTGGTGGAACAATTTTTTATGCTTGAAGTGTTTCTACTTGTCTTGGTCCGAAATTGCAAGTAAGTGTAACATTGTTCTTGTATTGCATTTGGCAAAATTTTAACTTGGGTATTAGAGCATAGGTTGTGAAGTGGAGTAGAATTGTTTTATGGATGAATATGTGTATTGGCTGGAAAATTGAGTTGGAGTTGTCGGATTTGGAAGTGTTTTAGCTTGAGTTGTTCTTCCTCTCATTTACAAGTGATTGAACCTTTTTCTCTTTTTTCAAACACTATTACCCTAACCAACTCCCTTACCTCTTATTCCCTTCTAACCAAGTCCATTGCCACCTCACCCAACCTTAACCAATTCCATCCAAAGTCAATTAAACCCATTCCTTCCCAACCAAACTAACTTTAACCCTTAACCAAGCCCTAAACACAATTAATTAGCCTAATCCCATCTGCATAAACACCATTCCTTAAGCTAATTACATATTACTATTCACAAATTACTTTTCAGTTCAACCAAAATCACCAAAACTTATACACTTGGCCTTTCCCTCCCACTTTTCATTTTTCCAACATTAAAAAAAATATTCACAGTAGCTAAAATCACTCAATTCTCATGCCAAACAAGGCCACTTCCTCCCCAACTTCACCCCCATCACCATGGGAGTGTGCCAACCTAAAAATTCAAGAGGAACTTGATGAAGTAAAGAAAAATATGTCCAGCATGATGGAATTAATGGTTAACATGTCTAAGGATATTGCTAACATATCCCAACCCAAATCCACCCTTGAAGAAGCCCCACAACTGCCCCAATGAGAAGGTCGACCACACTACCACCAAAGAACCATCATTAGGACACCACTATGTATGGAAGACTTAAGAGGTAGTAGTGATTTATCTAGTGAATCCGAGGCACCTAGGAGGAGAAGATTTGCTAATGATAGGGGTATTAAGGTAGACTTACACGAATTCAATGGAAGTCTTGACCGAAATGACTTCATTGATTGGTTGGATGAGATTGAACGGGTATTCGAGTTTAAGGACTACAATGATGAGAAGAGATATAAAGTAACCATATTGAAGTTCAAGGAGTATGCCTCCTTGTGGTGGGAAAATACAACGAAGAAGAGAGAAAGAGAAGAGAAGAGAAGACTAGAATTAGGTCATGGGAGAAGTTGAAGAGAGTGTTGAAGAAAAGGTTCTGCCTAAAAATCACAAGCAAGACCTTTATCTTAAGCTCCATTATTTGAAGCAAGGAGATAGAAAAGTTGAAGAATATATTCGGGAGTTTGAAGGGTTGATGTTGAGAAGTAATATTCCTAAAGAGAAAGAGCATACAATTGCAAGATTCATTGGTGGTTTGAGTAAGGACATTGCATATAAGATTAATTTGCAAACTTATCATTCCTTTGGGGATGTTTGCAAGTTGTCCACAAATATTGAAAAGCAATAGAAGAGCATGAAGTCTTTGGCCCCTAAGAAACTCTTTAAGGAGAATAACTACCAAAGGGGTTCACCTTCTTACACCAAACCATAGATGGCACCTACAACTTATGATAAGAACAAAGCCAATGAAGCATGTGTTTCAAGTGTCAAGGTTATGGACACTTCCAAGCAAATTGTCCAAACTGAAGGGTCATGACTATTAGAGAGATAAATGAGATTGATGATGCATGTCAAAGGGATTCTAGTGAGGAAGAGGAAGTAGATGAGAGTGAGAATGAGGTTATTGAGGAAGCTGATAGTGGAGAGATGCTTATGCTCAAGAAGCTGCTGCATACTCAAGTAAACCCTCAAGAGAACCAAAGGGAGAACTTGTTTCATACAAGGTGCACCATCAAAGGGAAAGTTTGCTCAATGATCATTGATAGTGGGAGTTGTACCAATGTTGCTTCCACCAAACTTGTGAAGAAATTGGGTATACCGGTTGTGAATCATTCTCATCCATACAAGCTACAATGGTTGAGCAATGGAGACACCATCCAAGTAGTCAAACAAGTAGTAGTACCATTCTCCATTGGCAAGAACTATTTGGATGAGCTGCTTTGTGACATCATCCCCATGGATGCTTGCAATCTTTTACTTAGAAGACCATTACCCTTGCACCATAAGCCCCCACCCAAGCCATTATCCAAGCTCCCGCACAAACAACTTTCCAAACATTTTCCCAAACACCATCCAAGGAACCATCCTGTAAAACACTTTTCCTAAATAGCACCCAATTAGAGAAAGCCTTCCTAAAACACAAACCTATCATTGCACTCCTTATAGCCGAGACAAACCAAGAGAGAAAACAACCTAAATTTCACCCAAAAGTTCACCATCTCTTTGATGAATTTGCAGATGTTTTTCTTGATGAGTTACCAAGGGGTTTGCCACCACTGAGGGGGATAGAACACCACATTGATTTGGATCTCGGTGCCCCTCTTCCCAATAGGCCAACATATAGGTGTAATCCTAAAGAATCAAGAGAGCTTCAAAGACAAGTTGAGGAGTAGATTTCCATGGGATTTGTGAGGGAGAGCATAAGTCCTTGTTCAGTTCCAGCCTTGCTTATGCCCAAGAAGGATGGCACTTATTGGATGTGTATTGATAGTCAGGCCATCAGCCAGATAACTATCAAATATAGGTATCCTATACCTCAGTTGGATGATATGTTAGATGAGCTTCATAGTGCAACTATCTTCTCAAAAAAATATCTAAGAAGTGGTTACCATCATATTAGAATGAGAGAGGGAGATGAGTGGAAAACGACATTTAAGACCAAGGGAAGATTGAATGAATGGATGGTGATGCCCTTTGGCCTTTCCAATGCACCACGCACCTTCATGAGGTTAATGAATGAGGTAGTCAAACCTTTCATTGGAAAATTTGTGGTTGTATATTTTGATGACATACTGATATATAATACATGTGAGGATAGTCATGTAGAACACCTTAGCTTAGTGCTTGAATTGTTGAAGTAGAAAAAGTTATATGCTAAGCTTGAAAAATGTGAACTATTTATCAAGCAATTGGTGTTCTTAGATTATGTGGTTTCGGAAAAGGCATTAAGGTAGATCAATCCAAGGTAGAATCCAGTCATAGTTGGCCTAAACCTGGTTCAATTATGGAGGTTAGGAGTTTTCATGGTTTAGCCTATTTGTACAGAAGGTTTGTGCCTAATTTTACTTCCATTATGGCTCCCATAATTGAATCTTTGAAGAAGGGATCTTTTGAGCGGACCAAAGCAGTGAATGAGCCCTTTGATTTGATTAAGAAGAAGTTGTGTGAAGCTCCCATCCTTGCCTTGCCAGATTTCAACCAAGTGTTTAAAGTAGAGTGTGATGCAAGTGGTGTTGGCATTGGGGCAGTTTTGAATCAATCCAAAAGGTCAATGGCATACTTTAGTGAGAAGCTTAGTGATTCAAGAAGGATATATAACACTATGAAAGGAGTTATATGCTATAGCAAGAGCACTTGACCATTGGAGTCACTACTTTCGGCCAAAACAATTTGTCCTCCATTCGGACCACCAAGCTTTGAAGTTCATCAATGGGCAGCACAAATTCAACACAAGACATGCTGAATGGGTTGAGTTAATCTAATATTTTTCATTTGTACTGAATTACAAGCAAGGAGCACACAATGTTGTAGCCGATGCACTCTCTAGAAGGTATGCCTTACTTTCTTTACTTGATTCTAGAGTTTTAGGCTTTGAATTAATGAAGTTGTGTTATGAGGTAGATTTGGAGATGAAACATGCATAACTAAATGTGGGAAACCTGGTTTTGAATATTATATTATGCATGATGGGTACTTGTTCAATGGTAGAAGATTATGTGTTCCTAAGGGTAGTTTTAGAGAATTAATCATGAGGGAAGCACATAGTGGTGGGTTGGCAGGTCACTTTGGGGTTACTAAGACTTTAGAAACCATCAAATAATATTTTTATTGGCCTATGATGTTAGGGGATGTTCAAGCTCTCATTAGAAGGTGTGGATCATGTCAAAGAGCTAAGAGCCAATTCAAGGCTGGCCCACACCTACCCTTACCCATAGCCGAGCACCTATAAGAGGACCTTAGCATGGATTTTGTGGTTGCATTGCCTAAGACCCAAAGGGGGAAATATTCCATCAAGGTAGTGATTGATAGGTTCTAAAAAATGGCCAATTTCATATCATGTTATACCACACATGATGCCTCCAAAATTGCCGAATTATTCTTTAGAGAAGTGGTGAGACTTCATGGTATTCCGAGAACCATTATCTCGGATAGGGATACAAAATTCTTGAGTCATTTTTGGAAAAGTTCATGGGGTAAATTAGGGACAAAATTGATGTTTAGTACCTCACACCACCCTCAAACCGATGGTCAAACCGAAGTGGTGAATAAGATGTTGGGTAATGTCCCAAGGAGTTTGGTGAGTAAGTATTCAAAGCATTGGGATTTCCAATTGGCACATGCTGAATTTACCTAAGTTAGGAGTCCTAGTTCTACTTATTAGAGTAGATGCCCTAGAGCCAATCAATTATTATAGAATTGACTCTTTGTAATAATGTTCATTGATCAATAAAAGGCGTTTTATATTATATCGCGTAAATCATCATCGTATGTATTGATATATGTCCTTAGAATTGTAGAATCATGATGAGGGTATCAAGTTTTCAAATCTTGATAGTGAGAACCCTATGAGCACATATGGTGGCCATTCTAGAAACGTCTGTAGCCCCATTATTATTCTGAAGTAAGGGCACAAATAATACGGTAAGGCTATCATAATGTTGAACGACCCTATCGAAAAGCAGTGAATAATCTCACTTGTCAAGGTTGTTTGGTGACAACCTGGTGCAACACATGGGTGCTTGCTGTAGGCAAGTTCACTGGATTGACCCACCAGAGGATTCCATATGGATGGTAACCCCAGTGTCTATCGAACAGATCCTCTAACGAATGGTGGTGCATGTGATCCTTAGAGTTGACATCACCAAAGCGCCTTGTGCACTGATTGGTGTATTTTGACACTAACCTAATACAGTTCTATTCAGAGATGTCAATACAGTGGCGATTGGCTACATCAAGAAGTGTATCAAGACTATGGTGGATAGACAGAGGATTCATCACTCCTTGGTACGGGAGAAATTATCTTACGGTGCAATTTAGTAAATGGCAATGACACTAAAACTGTGGCCACAGTGGGATTGAGTTGTTGCTCTATCTAGTTTATAATACAGGTCATTTGTCTAGTAACTAAATACACAATATCGAGAGTAACCGAAGGTTGACACTATTTCTATGCCTCGGTCTTGTCAAGATAACGGATGATGAAAGGATCGTATTGTACGGTAACCACATCGTTGACAGGTAGCTACTTTGTTGAATCCGAATCTATCAGGTGGCCATGATGCCTTGCTAGGGGCCAATCTTAGTCTGTGTTTAGTGAGACGATTAATTGGTGTTAATCATGATACTACACATTGCTGGTAAGATGAGGAGCCTATGGGTCACACGCATAGAAGATAATTTAAGAGCCAGAAAGAAAGAAAGGCGTTTTCATCTTTTTAGCACGAAAGGGTATTTTGGTAATTTCATAATGCAATTTAATTTGCTGAGGTTGTAGCCTTTATTTAATTTGTTAGAAAAATTAAATAAGTGAGATTACGTTTAAATATGTGTTCCCATATATTTAAATAAATTATCATTATTGTCAAATGTTAATATATTAAATATATATTAATTGATTTTAATTGAGATAATGATAAACAAAATTAAAATATCTAAATGGGAGTGTTTGGAAACAAGGGGTGTTTGGGTTGGAACCCAAGCCTATTCCATAAGGGAATAGGGCAATTAAACTTGCACTATAAAAGAAAAGGTTTAATTGAGAGAGAATAAGTTTTTTCATTATTTCATTTCACTCATTGAAAGAAAACTTTCCAGCCCCAAAACACTCTCCCACGCTAGATTGCTTTTTGCTTAGAATCAAAGTATTCTTTGATTTTTCTTTCTTGTTTCTTAAGGCTAAAGAGGATCTAGAAAATCCCTCTTTAGTTCCTTGTGATTATCTTCGTGTGGACTACATCGGTTCGATCCTACACTTGGATTGGTAGCAAAATACGCTTAGAGACAAAGTTGGTGGAGCCTCCAAACGTGGGTATGGCTTCTAAGCCTTTAAACTGTATGGTTTCTAAACCTTTAAACTTATTTTCTACAGATTTGATTATAATGTATAGACTGTAATTTTTGTACCCTAATCTTGGTTCTATGGAACGATTCGTGTTGTTAAATATTTTTTGTTTTTTGCTGCATAACTGGATCGTTTCCTAACACTACTATAGGTCACACTCCTTTTGAGGTGTTGTATGGAGCAAACCCACTTATCCCTTTTGATCTCACTTCCCTACCCCTTGATTTTGAGCCAAATGTGAATACTAATGAGAAGTTGAAACAAATGAAGAAACTCCATGAAACCGTGAGAGCTCAAATAGAAAAATCAAACGAAAAGATCAAGAATAAGGCAACCGGGGGATTTAGTTTGGATTCACTTGAGAAGGGAGAGGTTTCCAAGTAAGAGAAAGAGTAAATTTTCTCCTAGGGCTGATGGACCTTTTAAGGTTGTTGAGAGGGTAAATGATAATGCTTATAAGGTGGAGTTGCCTAGTGAGTATGGGGGAGTCTCGACCACCTTCAATATGGGGGATCTAAGCCCATACTTGGAGGACGATTTAGATTTGAGGGCAAATCCTTCTAAACCCGAGGAGGATGATATGTTTACAAGTCCTAAAAAACTTGTAAACATGAGTGGACAAGGAATTACAAGTCCTAAAACACTTGCTAATTCGGTTGAATTAAAGAGTTTCATTCCAAGTCCTAAAACACTTGGATTGTGGAATATGGAAAGCAATGGAGGAAATTTGGCCCAAGCAAGCTCCAAGGAGGGAGAAAGCCCAAGCATTTCGACCCAAACCATTCCAAGTCCAAGCCCAACAAGGGAAGCTCAAGCCCACCAAGAAAGAAGCCCAAGTGTTGAAGTGGTCCAATCCAGCCCAAGTTTCATTCCAAAGGGGAAGATCCACATGAACCCTTATTGGATCCATTTGCAAGATTCTCAAGGGCCAAACTCTTACACCCTAATTAGCAGACTTGATTAGGATAATTAGATCAAGTTTTGATCTAATAAAGTGAGTTTATTTCAACTAATGGGGTGGTTAAAGACGTAGATCCTAGAAGTAGGGAACCATGTCTCTTTTGCATTAAATAGGCATAGCCTTGCTTTTTGAATGAATGGCTTGTAATATTTGTTAATTTTATTTCTTTTTATTGTATTTGTCAATTACTTATTTAATCTTGTAATTGCCTATATAAGGGCAACTATTCTCCTTGTAACATCTACTTGTCTTGGTCTGAAATTGCAAGTAAGTGTGACATTGTTGTTGTATTGCATTTGGCCGAATTTTAACTTGGGTTTATGGCATGTTGTGTTGTTGAAATAGGTTGGAATTGGATCAATGTGAGTCATGCCTTTTAGGCAAGATGACCAAGTCACTTTCACAAGACAAAGTGAAAGGGCTAATGAACAGTTAAGCATCATCCATAGTGATGTATGTGTTCCACTAACAGTTGAAGCTAGAGGTCGATATTCCTACTTCATCTCATTTACTAATGATTTCAATAGATAGGGTTATGTCTACCTTATGAGACAGTGACTGATCTCACTTGTTAAGGTTGTTTGCCGACAACCTGGTGCAACACATGGGTGCTTGCTATAGGCAAGTTCACTGGACAGACGCACCAGAGGATTCCATATAGATGGTAACCCTAGTGTCTATGGAATAAATCCTCTAATGAATGGTGGTACATGTGATCCTTAGACTTGACATCACCGGAGCGCCTTATGCACCGATTAGTGTAGTTTGACACTAGACTAACGTAGTTCTATTTAGAGCTATCACTATGGTTGTGATTGGTTGCATTGAGAAGTGTATCAAGACTATAGTGGTTCAACAAAGGATTCATCACTCTCGGGTACGGGAAAATTTATGTCACGGTGCAATTCAGTGAATGGCAATGACACTAAAGTTGTGGCCACAATGGGATTGAGTTGTTGCTCAATCCAATTTATTATTCCGGTCATTGGTCTAGTAACTAAATACAAAGATATTGAGGATATCTAAAGCTGACACTATTTCTGTAACTCAGCCTCGATGAGATAACGAATGATGAAAGGATTTGATTGCACGGTAATCATATCGTTGACAGGCTGCAATTTCGCTGAATCCGAATCTATCTTGTGGCCATGATGCCTTGCTAGGGGCCAATCTTGGTCTGTGTATAGTGAGACAATTAATTGGAGTTAATCGCGATACTAGTCACTGCCAATATGACGGTAGCCTACGGGTCACACACTTAGAACACAAATCAAGAATCAGTCTATGAGAAGGGTATTTTCATCTTTTAGAATGAAGAGGTATTTTGGTAATCTCACAGTACAATTAAATTTGCTGAGGTTGTTGCCTTTATTTAATTTTAATATTAATATTAAAATTAAAATTAGTGAGATTATATTTAAATATATGTGCGCATGTATTTAAATGGATTATTATTAATAATTAAATGTTAATATATTATTGTATATATATCAATTGATTTTAATTGTAATAATAATTAATTAAAAATTTTAAAATACCAATTAAAGGGTGTTTGGTTGCAAGGGTGAACTAGGGTTGGAGCCCATGGCTATTCCTTAGTGGAATAGGGTTTTTAATTGTTGCACTATATAAGTGCAACTTAAAATTAAAAATAAATTGATTCATTGATTCATTCAATTAAAAAATCCCTAGCCACCCGAAAGCGCTCTCTCTCTCACATTCTCACTCTTTAGTGAAAAGGAAGAATTCTTTTCTTGATCTTCTTTTATTCTTGAAGCCCTTGGTTATTCTAGCAAAATAGTCAAGGGTTCTATGTATTGTCTTCATGTGGATAGCGTGAGAGCATTTCTACGTTGAATCGAGCAGCGAAATCAAATCCAGAGATATTTGGAGGAGCCTCCAAATGTGCGTATGTAATATTCTTTCTAGCTAGTAGTTCTTTGCAAAAAATATAAGTAAAACTCACTAAACATATTATAGAAAATATATATATAAGTATGAAATAGAGGGCCCATAACTAATTTTTTCTTTATATACAAATCTTAACATCAAGTAATAAGTCACAAAAATAAACTCAAAAATACAGTCTGACGGTGTTGCCTTTCTCCTCCGCTACTTGACGTCCCATCCGACTGCATCTTATCTACTACCTACAAAAATAGTGAAATCAACAGAGTGAGCACTAATTGCTCAGTAAGTAAACCCATAATACTTCTATTCTTTCTCCGTTACTCAGATCCTAGATTTTCTTTCCTTACACCAAACTTCTCAATTCTTCTCTGCTCTTTCTAAGATTCTAGTTTCTCACTTACCGATATGTAAGCACAAATGGGGAAACTAACTCAGGATAGTAGAAATGGCATGATTCATATGCACAAATGCATAAACTTTTTCTATGCAATGCACTTTCTTTTCTGTTTTCTTTCTTTTTCTGCATTTCTTTATTTTTCAGTTTCTTTTCTTTCTTTTCTGTTTTTCTTGCTTTTTTATTTTTTCTTGCTTTTTTTTTCTCTTCTCTTCTCTTCTTTCTTTTCATTTCTATTCTTTTCTTTCCTTTTCTTTTCTATTCTTTTCTTTGCCGATCAGACTTGGTTGAGGCATGGATTTGGAACCCTGGCCGTGTGAGTGTATTCTCAAATTCTTTCTTGGGTACAGCCCTCATCCACATGCACTTCTTATGGACTATACAAATTCTTCTTTCTTATTCTTAGGTCACTCACTAAAGGTGGCGTGCATGCGGGGCTATTCTTCTTCTCTGTCACTCATGGGTCCCCCATCGTAACAACATTCTCTTCTCTTCTCTTTTTATATTTCTTTAAGTAAAATTTCAGTTTTGA
Organism: Pistacia vera; assembly: GCF_008641045.1. NCBI lineage: Eukaryota > Viridiplantae > Streptophyta > Magnoliopsida > Sapindales > Anacardiaceae > Pistacia > Pistacia vera. Next base: position 456,219 of record NW_022196375.1, read on the forward strand.
AGTATTCTTTAATTATATTCTTTAGAGGATGATTCTAAAATTTATTTATTTTCTTTCTTTCTCTTTATTCTTTAATGTTTTCATACATGTATATGTGCATGCAAATATGCTCATTCTTTGTTGTTCTTTCTAAATGCAAATGTAAGAATGTAAGAATGCATTATGGCATATAAAGATATCATTATGGAACTAAAATTCTCTGCTAACAACATTTCCATAACAAGGTAGTATTCTACCGTACTCATATATATGCACTTTCTTTGAAATTTCATCAAACACCTTACATGCACATACAAACCCTAAATTGGTTACACTTCCACATATTTTTCAAGCTACCAAAATTGTAGCAAATAACTCTCTAATGCCAACATCCAACCTAGCCGAAAATTCAACTCCACCACTCAACATCCATTCTTCCATAATTCATCCAAAACTTCATCAACTCGACACATACAAATCATCACTTCTCATAGCCATGAGATTCACATATCAAACAATCTCAATTTCAATCCATAATTCTCATCATCCAAACACACATACAACATATAATAAATTTTTCTACATAAGTATTTATCCAATCAAAGCTAAAGTTGGATTTACTTACCTTGAATTTGAGCAATTCCAACACTATAATCTCTCTTTGGTAGAATTCCCTTTCCTCTTAAACCCTAAGCATATAAAACCATAAGAATTCAACTTTAAAATTTAATCTCACATATTGGTGTAAGAATCTTACCTTTGGATGCTTAGGATTGAAAATCTATCAAAATCTAGCCGAAATCCTATGAATTTCCTTGAAAATTTAGTGAAGAAATTTGAAAGAATTTGGGATGAAGGTGGCGTGAACTATGGATGAAGTGGCTAGGGTTTCTCTTCTTGAACTCTTATTACTACATAATAATATATATAGTTTCCCATTTTACCGTTGCACTTTTTAAAAATTCCATCTATGTCCCTTAGTCAATTACAAGAATGCCGTCATTTTTATTAACTTCTCCATGTTATTCTACTTCTTTTCACTCCCCACTTTTTCAACTAATTATGAGTGAAATGACCATTTTACCCCTAATGAAGTTTTAAGGAATTTGCTTCACACTTGTTTAATATAACTTTAACAAAATTCAACTAAGGGTATTAGGGCATAAACAAAGCTATGTACCTTGATGTGGGCGTTACAATGTAAGTGTTCTAGATCTTTGTATGGGTTTTTATTTTATGCAAATCAGTTTTATCGTTTTAAGTTTATGCATGTAAACAATATAATCTATGCTTGGATTTTGGGATGTGTAAGTGATCTTTTCATTTTAAAATACATTTTTTCGCTACGCGAAGATGGTCACTTGCCAACACTATTAAACACGATTAGACATCAACAACGATCAAAGATCAAGAGATAGTCAAGATTAGCTAGTGGTGTATAGCCTAACCTTGACTCATACAACCATTCAACCGTAAATCAAAGGCAATCATGCAATAATAATGACTAATCAACTCAATAAACATAAATGAACAATACTAAGATACCATTGGATCAATTAAACATTCGACTAAACAGTAAACATAAAGTAGTCTAATTAGATTACATTTGATACACTAGGAAAGAGTTTAGCTACTCATAAATATAAGAAAAAAAAACCTTGATCTCATCCTTAAACATTTGGATGCAAAATCCACTCAAGATGATCAAGGTTTAGCTTTACACAATCAATCACTCTCTCCCAAGCCTCAAAAGTTGAAAAAGTGCTTATATGACCTAATAATTATGAATGGCTTGTTTGCCTAAGCAAAGGTTTGAAATGGGCTAAATGGGATCTTAGTCCACTAGGAAAGGCAACGGACTTTCTCGAGTTAATAATGAAGGCTATTGGCTTGAGGAAAATAGTGGGAGCAATTTTTAATAAAAGACCTTATTAAATATTAATAAACATTATAATGACTTTTACTTTTCTACATTTGTACATTCACTAAATGAGCAATATCAACCTGCGATCGATAATAAAAAAGGAAAACAAGTCGAATGGATCCATTTCTCAGACTAGTATCGAAATCTTTGGATTAAACTGAAGTCTGAAAAGAAATTGTATATCATTGACAAGCCTTATATGGCTGAGCCTGATCCTAATACCACTCAGGAAGTTAATGACACTTACCAAAAGTTCCTTGATGATGGTGATAATGTTCAATGCATTATGCTAGCATTGATGACACCTGAGCTGCAAAAGCAGCATGAGAATATGGACGCTACTGCCATGATTCTACGCCTCAAGGAGCTTTTCAAAGGAAATGCTCATCATGAGAGGTTTAAGGTGTCGAGCGCATTATTTAAGAGTTGTGTGTCTAAGGGAGCCCAAGTTGGTCCTCATGTGCTCAAGATGATTGGGTACGTAGAGAAGCTTGAGACTTTGGGGTTTGGTGTGGATGCAGACTTACAAGTGGATTTAATTCTATAGTCACTACCTGATTCCTTTTCACCATTCATATGGTGAAATCCCAATTGAAACTTCTAAACATGCTTAGGACTACGGAGCAGGACACGAAAAAGTCCAAGCCTATTATACTGTTGCTACTAGTAAAGGAAAGGGTAAGGGTAAGGGTAAGGGCAAGGGCAAGGGCAAGGGCAAGGGCAAGGGAAAGGCCAAGGCCAATCTCAAGCCCAAACCCAAGCCCAAAGGATAGGATGCTCTCAAGCCTTAGGGTGGTGTTGGGAAAGGTGGGAAGGTAGTCTGCTTCTATTATGGCAAGCTTGGCCATTGGAGGAAACACTACAAGGCTTTCCTTGCAGACAAGAAGAAGTCAAACGCTTTGACTTCAGGTATGTACATGATTGAGATTAACTTCTCTTTTCAACATCTTGGGTCATTGACACAGGATGTGGTATTCACATTTGTACTAATGTGTAGGGACAAAGGTAGAGTAGATTGCTCGCCAAGGGAGAAATGGACCTACAAGTTGGATATGGAGCACATGTGGTTGTATTAGCTATAGGGACTTATTGTTTAACTTTGCCTATGGGCTTATTATTAGAACTCAAAGATTGTTATTTTGTACTTGCGATTTCTAGAAACATTATTTCAGTATCCGCTTTGGATAATATAGGATATCATTTTGAGATTTCTAATGGATTGTTGTCCTTTAGTTTGAATGGTATTCTATTTGGAATGGCAAGGTTATATAGCAGATTATATGTTCTTGATCTAAACAATAAATATATTCTCAATGTTGAAACTAAGAAAGCTAAACATAGTAATCAAAACCAAACATACCTCTGGCATTGTAGATTGGGTCATGTTAATCAGACCCGCATTGCAAAACTTCAAAGGGATGAAGTTTTGGACCCTTTTGACTTCTAGTCATTTGAGGTATGTGAGTCATGCCTTTTAGGCAAGATGACCAAGTCTCCTTTCACAGGATAAAGTGATAGGGCTACTGAACTGTTAGACATCCATAGTGATGTATGTGGTCCACTAATAGATGAAGCCAGAGGTGGATATTCATACTTCATCACCTTATTGATGATTTCAGTAAATATGGTTATCTCTATCTTATAAGGCATAAGTCTCAGCTCTTTGATAAATTCAAAGAATTCAGGAATGAAGTACTAAATATGTTGGGCAAAAGTATTAAAGCTCCTTGGTCGGATCAAGGAGGTGAATACTTGAGCTCAGGGTTTTCTGAATACCTAAAAGAATCTGGGATAGTATCACAACTCACCCCTCCATATACACCCCAACACAATGGAGTGTCTAAGAGGAGGAATGGGACCTTACTTGACATGGTTAGGCCCATGATGAGTTTTAGTGATCTACCTGTATCATTATGAGGTTATGCCCTAAAGACTGCGACTCATGTATTGAACCGTGTGCCATCAAAGTCTATAGATAAGACTTCATATGAACTATAGAGTGGACGAAAGCCCAACTTCTCTTATCTAAGGATTTGGGGTTGTGAAGCTTATGTCAAGAAATTGACTTCGAACAAGCTGGCCTAAAATCTTACAAATGTATATTTGTGGGGTATTCTAAGGAGACCAAAAGATACAATTTCTACCATCCAGAAGAGTGCAAAATTTTTGTCACTCGTACTAGCGTCTTCTTAGAGCAAGATTTTTTCTTAAGAAGTACTAGTGGGAGAAAAATAGAACTTGATGATGTTCTAGAACCGCAAGATGCATTAGATGAAGGATGGAAGGATGTGCCATAGGAAGTGGTTGAACATCATAAGGACATTACTTCACACTCTATGGATCAAAGTGAACCACCTCAAGTAGCACAAGAGCTACGTAGGTCTAGAAGAGTACACCATGAGCCTGAGAGATATGGTTTTCTCGTGACTCAACATAGTGACATACTAGTTGATAGGAATGCAAAATGTCATATTTAACCCCCTTAATGTTTATTCTTTTATATGTATTTGTTTCCTAATTGTACTCATTATTACTTTATTTTGGTTTAGGAAGCAAATGGAGGTGTTAATTGAAAAACGGAATTAATTAGGGGAATTCGGACAGTTTCGCCACTGCTTCGTATTCTGGGCATAATTCTCTCATCCGAGCTCCGATTGAGATGATTCAAAATGCTGTGGAACGCTAAGAAAGATATCTACAACTTTCATGTTTTGAGTTTTTAGAGATACTGGCTGAATAAAGGTTGTAATTGAGCTTGAAGTTGACGCACCTGCATTGCCGACGTCCTGGAGCGTTCTGACTTGTTATGCAAGTCAGTCTATTATTGCACGTTTTGAAGACATACATGCTGCACGAAAATTACAGCTGGAAACACCACTTTCCTATTTTATTAGGACTCTATTTTATTTTATTTCCAATTAGAATTAAATTAGGATTAATGTTATTTTAGGATAGGAGAATATTTCTTTTAGGAGATTGAGTGGGATTCAAACACTTAAATTGGATTTGAAAAAGGAGATCAGATTAGGTTTGGAGGGACCACGCCTCTCTCTTCTCTTCTCTGGAATTTTTCTTTCTTTTTGAGTTTTTGGTTGATGGCCATGAGCGGCTAAAACTTTTGTAACTTGGTCGTCGGAAACGGAGACCTCGGAATCAACCAACTGTGAGATCTAATCTATGTTATTTTAGTGTTCAATTTTCGTGTTTGAGTATTGAATGTTATTCTGTGCATATTTTCATGATTGATGCATTTAATTACTAGGAGGCCTACTAGTGTATTATTTGTTGAAATCTACTGCTAAGTTTGATATCAAATCCGTAATTGTTTGATCCCTCCAACTTGTGAAGCAATTAGGGTTAGTAATTTGCTGCGTCAGGAATTAGTAACCTTACGAAGAACATTCAACTAAATTAAATACAACCGCTTGTGTTTGTGTTGTTTAGCTTCATCGATCTCTCTAATTCTTAAGGCTGCCACTAGATTAAATCTTGAGCGCTTGTCTAGGGTTGTTTAGGGGTAAGATTAATTAGGATCGCTTGTTTCCTGATTAATTACAATTAAGGAGAGATAGGAAATTAGTTCCAACGGTGAATATTCAATGTGTGAATTGATTATCTTTGCATCAATGATCAGTAGTAAGATTCCGATGGTGGATGTTGAAAGAGACCAAGTTCGTCATTTTGATTGAATTCGAATTAAATTGTTTTTGTTTTTGCTAAGATTGTTTTCTGTTTTTACACAAACCCCCCAGCTTTTTTCACATCAAAGAAAATTCGGCTAGACACTCTTCGTGGGATCGACCCTTGCTTACCTTATTTACAGTTCAGTAATTAGGTTCGGAAGGTTTTAATTCTGGGTGCCTACGACAGCACGCCACCAGTCTAGTAAGACAATGAACCCAGAACCTACGAAGACGTTATATATGATCTAGATTCCGTTAAATGGCTTGAAGCCATGAAATTTGAGATGGACTCTATGTACCAGAACCAAGTATGGTCTCTGATGGATCCACCTAAAGGGGTAAAACCCATAAGGTGTAAATGGGTCCTCAAGAAGAAGATTGGCATGGATGGCAAGGTGTATACTTATAAGGCACGATTAGTTGCCAAAGGTTTCAAACAAATTCATGGTGTTCACTATGATGAAACCTTTTCACCGGTCGCCATGATTAAATCTATCTGGATTATACTTGTGATTGCTACGTATCATGACTATGAGATTTGGCAAATGGATGTCAAAATAGCTTTCCTGAATGGAAATCTTGAAGAGGATGTGTATATGACACAACCTGATGGTTTCGTTTTTGATAGACAAGCTAATAAGATATGCAAGTTGTAGAGGTCCATTTATGGACTCAGGAAAGCTTTAAGGAGTTGGAACACTCGTTTTGATGAAGCCATAAAAGAATTTGGTTTTATCAAGAATGTAGATAAGCCCTATGTTTACAAGAAAGTAATGGGAGCGCAATGGCATTTTGGTATTGTATGTCGATGACATACTTCTGATCAGGAATGATATACCAAACTTGCTGTTGGTAAAGACTTGGTTATCCAAGTGCTTCTCCTTGAAGGACTTAAGTGAAACAGCCTATATCCTTGGAATAAAGATCTACCAAGATAGATCGTGTAGGTTACTTTGCCTAAGTCAGAGTACATATATAGACAAGGTATCGAAGAGATTCAGTATGGAAGAATCCAAGAAGGGATTTCTTCCAATGTCACATGGTGTATATCGCTCTAAAGATGTGTCCTAAAACACACAATGAGACAAATAGAATGAAGACGATCCCATATGGGTCAGCAATTGGATCCATCATGTATGCCATGTTGTGTACTCGGATTGATGTCTCGTGTGTTTTAAGCACTTGTAGTAGATATCAATCAGACCAAGGTGAGCGTCACCAAATAGCTTTCAAGAACATCCTTAAGTACCTAAAAAGGAGTAAGGATATGTTCTTGGTTTATAGAGGGGAAGATAAGCTCACTGTAAGAGGATACAATGATGCTAGTTTCCAAACGGATAAAGATGATTATCACTCGCAATCTGGGTTTGTATTTTGTCTTGATGGGGTTGTAGTGAGCTGGAAGAGCTCCAAGCAAAGCACTGTAGCAGACTCTACAATGGAGCCTAAGTATATCGCATTATCCGATGCGGCCAAAGAGGTAGTCTAGATTAAAAAGTTCATCACCAAACTTGGTATGGTCTCCACGATTGTTGATCTAATAGATGTCTATTGCGACAACAATTGAGCAATAGCTCAAGCAAAGGAACCACGGTCTCACCAGAAGTCCAAACACATACTTCAAAGATTTCATCTCATCAGAGAAATGGTTGAGAGGAAAGAAGTGTAGATTAGTAAAGTGCAAACTGATGACAATCTCGTTGATCCACTGACGAAGCAGAAGCATGAAAAACACTTAAGGTCATTCGATATTAAATAAATGAATGATTGGCTATAGTGCAAGTAGGAGATTGTTAGAGTAGGTGCCCTAGAGCCAATCAATTATTATAAAATTGACTTTTTGTAATAATTTTTATTTATCAATAAAAGGCATATTCTTCTATATTGTGTACATCATAATTGTGTGTATTGATATATGTCCTTAGGATGGTTGAACCGTGACGTGGGTATCAAGTGTTTCAAATCTTGATAGTGAGAACCCTATGATCATATATGGTGGCCATTCTAGAATGTCCGCCCTAGTATTATTCTAACCAAGGACATATATAATACGGTAAAGCTATCATAGTGTTGAACAACCCTGTCGAAAGACAGTGACTAATCTCACTTGTCAAGGTTGTTTACCAACAAACTGTGCAATGCATGGGTGCTTACTGGAGGCAAGTTCACTGGACAGACCCACCAGAGGATTCCATATGGATGGTAACCCTAGTGTCTATAGAATAAATCCTCTAACGGATGGTGGTGCATGTGATCCTTAGACTTGAGATCATTAGATTGCCTTGTGTACCAATTGGTGTAGTTTGACACTAGCCCAATGTAGTTCTATTCAGAACTATCAGAACGGTAGTGATTGGCTCCATCGAGAAGTGTACCGAGACTATAGTGGATCGACAAAGGATTCATCGCTCCTAGGTATGGGAGAAGTTATCTCACTGCGCAATTCAGTAAATGGCAATGACACTAAATCTAAGGCCACAATAGGATTGAGTTATTGCTCAATCCAATTTATTATTCCGGTCATTGGTCTAGTAATTGAATATAAAGATATCGAGGATATCTGAGGTTGACACTATTTTTGTACCTCAACCTTGATGGGATAATAAATGATGAAAAGATTTGATTACACAGTACTGTATCGTTGATACGTAGCTATTTCGCTAAATCTGAATCTATCGGGTGGCCACGATGCCTTGCTAGGGGCCAATCTTGGTCTGTGTGTAGTGAGATGATTGATTGGTGTCAATCCCGATACGACTCATTGCCGATATGATAAGGAGCCTATGAGTCACACACTTAGAAGATAATTTAAGGATCAAAATGTGAAAGAGATATTTTCGTCCTTCAAGACGAAAGGGTATTTTGGTAATCTCATAGTACAATTAAATTTGCTAAGGTTATTGCCTGTATTTAATTTTAATATTAAAATTAAAATTAGTGAGATTATATTTAAATATATGTGCGCACATATGTAAATGGATTATTGTTATTATTTAATGTTAATATATTAATTAATTTTAATAATAATAATTATTTAAAATTAAAATGCCATAGAGAGGGTGTTTGGTTGCAAGGATGGATTAACATGAGAATCCATGGCTATTCTGTTGGCAAGTGACTGTCTTCGTGCAACAAAAAAATGTATTTTAAAACGAAAAGATCACTTACACATCCCAAAATCCAGGCACAAATTATATTGTTTACATGCATAAACTTAAAACGTATAAAACTGATTTGCGTAAAATGAAAACCCATACAACGATCTAGAACACTTACGCACGTTTGGAGGCTCCTCCAAATATCTTTGGATTTGATTTCGCTACTCAATTCAATGAAGAAAAGCACTCACGTTGTCCACACGAAGACAATCCATAGAACCCTTGACTATTTTGCTAGAATAACCAAGGGCTTCAAGAATCAAGGAAGACCAAGAAAATAATTCTTCCTTTTCACTAAAGAGTGAGAACGTGAGAGAGAGAGAGAGCTTTTGAGTGGCTAGGGCTTTTTTAATTGAATGAATCAATGAATCAATTTATTTTTCATTTTAGGTTGCACTTATATAGTGCAACAATTAAAAATCCTATTCTACTTACGAAGAGCCATGGGCTTCAACCCTAGTTCACCATTGCAACCAAACACCATTTAATTGGTATTTTAAAATTTTTAATTAATGATTATTACAATTAAAATCAATTAATATATATACAATAATATATTAACATTAAATTATTAATAATAATCCATTTAAATACATGCGCACATATATTTAAATATAATCTCAATAATTTTAATTTTAATATTAAAATTAAATACAAGCAATAACCTCAGCAAATTTAATTGCACTGTGAGATTACCAAAATACCCGTTCATCCTAAAAGACGAAAATACCCCTCTCATAGACCGATTCTTAAATTGTCTTCTAAGTGTGTGACTCATAGGCTCCTCATCATATCGGCTGTGAGTAGTATCGTGATTAACTCCAATTAATCGTCTCACTACACACAGACCAAGATTGGCTCATAGCAAGGCATCATGGCCACTCGATAGACTCGGATTCTGTGAAATCGCAGCATGTCAACGATATTGTTACCCTGCAATCAAATTCTTTCATCATCCGTTATCTCATCAAGGCGGAGGTACAGAAATAGTGTCAACCTCAGATATCCTCGATATCTTTGTATTCAATTACTGGACCAATGACCGGAATAACAAATTAGATTGAGCAACAACTCGATCCCATTGTGGCCGTAACTTTAGTGTCATTGCCATTCACTGAATTGCGCCGTCAAATAACTTCTCCCGTACCTGGGAGTGATGAATCCTTTGTTGATCTACCATAGTCTTGATATACTTCTCAATGCAGTTAGTCACTACCGTATTGATAGCTCTGAATAGAACTACGTTAGGCTAGTATCAAACTACACCAATCGATGCACAAGGCGCTCTGGTGATCTTAAGTCTAAGGATCACATGCACCACCATTTGTTAGAGGATTTATTCTATAAACACTGGGGTTACCATCTATATGGAATCTTCTAGTGGGTCTGTCTAGTGAACTTGCCTACAACAAGCACCCATGTGTCACACCAGGTTGACGACAAAGAACCTTGAAAAGTGAGATCAGTCACTATATTTCGACAGGGTTGTTCAACACTATGATAGCCTTACTGTATTATTTATGTCCTTGGTTAGAATAATACTAGGGCTACGAACATTTCTAGAATGGCCACAATATGTGATCATAGGGTTCTCACTATCAAGATTTGAAACACTTGATACCCTCGTCACAGTTCTACTATCCTAAGGACATATATCAATGCACGCAATTATGATTTATATGATATAGAAGAAAATTGTCTTTTATTGATTAATAAACATTATTACAAAGAGTCAATTTTACAATAATTGATTGGCTCTAGGGCACCAACTCTAACATATTCCTAATAGGATTAGGGTTTTAATTAAGTGACACTATATAAGTGAAACTTAAATTAAAACATGATTAATAATTCATTCATTAAATTAAAAGAAACCTTAGCCACCCTCTCTCTCTCTCTCTCATGATTTTTTCATTGATTGAAGAGAAGAAATTTTTCTCATCTTGGTTCTTTGATTCTTGATACTTGAAGCCTTTTATTGTTCTAGCAAAACAATACAAAGGTTCTACAGATTATCTTCGTGTAGATGACGTGAGTGCGATTCTACATTAAATCAGAAAGTGAAATCAAATTAGAGACATTTGAAGGAGCCTCCAAACGTACGTAACTATTCTAATCCTTGTATGGATTTGCTTTTACACTAATTTTGTTTTAGCATGTAAAATGCTATAATCGTTTCCCGAATTTTGGGTTTTTGAGTAATGATCGATTCGATTTTAAAATATTTTATTGTGTTCTTCTGATGCGCAAATCTGATCATTTACTTACACAATCATGGCCTGTGTGTAATGAGACAATTAATAGGGTGTTGATTACGATATTGCTCACTATCGACATGATGAGAAGCCTACGGGTCACACATTTAAAGGGAAATATAAAGAAGAGAACGAGTGAGGGGAATTTTTGTCATTTATTAGCAAAGGGGTATTTTGGTAAATCTTATAGAGCAATTAAATTTGTTGTAAAGGTTGTGTTAGTAACTGAGCGGATTCACGCAGTAGAAAAACATAATATTTAAAAGGAATTGATCAATTACACGAACCAAGATCTGAGTACAGATTATAACGTTTTCATGCATAAACTAAAACATAAAATAAAATGGTATAGAAACAAATCCATACAAGGATTTAGTTCATACCAACGTTTGGAGGCTCCTCCGAATATCTCTGACTTCTGACACGAACATTGTTCACCGACTACTGTTCACCGATTGTTCACTAGATACTGTTCACCAACACTGTTCACGTGATTCTTCACTAATCGATCTAATGTAGGATTGCACTCACGAAAGTCCACACGAAGATAATCCGTAGAACCCTTGATTATTTTGCCAGAGCAATCAAAGGCTTCAAGAATCAAAGAAGAAGAACAAGAAAAATTTTCTTCTTCATTCAAGAGTGTAACGTGAGAGAGAGAGAGAGATAGGGTGGCTAGGTGTAACAACCACTTTCTACTCAAATACTCATATGATTTATATAAGAAAATACATATAAAATAGCATAAGAAAATTGGGCCCAAAAGTTTCTTTTTTATTAAACATATATATATGCTTTACAAACATATACATTTTTACAAAAAAATATAATATGTACAAAAGTCGTCAAAAACATGGTGGACAGTGTAATCGCTTCCCCTCGCGCGTCGACGTCCATCTGACTGCATCCTCACCTGGATCCTGCAAACATAGGAAATAACAGGGTGAGCACTAAAACAATGCTCAGTAAGTAAATCCTCTATCCGTCTAACCCCGTAACTCTCAGTCTAATTCTTTCCTTACAACTTCTCATTCAATTTCTCTTTGGTACTTCTCTCTCTTTTTCTCTTTCTTAGAACTCTTTTCTATTAACTCTCTTTAGTAAGTCATGGCCCCATCTTACCGGGGGCACGGTTGGGACTCGCTCCCACTCTACGTGACCTCTACTCGTTCTAGCCGATCGGACTCAGTTATGCATGGATTCGGAACCCTTGGCCATGTGAGTGTATAATCTCTCTCTCGGGTACTCGGGTATAGCCCTTATCCGCATGCACTCTCACAGGCTACACCACTTCTCTTTCTCATACTCATGTCGCTCTCTCAATGCGGCGTACATGCGGGAATACTCTACCCATTACTCACGGGTTCCCCATCGCACAACCTACTCTATTCTCTTTCTCTTAGCTCTTAAAGTAGCTTATACTCAAATTCTCTACTATGTCTCAAGCTACTTCTTAAGTGCATAAAAAAAATAAGCGTATGGATAGCTCATGCTCACTAATGCACTTATGAAATGGACGTTTGTGTTGTGAGTCAAGTCTCTTGTTTCTCTTATTCAATTTTTGTCATTTGTTGTTTTGTGCTTTTGAACGTTTGTGTTTTTCTTTTATCTTGTTTTGTACCTAATGCTCGGGGACGAGCATGTCCCTAGTTTGGGGGTGTTTGATAATCCGAGGATTATACTAGTTTATTTAAGCTTTTAGGTCGGATTTTTGATACTTCTTAGTTCATTTATGCCTGAACTGCTACTCAATTCCTTACATTTCGTGTTTTAGGTTAAAATGGACATTTTGAGCGAATAAAGATAGATTTGCAATTTCTGGACTCAGAAGCAAGCAGATCTCAGAAGTTGGGAGAGTTTTGAAGCGGAGTCAACCACGATGAAGCTTGTTCCCAAGGGAGAGCACCAAAGATCAAAGATTCAAGCAAAGAAGCAAGCGGAGGGCAATTCTGTAATTTTAGAATTCTTTAGGAAGCTTCGCCGCGGTGAAGGTAATGAGTCAATCACGCACCAGATTTAGCTTGTTTTGTCACCGCAGCGAGATTCCTTCTTCGCCGGGGCGAAGTCTGCATTTTCTAGTTTTTGTAAAACGCATAGTTTCGTTTTTAGGCTAAGTTTTAGGATTTTGGGCGAGGTATAAAAGAAATACTTAGTCTTTTTGTTTAGGTTGTTCGTTTTGAGATAGACAACAGTTTTTACATATTCTTAAATTGAATTTGAGTGACTTTTTATTAAACAAAGTGTGAAGATTCGAGGTGAAACCAGTGGATTCGTCAATTAGGGAGATTCTTTTCCTTTTCTCTTGTTTCCATGATGTTGAACTTGGAATTTTTTGTTTCTTTTAATTGTACTATTGATTTAGACATGAACTAACCTAATTTGGGTTAGGGTTTTGATTGTAGTTTGGAATTTCATGGGTTAATTGATTGAATGATTTTATTTTCATATGAACTTGATAAATTGTGTGAATACTCTGAATTTACTATTTATATGTGATGAACATGATGAGATTGAGAAATGAATCATGTTAGGCTTCTTGGGTATTCACCATTGTAGTATTGGATGCTAGAGATAGATTCAAGAACCAATGAAATCAATATAGGATTCTTGTGCTTAATGAGCTCAGTTTTATTAACTTTCAATTTGTTAGGTGCGGAAGGTTAATAGGGAAGAGTAGGAAAACATAGCCTAAGAAGGTATGTTGGACACTTTAGAGAGTTTGATTTACAATCAATGCATGTCAATATGAATTTAGTTTAATTCTTTAAGTTTAACCCAGAGAGTCCGAATGAAGTCAAAACCCTACCCGTTTGTTTGAATTGATTTTATCCATACTTTAAATCTTGCTTTCATAGTTTACTTTTATTTCAGTAAAATTTTGTTTTAGTTATAGTTTAAATTGCTCCCTTTAATCCAAAAGAATTCGATTGCTTCAACTTGAAAATAGTAGAAAACTTAGTGCTTAGCAACAATCCTCGTGGGAACGATACTCACTCATCACTCTATTACTTGTGTGACTAGTATATTTGCTACATTTGCATGTTGTAGGAAACACGCATCACGAGCAAATCCCTCCTTAATTCCTTGCGATTGTCTTTGTGTGGACTACATCGGTTCGATCCTACACTTGGATCGGTAGCAAAAACATTCAAGGACAAAGTTGGTGTAGCCTCCAAACGTGCGTAAGATTATTGAACCTTGAATCTGATTTTCTGCAGATTTAATTTATATATTGTATAAACTGTGATATTATACCCAGATCTTGGTTCTAAGGAACGATCCATGTCATTTATTTTTTTGTTTTCTGCTGCGTAAGTGGGTCGTTCACTAACAAATTGATTGGCTCTAGGGCATCTACTCTAAGAACAAGCATATGTAGCAAGTGCACTAGTCGCAAAAAGTAATAAAGTGATAAGTAGAGTATCGTTCCCATGAGGATAGTATTTATTACTAAGTACCGATTTCTCTAGTTTAAGTCTTAATTGAACCAACAATTAATTGGATTGATGGAAAATTAACAAATTGAATACAAATAAACAAAATATAAATGAATGATAATGAAATTAAAGCAAAACCCAACAACTTAACTAATTAAACAATGCTAAAAAATGTTAGGGTGTTGATTTCACCTAGATATGCTAACCCAAATCATAGAATCTATTGCCCAAGTTCTAATTCCTTGATTGAAAATTGAATTTCCTAAATTGTAAAACATACCTTCTCAAGCTATATTTTCCTACTTATCCCTATTAAGCTTCTGCACCCAACAAAATGAAGATTAATAGTTCAAAGTCTTTTAAGCTTTATGGAATTCTATCTAGATTTCATAAATCACGTTTATCTATCTCTAGTTTTCGCTTAGTCTATAGTATTTATCCCAGGAGGCACAATTAGAAATCCCTTCTCAGTCTCATTGTGAACAACATACATTTGAATGGTGATCAAGCATCCAAAAGTCATTAAACAAAGGGATAAACACTCAATCATGAAATTAAAACTCAAAGTAAATCAATTCATATACATTTGAATCATTGTATCAAGGTTACATCAAACCCTAGCTAAAAAATTCAGTTCATACTCAAAAACAAAACAAAAAAATAACAAAAACAAACTGAATCAAGGCTTATCATTGAAAAACAAGCAAAAGATGGAGAAATCTTCTCTAATTTGAAGCCCAAATCTTCAATAATCTTCTCCTTCCAAGAGTTGCCTTCCAAATGACAAACCAAAACCCTTTTCCCTTCCTTTTCATCCTAATTTATACCTCTTTCACTTAAGGATAAAGCCCTAGCAAGCCAAAACGCGTCGTTTTATTTTTTACATTTGATGCATTTTCGCTGCAGCAAAATTTTTCTTTGCCACGGCCAGAATATTTCGGGTCAAATTTGAACATGATAGAATCTGAATCTGGAAAAGTGGTAAACATATGAATTGTATAAATTTCACTCATCTTTCTAATAGTTCAATAATCAGCCCAATCAAAGGTCTACATCTCATGTTATGGCCAAAATACTGAAGCACATCCAAAGATGTTTTTCTTCAGTTCCCAACATACTGTTCACGACTTCAAGCGAAGTTTTGACCCTCGTCCAGTCAAAATTAGGAAATATCGAAAAGATGAAAGTTGTAGCTCTACGTCTTAGATTTCCAAATCTTCTAAATTCTGATCATTCCGAGTTTCCAAGCTCAAGTTATACAATTTACGCTCAAAACTGTCATTTATGCTCAAAATCATCGTTTAGGCCTACAAAGAAAAATTAGTAGAATTAGGTAGCTATTATGATCCAAATTGTATGAGAAGTATCCTAAATGTTATCAAAATTCAATGAAAAATCATAGGGAAAAATAGGATTATCAATTAGACATTGTTGAGGAAATGATTTAGGCATTTTTCGGAATGTTTGAGCCTTTCTGGCCAACCCATGAATGAATTGTCTCTAGTCATTTCACTTTATTTTTCTTGCAACTAAATTGAACAACCCCTATACTTTAAACACTTTATCATACGCTTTAGGAGAACTCTGGACCTTGTGTATAGTATAAAAGAGCTTTAGAGGTGTGTGAATAAGTGATGGATTGAAAAGTTCAAGTTTGGGGGTTGTAAGAGGGCAGTAAGAAGTGACCCCAATAGTGTTGTAAATATATTTGTTTTTTTTTTCTAATCTAAAAAAAAAAAAAAAAATCTGTATATAGTTTTAATTAATGTTCTTAATTTACTTATGCTTTTTCTATACAAAAATAAGAAATGCATAAGTTTGGGGGTTGAGAAAAAGGGTTGATATTTTTTTGTTGGTGATTGAGAAAGAAAAAGGGATCGATGTAGCTCTTGGTATTTGCATGAGGAAAATCGAGTTCTCCTACTTTGTTTTCCTATTCTTTCTTTGAAGCCTACTACCCAAGCCTAACGTTGCAAGCTTACAAAGACCTTTTGATCCTTAGCGATGTCTAGTCTACATTAGCGGAGAGTAGTTCAATAATTAGGCTTATGGAGTCTACTACCATTTGATAAACGTTGCATTTCTGCATAAAATAATCTAGGAAGTTGGAAGGTAGATTGAAGTGGAGATTACCTACTGAGAGGACCAATAGAGAAAGATAGTCAATTCAATTTATGACTTTTTAGAGTGCTAAGCATTTTCTTGTAATAATGTATCAACAAATTTTTAGACTTGTTTCTGCAATCAATTCTAGGCACTTCTTTTATGTTTGGTTTTAATTTTCCTTTGTTACTTAAGTTTTATGTTGTTTTTCTTTTGTTGCATTTTGTTTTTGATGCTCGGGGACGAGCATGCCTTAAGTTTGGGGGGATTTGATAATCCTAGGATTATACTATTTCCTATTTGACTTTTCTAGGATTTTCAGGTACTTCTTTTGAATTTTGTGCCTGAATTGTTACTTAATTCTACATATTTTATGTTTCAAGTCAAAACATGTAGTTAGAGTGAAACAGAGCAAAAATGAGTTCATGGATCCGGAATTAAGCACGTTTAAGAAGATCGGGGAAATTTTGTAACACCTACTGAAAACTAGTATAATGCATGCAATTAACAATGGAAAATTGGGCCCAAAATGTTTCTTTTCATTACAATTCACATGTCTTTTATACACAAAGGTTACTGTTTACAAAAGTGCATTTTAAAAGACAAAATAGGGGAACAGTGTAGCTATTGCTCCTCGCGCGCCGACGCCCCTCCAACCGCATCAACACCTAGAACCTGCATCCACAAAGGAAAATAACGGGGTGAGCACAAATAATGCTCAGTAAGTAAAACTCTCTAACTGTCTGTCCCCGTGTGTGACTCTTAATTCTTTCCTTTTCTAATTCTGTTTCTATTTCTGTTTCTAATAACATCATGGCCTCATCTTACCGGAGGTACGGCCGGATGGCGTTCACACAGCACCATCTCACTCTCTATGGCTATCGGGTGGAATTCACACAGTACCAACCCGTTCTTAGTGACTACCGAGTGAGGATCACAAAGCACCAACTCGGTTCCTCCTAACTATCGGGTGGAGATCACCTAGCACCTACCCGTTCCTCATGAATTTTGGGTAACGATCACCAAGCATTTACCCGTCTCTAGTCACTATCGGGTGATGATCACAAAGCATCAACCCGCTTCTACTAACTGTTGGATGATGATCACAAAGCATCAACCCACTTATCTAATAACTAATCGGATAGTGATCACAAAGCATCTACCCCATTTCTATTACTCATTGGGTGACGATCACAAAGCATCGACCCATCTCTAAGGGCTATTCGGATGATGATCACAAAGCATCAATCCGATTCCCATAACGGTCGGGTGATGATCACAAAGCATCATCCCAACTATACTACTCTTCTAACTCATTCTATTGTAGCATTTTTCAATGCTCTCTACCCTTAGAGTAATTTTACCCACTAAGCTCTCTACTCATAGGGTATTTCTATACACAAAGTTTCCTACTCTTTCTTAGGTCACTTGTCAATGCATATAACAATGCACATGGATGATTCATCTCTACTAATGCACTTGTGAAATGCCAACATGCAATGTTGCAAGAATTAAGGTTCATTACTCACACTCAAACCTCTATTAGGCATTTCATCAAACAACTCATGTGCACTATAAAACTCTATCATAGCCATGAATCTAAAACTTTTCCTAACCATCCAAAATGGGGAAAAACCCCTTCACAAAGCCATAATAACCTGTCAAATAAAACACTTCCAAAAAGGGTTTCATAACACCCCTTCAAATCCATCTCAACTACCTTGCCAATCCAACAACCCATTTCTCATATTTACAAGGTATTAACATTCACAAAGCATAGAAATCTCTATTCATACATCCATACATGGCATATCACATGTATTTCACATACATACATCATTTCTATCAAAACCCTAATCAAGAAATTTCATAAATCTCAACTTGGGTTGGGTTTTACTTACTTGCTATGGAGAGACTTCACCAAATCTTCTTTCCACTTGGTTTTCTTGACTATTCTCTCTACTCTTAACCAAAAGAATGAAAACCCTCAAAAACCAAAATGAACTAAAATCTACAAATCACACAACTTAAGGAGAAATCCTTACCTTAGGAAGCCTTAGGTTGCTTTCTATACCCCAAATCACTTCAAAATCCCTTGGAAATCCTTGATCAAAAGAAAAGAGAAGTTGAGAGGAGAAGAATGAAGGGTTGCGTTTTTGGAGAAGAAGAAGAAGGGTTTCTTTGATTCTAATTCCTTTTAATGAAATATAAACACAATCATTCCCATTTTGCCCTTACTCTTCTTTGGGAATTCCATCTATATCCTTTGATTCATTACAAACTCACCCCCATATCAACACATTCTCCATGAAAAATCCTTACAATTAACTCCCCACTTTTCCTGCTAATTAGGGGTAGAAAGGTCAAATTGTCCTTAGGGAAGAAAATGTCTAAAACTCAACCAACATGAAAATTGGCCTGTCGCCGCGGCGAAACCGTCCAGAGAGTTTCACCCTTGGTTTCAACACATCTTCGCCGCGGCGAAGCTTCTTCTTCGCCCCGGCGAAGATTGGTTCACTAAGATTCTTCTATTTTCAACCAACTTCAGGGCAACATTCAATATAACACTCAAACAAACAATAACAACGTACCTCAAGCGGGGCGTTACAAATTTTGAGGTTGATTGGAAGCTCCCTCGAAGCTTGTTCAGATTAAAATCAAGAAGATCGAAGATTCAAGTGAAGAAGCAAGTGGAGGGTAGTTTCATAAATTTAGCAAAGAAAATCAAAAGTTTACCGCAGCAAGAAAGTCTTTGGAATTTCGAACCACTTCATTTCAATTCGATGCTGTGGCGAGAAATTTTCTTCGCCGTGGTGAAAAACTAGAATTTTTGTTTTGTCAAAACGAGGCGTTTTCCTTTTATGGTTTATTGTCCTACGGTTTTAGGGTATTATATAAAGAAAAGTTAGTCCATTTAGGAAGGGGGGTAGACCTTTTTAGAAAGAGTGGAGACGAGAAGAAGATTTGAAGACTTTGGGTTTCCGAATTAGAGAAGATTTCTCACCCTTTTCTTTTGCTACTATGTTGAACTCTATTTTCTTTATGTATTAAGTGTTTGTTTTCGTTTTGATCATGAACTATTTGTTTTCGTTTTGATCATGAACTAACTTGTTATGGGTTAGGGTTGTGATGGATCCTTATTTACAATGATTTAATATATTATATCTTGTTATTTTTGGATTATATTGCATGGATTAAGTGTTTATCTTTGTTCTTAATGCATTTGAATGTTAGTTTTTTTATTCAAATGAGTCTTGAGCATGATAAGACTGAGAAGTGATTCGTGTAAGCTTCTTGAAATAAACACCATAGATTGAGCGAAAACTAGAGATAGACAAACGCGATCTATGAAATCTAGAGAGGATTCTACTTGGTTAAGAACCTTGAACTATTAATCTTCATTTTGTTGGGTGTGTGATAATCATATTTTACACTATGATTTTGCATTGAATTTTGATAGGATTTAGGATACTTTTCATACAATTTGGGCCATAATTGCTACCTAATTCTATTAATTTGTCTTTGTAGGCCTAAATGATGATTTTGAGCATAAATGACAGTTTTGAGCGTAAATTGTGTAACTTGAGCTTGGAAACTTGGAATAACCTGAATTTAGAAGCTTTGGAAAGCTAAGAAGAATAGATACAACTTTCATGTTTTGCGCTTTTCCTAATTCTGACTGGACGAGGGTGAAAACTTGGCTTGAAGTCGTGAAAAATACACTAGGAACTGAAGAAAAAGGTCTTTGGACGTGCTTCAGTATTTCTGGCATAACTTGAGCTTTAGACCTCAGATTGTGCTTATTCTTGAATGACCAGAAATATAATTGAAAGGGCTACAATTTATATGTTAAAAATGTTCCAGATTCAGACTCTATTATGCTCATATTTGGCTCGAAAGTCTTCGCCGCGGCGAAATCTGCATCAGATGTAAAAATAAAACGACGTGTTTTGGCTTGCTAGGGCTTGATCCTTAAGTGAGAGAGGTATAAATTAGAGCGAAAAGAAAGAAAATGGGTCTTGTTTCGTCATTTGGGAGGCAGCTCATGGAAGGAGAAGATTATTAAAGATTTGGGCTTCAAATTAGAGAAGATTTCTCCATCTTTTGCTTGTATTTCAATGATGAATCTTGATTCAGTTTTTTTTTGTTACTTTATTTCGTTTTTGAGTATCAACCGAGTTGTTTAGCTAAGGTTTGATGTAACCTTGGTACAATGATTCAAATTTATATGAATTGATTTACTTTTAGTTTTAATTTCATGATTGAGTGTTTATCTCTTTGCTTAATGACTTTTGGATGCTTGATCACCATTCAAATGTGTGTTGTTCACAATGAGACTGAGAAGTGATTTGTGATTGTGCCTCTTGGGATAAATACCATAGATTAAGCAAACGCTAGAGATAGGTTTGGCGATCTATGAAATCTAGATAGAATTCCATAAAGTTTAAAAGACTTTGAACTATTAATCTTCATTTTGATGGGTGCAGAAGCTTAATAGGGATAAGTAGAGAAAGGTAGCCTGAGAAGGTATGTTTTACAACTTAGGGAATTTGATTTTCAATAAAGGAATTAGAACTTGGGTATTAGATTCTATGAATTGGGTCAGCGTATCTAGGTGAAATCAACACCCTAGCATTTGTTAGCATTGTTTAATTAGTTAAGTTGTTGTGTTTTGCTTTAATTTCATTATCATTCATTTATATTTTGTTAATTTGTATTTAGTTTGTTAATTTTCCATCAATCCAATTTATTGTTTCTTCAATTAGGACTTAAACTAAAGAAATCGGTACTTAGTAACACTATCCTCATGGGAACGATACTCACTCATCACTTTATTACTTTTTGCGACTAGTACACTTGCTACATTTGCATGTTTATGAAATCACGCATCAGTGTGGAAGCTTAATAGGGATAGGTAGGAAAATATAGTTTGAGAAGGTATATTTTACAACCTAGGGTGTCCGATTTGTAATCCTTGCATTAGAATTTTAGAGTAATAGGATTTATAGGTTGGGTTGGAGAAAATTGGTGAAATCAAAACCCTAACATTTTTTCTTGAATTGGTAGTCGTTTGTAGACTACTTAGTTGTGTTAAGATTTAGTTGTTTATTATATTTTGTTTTAATTTAGTTTTAACTCCCACAAATCCAAATTTTTGTGTTCTTCAATTAGTGATAAAATTAGGAAAATTGGTACTTGGTACTCAATCCTCGTGGGAACGATACTCTATTCGTCATTATATTACTTTTTGCAACTAGTGCACTTGCTACATATGCATGTGAATGAATCGCGCATCACTTAGTTGGCATGTTAAGATTGCATGTTATGGACATAATATGTTAATAAAGATAATAAAATGATGAGACCAAAAGCAAATGCAAAAGCAAAACCCTCACAAAAGGATATTAAGTCTATGATTAACACCTTCCAACACCATGGGCCTAGTCAAACCATTGATCGTCGTAACCTTTCTGATCAACAAAGGGTATGAGTCTATCAATGGGATAGCTCGCAATGGAGTTTTTCCTTATTTATGTTGGGCAAGACTTAACTAGTCGTTTGACTTGTTCAATCAATAAAGGTTGAAAACATACTAGAGGCACATGTAAAGAAGTGAAATTTTATAAATGCATAGGATGATATGTAGTATCTACTCTGCGGATCTAAGAGTTGCACTTGAGGTCAATGGTCGGCGCCATTGGATTGTGTAATTGGTTTGTTTGCCCAATTTATATTTAAAGATTAATGGTTGGTGCCATTAGCTGGTATAAATTGAGTTTTGTGGCCTACCTAAATCAACCCATTTTTAACTTGATTCGATCAATGAAAGCTCAAAATGGAATTGATAGGATCTTGGCCCATCAGGAAGACCAACGGGCCTTCTCAAATTTAATAGTAAAGGCTATTAGAACTTGAGTAAAATAGTGGGAGCGTTTAATTAATTAAAAGACCTTGATTAATTAAATAATAACATAACATTAACTCGCTTTATTTTGCACTTGTAGACTCACAAAATGACAACCAACAACCTATCATTGTGATCGATCATCGAAAAAGAAAACAGGCTGGATGGTACTAACTTCAAGGATTGGTATACAAATCTTCGAATTGTACTCAAATCCGAGAAGAAGTT
Organism: Pistacia vera; assembly: GCF_008641045.1. Taxonomy (NCBI): domain Eukaryota; kingdom Viridiplantae; phylum Streptophyta; class Magnoliopsida; order Sapindales; family Anacardiaceae; genus Pistacia; species Pistacia vera. Next base: position 478,891 of record NW_022196375.1, read on the forward strand.
ATAGGTCCATAATGAGCCTATTCAAGAAGCGCTTGGTCTTGAAGCTACACTGGATGAGAGAGAGTGTAAAACTCCTCCCTAGCCGGATATTTCCAAGTATCCCTTGGCCATTGAGAACCTAGAAAAGACAGGCCTAGGAAATGAGTTTGTTTCAAAACCTATACTTTTGTTTGTTTTGTCTTTCTTTTTCCTTTTTAAACATATTATTAAACATCCCATATCTATAAAATGATTCAAGAAATTTAGCTTCCTACTAAGTTAATAACATAAGTATATAATATCATTTACTAAAATCATTTATCCTTTTTCATTCATTTGAAAAGGAAATGGTCATATTAGGTTTATTAAAAACATATTTACTTCAATAACCATAAACCAAAAACCATTTGATGTTATTTTACACCAAAACTCAAAACATAGCAAAAGCATTTCTTCATGGGCATGTCATTCCCCAGTAGCCTCTCCCAACTTCAAGCTTTAGTCCTTACTTGCAAAACATTTTAAAAATTTCAGGGGGTGAGCGCTAATCGCTCAGTAAGGGGATATGGCCATTTATAAACTATTAAGGTTCATTATACAAGCATATTACTCAGGACCTTACATGTAAACCCCGCATTATTATTCCAATGCCTTAAGGTATGAAATTTACTTTTCAAGTAATATTCTTTTTTTGAATGGAAGAGTAAAATGGTCAATTTACATGTATTTCGAGATGTGGCCATTATTAAGTGTAAGGGGTGATGTCATTGAAGAGAAATGAGGGTAGAATGGTCATAAAGTTGATTGATATGGTTAAATGGCGTAAACAGTAACCAAGGGTATAATGGTCTTTTCATACAAAACCATATGATTAAGTGTCCATAAAAGTGCACCAAGGGTAAATTAGTCATTTACCTAGTAGAATTACTTAATGGTTAAGTGTTTTAAAGAAGTCAAATGGCATTAAATGAGTACTTATCTTTATGTTGTGGTAGAAATGACCAAAACGCCCTTATATGAAAAATTTATGCCAAATGACCTTTATATCTAACTTTTATTGACCAATCACATTAGAGTATCAATGGAATGAATATTTACAAGGTTTAAAGAGAGAGTAGTCGGCCTTGGAGACCCCAAATATATCATCTTCTTCTTCATCTCTCAAATCCACCATAAAAGCCACTAATCCAAGCTTTTATTCTCAAATTTTCTTAGGATTTCAAGTTGATTTTCAAAGGAGATCACCATCCACCCTTAAAGAACTTCAATTTCAGGGTTAAAGGTGAGTTTCAAAACCCTAGTTTTTCTGAATTTTTTAGTTAAAAGAGAAATTCATAAGTGGTTGTGTGTGTAAGGTAGAAAGGTGAAACTTTGGAGCCAAGGAGGAGTACCTTTGTGCTTTGAATACTAAGGTAAGGAAAAAATCTCCCTTATGACTATAATTGATAACACCTAGGGTTTATGAAACTTACATTTATTTATGTTAATATGAGTGTGATGCTATGTTTTGGTTATGGATTGTTTAAATGGGTGTGTTGATTGGTGTATGTGTGCATATGGAGGATGATTATGCCAATTAAGAGATTTGTAGTTGGACGATGTTTTGGCACTTTTTGGTTCTGTAAAAAGGGAGGTTTTTATGGCCTTTTATACTTAGAATGATATGGCAAATAATATGAATGTGCAAATGAAGGTGACATGGTTAAAATGAATAGAATTCGGATTTGGCTGTTTTAAGACTTATACTGTACATGCTTCACTGAATCAGTCATAACTGAAGTTATAGAAGTCTGATTGAGTTGATTCTTGAAGTGTTAAAAATTTGAGAAACAGACCTAAAACGTTTATGTTTTAGCCAAAAATAAATTCGAATTAGAAGATAATGGAAAAATTGCTTGAAAGTAACGAACTGTATGGCATCCACCTTCTTAATGGAAATTCCCATTTGTTTCTAATTCTAATAAACCCCTGAATAATCTTACTACTGAAATTCCTTGTATTGTATGAGAAATTGAATGAATTAAGTTAAGAAGTTTAGTAGGAGAATATAGTATGATTGAGCATGGAATATGTTAGTCCATATGTTTGCATTCATAATGGTAATGCATATAGCTTATTTAGTTGTCTTATGAAAAATTTATGAAATGTTAAAGAATGAATTCCATGAGTCTCTTGAGGTATAAACCAAGATCAGAGGAATGGAATTCTTATGGAAACCATGAGTCCTTTGAGGTGACGACCAAGAACAAGGTAATGGTTTAAATGAATCCGATCGGATAACAAAGACTAATGAAACCATCAAGTATAAAGACAAAAGAAATAAGCATGCCATGTACATGAATATTTCATAAGTCATATATGTTCTATGTTATATTATGTATGATTATGTTATGACTTATGTTTATGAGAAAAGTCCAAAGTGTATGATATGTTTTATGAACTTGTTATGTTAAAGAATGAAGGTCATATTTTGTAGGTAGGTAAGGTCCTAAGTAATATACTTGTAAAATGATGTATAATGAACCTTAATAGTTTATAAATGGCCATATTCCTTACTGAGCGATTAGCGCTCACCCCACGAAATGTTTTAAAATGTTTTGCAGGTAAGGATTAAGGCATGAAGCTGGGAGAGGATTCCGAGGGACGCTATGAGCATGAAGGGATGTTTTAATTATGACTTTTGAATGGTTTTGCTAGTATTTAGTGTAGTAATTATGTTTATATCTCATAATGCAGTAAATATGTCCATGTTATTATGGAGTATATATGTTTGTGTTAATAAAAGAAATCAAATTGCTAGTAAATTTTGTAAAAGTGTGTATGTTCTCGTAAGTACTACTATGGATTTCATAATGTACTCCAAGAAAGGAAACTATATTTTTTACTTGTACAATGAACTTAATATAGTTTAGAAATTAAAATGTTTTAAAATAAAAATAGATATATTTTTAAACTACAAGTTTATTCTTTTAATAGGATTTTAAAATAAACTTCTTTCCTAGGCGTGCGTTTTCTAGGTTCTCAATGGCCAAGGGATACTTAGGAAATACTCGGCTAGGGAGGGGTTTTACATTACATACCTACAAGACACGACCTTCATTCATTGATATTATCAAGTTCATAAAACATGTCATACACTTTGGACTTTCCTCATGAACATAAGTCATAACAAAACCATACATAATATAACATAGAACATATATGACTTATGCAATATTAATAAACATGGCATGCCTAATTCTTTTGTCTTTGTACTTGACATTTTCATTAGTCTTTATTATTCGATCGGGTTCATTTGAACCATTACCTTGTTCTTGGTCGTCACCTCAAAGGACTCATGGTTTCCACAAATATTCCATTCCTCTGATCTTGGTTTACACCTTAAGAGACTCATGGAATTCATTCTTTAACATTTCATAAATTTTTCATAAGTCACTAAATAAGCTATATGCATTACCATTATGAATGCAAACATATGGGATAACATCTCCCATGCTCAATCATATTATTCATTCATTTAACATGTACCCTTGGCTAGTTGCACAATTCATCAATCAATTTTGCAAAACTCCTTGAAATGAATATTTTCCTATTATATTCATTTATTTAATTCATTCGATTTCTCGTAAAACACAAGGAATTTTAATAGGTGCCTTTTATCAATTTTTTTTTTAGGCCATAGGATTATTCAGTGGTATATTAGAAATTATAAAAAAGCTGGGAATTTTTATTAAGGAGGTGGACGCCATACAGTCGTCACTTTTCAAGCAATTTTTTCCTCATCTTCCAATTCGAATTATGTAATCACTCCTTTATGCTAAGATACTCATAGAAATACATAAAGTAAAATACATTTATACCAACAAAAGTAGATGGGCCCAAAATTTTCTTTTATTACATATAAACATTCTTATTACCAAATAAGATATCATTTTACAAAAAGTTATCAAAAACAGTGGACAGTGTAGCTATTGCTTCTCGCTTGCTGACGCCAATCCGACCGTGTCCTCACCTAGATCCTGTAAACACAAAGAAAAACAATAGGGTGAGCACAAAAGCAATGCTCAGTAAGTAAATCCTCTACTCGTCTGTCCCTGTAACTCTTTCTCTTAATTCTTTCCTTACACACTTCTCGTCTCATTTATTTTCTTTTTCTGTTTCTCTTTCACACAACTCTATTTTATTAATTTTCTATTGTAAGTCACGGCCTCATCTTACCGGAAGCACAGCTGGGTGGAGTTCACAAAGCACCAACCCGCTTTTTGTGTTCTTCTCATTCTCTCTACTCTTAGAGTAGTTCATTCACAAAGTTCTATACTATTTCTCAAGCTACTTCTCAATGCAAAATTAATGTATAAGGATGGTTCATGCTTAAAATTTCTTACTTAATGCACTTATAAAATGCACAAATGCAATATTGCATCAAGACAGTCATTTTGCACAGGTCACACTCAAGAAGGCATAACTTGAGTTATACACATCAGATTGCTACGGTTTTGGTCTTGTTTTAAAGCTTAGAGACAGGGCTACAACTTTTATGGTCTCAACCCAGTTCAATCTGTAAGATGCCAAAAAATCACTTAGAAGGTCACGGCTGTGACAGGGCAACCATGGTAACATGTTCTCACTTAGGCATTTCATCAAACAACAATTGTGCCTAAACAAACCCTAATTTAATTATCATTCAATTTGTTTCCTAAACCATCCAAAATGAGAGAAAAATCTCTTGTACCATCACCATAACCTCACGACACAAACACTCCCACAATACTTCTCCAATTCTTTTAATTTCATCTCAAACTACATTCTCATCACTCAACAACACTTCTCATAATTGAAGTGTATTCAAAAACCACAAAGCAAATATTCATCTCAAGTCAATTCTCAATAACATAACATACTTATACATACATAAATCTCTACTCAATTTCTACTCAAAGGATTTCTCAAATCTCAACTTGGGTTGGATTTACTTACCTTGTAATAGAGAGATTTCACTAACACTTTTCCTTTCCTTTAATAGCTTGTCTCTACAACTTTAAACAGTAAAACCATAAGACTTCAATATACATATATAAGCAAAATTTCACATCTAAAGCAAGAATTCTTACCTTAGGATGCCTTAGATTAACTTTCTACCCCAAACTACTCAAAAAACTCTCTAAAATTCTTGAAATATTGAAAGAAGAGTTGAGAGGAAGTGGTGAATGGGAATGGCGGTGGAGAAGAAAAAATGAAGGGTTTTCTAAACCCAAACCCTTATTAACTTACAATTAACACATGCCTTCCCATTTTGCCCTTGCCCTTTCTTGGAAATTACATCTATGTCCCTTAGTCAATTACAATAATGCCCTCATTTTTATTGCATCCTCCATGAAATTCTATCTCTTTTCATTCCCTAATTTTTCAACTAATTTTGAGTGGAAAGACCATTTTACCCCTAATGAAAGTTCAAGGGATTTTCTTCACATTTTTCTCAATCTAACTTTAACAAATTCAACTAAGGGTATAAGAACATAAATTAAATTACATACCTCCATGTGGGCATTACAAATTGATTCGTGGCTAAGACATAAAAGTTTTAGGTCTATTTCTTAAATTTTTAATACTTCAAGATCAGCTGAATACAATTTTTATAACTTCATTTATGACTGATTCAGCAAAGCATGTACATTATAAGTCTTAAAAAGCCAAAACCGAATTCTATTCATTTTTAACCATATCACATTTGTTTGCACATTCATAATATTTACCATATCACTCTAAGTATAAAAGGCCATAAAAACCTCCCTTTTTAGAAAACCAACATGTGCCAAGACATCGTCCAACTACAAATCTCTTAATTGACATAATCATCCTCTATATGCACACATATGCTAGTCAACACACCCATTTAAACAATCCATAACCAAAACATGGCATCACACTCAAATTAACATAAATAAATGTAAGTTTCATCAACCCTAGGTGTTATGATTTTTAGTCATAGGGGATATTTTTTTCCTAACCTTAGTATTCAAAGCACAAAGACACTCTCCCTGTTAGGAAACGATCCAGTTACGCAGTGGAAAACAAAAATATTTAACAACACGAATCATTCCGTAGAACCAAGATTATGGTACGAAAATTACAGTTTATACATTATAATCGAATCTGCAGAAAATCAGTTTAAAGGTTTAGAAACCATACCCACGTTTGGAGGCTCCTCCATCTTTGTCTCTTAACATATTTTGCTACCGACCCAAGTGTAGGATCAAACCGACGTAGTCCACACGAAGATAATCGTAAGGAACTAAAGAGGGATTTGCTAGATCCTCTTTAGCCTTAAGAAACAAGAAAGAAAAATCAAAGAATACTTTGATTCTAAGCAAAAAGCAATCTAACATGGGAGAGTGTTTTTAGGGCTAGAAAGTTTTCTTTCAATGAGTGAAATGAAATAATGAAAAACTTTTTTTCTCTCTCAATTAAACCTTTTCTTTTATAGTGCAAGTTTAATTGCCCTATTCCCTTATGGAATAGGCTTGGGCTCCAACCCAAACACCCCTTGTTTCCAAACACTCCCATTTAGATATTTTAATTTTGTTTATCATTATCTCAATTAAAATCAATTAATATATATATTTAATATATTAACATTTAACATAAGGATAATTTATTAAATATATGCGAACACATATTTAACGCGAAAACATATTTAAACGTAATCACTTATTAATTTTCTAACAAATTAAATAAAGGCTACGACGAACAAATTTAATTGCACTGTGAAATTACCAAATACCCTTTCGCAAAAAGATGAAAAACACCTTCTTTCTTTCTGGCTCTTAAATTATTCTATAGTGTGGACCTATAGGCTCCTTATCTTACCGATAGTGTTGTAGTACGCGATTAACACCAATTAATCGTCTCACTAATACACAGACCAAGATTGGCCCCTAGCAAGGCATCATGGCCACCCGATAGATTCGGATTCAGCAAAGTAGCTACCTGTCAACGATATGGTTACCGTACAATTTGATCCTTTCATCATCCGTTATCTCGCCGAGACCGAGGCATAGAAATAGTGCAAACCTTCTGTTACTCTCGATATTGTGTATTCAGTTACTAGACCAAGACCTGTATTATAAACTGGATAGAGCAACAGCTCAATCCCACTGTGTATTTAGTTACTCTCGATATTGTGTATTCAGTTACTAGACAAATGACCTGTATTATAAACTGGATAGAGCAACAGCCCAATCCCACCGTGGCCATAGTTTTAGTGTCATTGCCATTTACTAAATTGCGTCGTGAGATAACTTCTCCTGTACCCAGGAGTGATGAATCCTCTATCTATCCACCATAGTCTCGATACACTCCTTGATGTAGCCAATCACCACCATATTGATAGCTCTAAATAGAACTGCGTTAGGCTAGTGTCAAACTACACCAATCGGTGCACAAGGCACTCTGGTGATCTCAAGTCTAAGGATCACATGCACCACCATTCGTTTTCCATAGACACTAGGGTTACCACCCATATGGAATCCTCTAGTGGGTCAGTCCAGTGAACTTGCCTGTAACAAGCACCCATGTGTTACACCAGGCTGTCACCAAACAACCTTGACAAGTGAGATCAGTCACTGCCTTTCGACAGGGTCATTCAACACTATGATAGCCTTACCGTATTATCTGTGCCCCTACTTTAGAATAATACTAGGGCTACGGACGTTTCTAGAATGGTCACTATATGTGCTCATAGGGTTCTCACTATCAAGATTTGAAATACTTGATACCCTTGTCACGGTTCTACCATTCTAAGGACATATATCAATACATACAATGATGATTTACGCGATATAGAATAAAATGCCGTTTATTGATCAATGAACATTATTACAAAGAGTCAATTCTACAATAATTGATTTACTCTAACAATCTCCCACTTGCACTATAGCCAATCATTCATGTATTTAATACCAAATGATTCAAGTGCCTTTCATGCTTCTCTTGCGACAGAAGCTTTGTTAGTGGATCTGTTAGATTGTCGTCAGTATGTACTTTACTGATCTGCACATCTTTCCTCTCAACTATCTCTCTGATGAGATGGAATCTTCTGCGTATGTGTCTAGAATTCTGATGCGACCGTGGTTCCCTGGCTTGAACAATTGCTCCATTGTTGTCACAATAGATGTCTATAGGATCAACAATCGTGGGAACCAGACCAAGTTCAGTAATGAACTTCTTAATCCAGATTGCCTCCTTGGCCACATCTGACAATGCAATATACTCAGCCTCCATTTTAAAGTCCGCTATAGTGCTTTGCTTTGAGCTCTTCCAGCTCATTGCACCCCCATTAAGATAAAATACAAACCCTGATTGCGATCGATAATCATCTTTGTCCGTTTGGAAACTAGCATCATTGTATCCTCTTATAGTGAACTGATCTTCCCCTCTATAATCTAAGAACATATCCTTAGTCCTCTTTAGGTACTTAAGAATATTCTTGACAACCATCCAGTGATGCCCACCTGGATCCGATTGATATCTACTACAAGTGCTCAATGCACATGAGACATCAATCTGAGTACATAGCATGACATACATGATAGATCCAATTGCTGATGCATATGGAATCCTTTTCATCCTATCTCTCTCATCTTGTGTTCTAGGACACATTTCCTTAGAGAGATAAACACCCTTTGACATCAGAAGAAATCCCTTATTGGATTCTTCCATACTGAATCTTTTCAGTACTTTGTCAATATATCCATTCTGATTTAGGCCAAGCAACTTACGCAATCTATCACGATAGATCTTTAGTCCAAGGATGTAGGCTACTTCCCCTAAGTCTTTCATGGAGAAGCACTTGGATAAATAAGTCTTTACCGACTGCAAGTTCAGTATGCGATTCCTGATCAGAAGTATGTCATCGACATACAACACTAGGAAGGCCATTGTGATCCCACTCACTTTCTTGTAAACACAGGGCTCATCTTCGTTCTTGATAAAACCGAATTCTTTTACGGCTTCATCAAAATGAATGTTTCAACTCCTAGAAGCTTGCTTAAGTCCATATATGGATTTCTACAACTTGCATACCCTATTAGCTTGCCCATTAAGAACGAAACCATCGGGTTGTGTCATATACACATCCTCTTCAAGGTTTTCGGTCAGGAAAGCTATTTTGACATCCATTTTCCAAATCTCATAGTCATGATATGCAGCAATCGCAAGCATAATCCGGATGGATTTATTCATGGCAACTGGCGAAAAGGTTTCTTCATAGTCAATTCCATGAATTTGTTTGAAACCTTTGGCAACCAGTCTTGCCTTATAAGTATGCACATTGCCATCCATGTTAGTCTTCTTCTTAAAGACCTATTTACACCCTATGGGTTTTACCCCTTTAGGTGGTTCCACCAGAGACCATACTTGGTTCTAGTACATGGAGTCCATCTAAGATTTCATGGCTTCAAGCCATTTAACAAAATCTGGATCTGATGTAGCGTCTTCGTAGGTTCTGGGTTCATCATCTTGGTAGACTAGTACGTCACCATGTTGAGTCACAAGATAACTGTATCTCTCAGGCTCTTGGCGTACTCTCCCAGATCTACGTAGCTCCTGTGTTACCTGAGGTGGTTTACTTTGATCCAAAAGTTGTGGAGTAACCTCCTCTTGATGTTCAACCACCTTCAGTGGCACATCATCCCGTCCTTTGCTAGTATATTTTGTGGTCCTAGAACTTCATCGAGTTCTACTTTTCTCCCACTAGTACTTCTTAGAAAAAATTCATTTTCTAGGAAGACACCAAAACAAGCAACAAAATTTTTGTGCTCTTCTAGGTGGTAGAAATAGTATCCTTTGGTCTCCTTTGGATACCCCACAAATATACATTTACAAGATTTTGGGCCCAGCTTGATCGAAGTCAATTTCTTAACATAAGCTTCACAACCCCAAATCTTTAGATAAGACAAGATGGGCTTTTGCCCACTCCATAGCTCATATGGAATCTTATCTATAGACTTTGATAGCACACGGTTCAAAACGTGAGTCGCAATTTCTAAGGCATAACCCCAGAACGATGTAGGTAAATCACCAAAACTCATCATGGACCTAACCATATTAAGTAAGGTCCTATTCCTCATTTCAGACACTTCATTGTGTTGGGGTGTATACAGAGGGGTGAGTTGTGATACTATCCCACATTCCTTCAGGTATTCAGAAAACCCTGAGCATGACATCATTCGACATGTTATTGAACATTCAACATTAGCATGCATTCTAAAAAAAATATTAAAACGTGCTAGTCCATGGCTAAACTAAAACCGATTTCCTCGAGCCTAGAGGAATCGATAGGTCACCTAGGGGTCCTGTAATGAATATCTTGAGTTTTCAAGTACGATTGCCTCTTCCTTTGCTCCGCCTCAAGTACATTACAAAAACATCATACTAAATTTACAATAAAATTAATCTTAAAGTAATTTTACATCAATAAATTTAGAAACCACGATTTACATTCAAGGGAAATGAGATGAGAAGAGAATGTACATCAAGAAGGGGAAGGAAGGCAGGACACGTAGGCCCTATTTTTAAAACTTACAACCATACATACCCAAAATAATTTAAATCATTGACCATAGGTCATAGGGCTCATGTACCGGGCACCATGCAATATACAAACAAGTACATAGCATACATTTAAAAAACAATCAATTTTTGAATTGGGTGGGTTTATTAATTAATTACTCTCTTATATGTGCAGAATGATTATTGGCTTTATAGGTTATTAAAAACTACAGTTTGGTCCCTTCACGAAAAATACAAAATTGGGACAGCAACAAACTTCGCCGCGGCAAATAATTCCAGTATATATGTCATCGCGGCGAAGCCTGGAAATCCCAAAATGAATAGTTCACGTTTTTGTAGTTTTTCATGTAATAACACGAATCCAAATCAAATCGAACGCACAAACATTCAACCAGGATACCAACCAACCAATATAACATTAATAGACACATTATTAAACCAATTTATCAATTGAATCATTCATTCAACAGTAGATTTTACAGATTTTGCAGATTTAACAAAATCACAAGCTTTCATGGCAGATTTTGTGCAGATTCATCAAGGAAACATGTTATCAATCAAATACGTGTAATCAACCATTTACAAAAACTGTAAAATCTAGTACCCTAGGCTCTGATACCATTGTTAGGAAATGATCCAGTTACACAGTGGAAAACAAAAATATTTAACAACATGGATCGTTCCATAGAACCAATATCAGGGTACAAAAATTACAGTTTATACATTATAATCGAATAAGAAAATTAGTTTAAAGGTTTAGAAACCATACCCATGTTTGGAGGCTCCTCCAACTTTGTCTTTGAACGTATTTTGCTACCGACCTAAGTGTAGGATCGAACCAACGTAGTCCACACGAAGATAATCGTAAAGAACTAAAGAGGGATTTGCTAGATCCTCTTTAGCCTTAAGAAACAAGAAAAAAAAAAAATCAAAGAATACTTTGATTCTAAGCAAAAATCAATTTGGCATGGGAGAGTGTTTTTGGGGCTGGAAAGTTTTCTTTCAATGAGTGAAATGAAATAATGAAAAACTTTTTTTCTCTCTCAATTAAACCTTTTCTTTCCTAGTGCAAGTTTAATTGCCCTATTCCCTTATGGAATAAGCTTGGTCTCCAACCCAAACACCCCTTGTTTCCAAACACTCCCATTTAGATTTTTTAATTTTGTTTATCACTAAACACATACCAAGATTGGCCCCTAGCAAGGCATCATAGCCACCCGATAGATTCGGATTCAACAAAGTAGCTACCTATCAATGATACGGTTACCGTACAATTCGATCCTTTCATCATCCGTTATCTTGACGAGATCGAGGCATAGAAACAGTGTCAACCTTCGGTTACTCTCGATATTGTGTATTCAGTTACTGGACCAATGACCTGTATTATAAACTAGATAGAGCAACAACTCAATCCCACTGTGGCCACAGTTTTAGTGTCATTGCCATTTACTAAATTGCGTCGTGAGATAACTTCTCTCGTACCTGGGAGTGATGAATCCTCTATCTATCTACCATAGTCTTGATACACTCCTTGATGCAGCCAATCACCACCGTATTGACATCTCTAAATAGAACTACGTTAGGCTAGTGTCAAACTACACCAATCGGTGCACAAGGCGCTCCAGTGATCTCAAGTCTAAGGATCACATGCACCACCATTCGTTAGAGGATTTGTTCTATAGACACTGGGGTTACCATCCATATGGAATCTTCTAGTGGGTCAGTCCAGTGAACTTGCCTATAGCTAGCACCCATGTGTTGCACTAGGTTGTCACCAAACAACCTTGACAAGTGAGATCAGTCACTACCTTTTGATAGGGTCGTTCAACACTATGATAGCCTTATCGTATTATCTATGCCCTTACTTCAGAACAATATTGGGGCTATGGACGTTTCTAGAATGGCCACCATATGTGCTCATAGGATTCTCACTATCAAGATTTGAAACACTTGATACCCTCGTCACGACTCTACCATTCTAAGGACTTATATCAATACATACAATGATGATTTATGCGATATTGAATAAAATGTCGTTTATTGATCAATGAACATTATTACAAAGGTCAATTCTACAATAATTTATTGGCTTTAGGGCATCTACTCTAACAGTCCTTAGCTCCAAAGGTTTACCCTTTCTACCTTACCCACATAACCACTTATGAATTTCTCTTTTAACTAAAAATCACAACAAACTAGGGTCTTAAAACTCACCTTAAACATTGAAATTGAAGTTCTTTAAGTGTGGATGGTGCTCTCCTTCAAAATTCAATGTGAAATCCTATTAAAATTTTGAGAGAGAGAAAGCTTGAATTAAAGCCTTTAATGGAGAGAAATAAGACTTGAAGAAGAACGTTTGGTGTTCTAAGAGTGTTGGCCGACTTAACCAAAAAAAATCTTATAAAAAATTTCAATTTTTTTTTTTTATTGCCAAATGGGATTGGCCATCAAAAGTTAGATATATGGGTCATTTGGCATAAATTTTGCATATAAGGGCATTTTGGTCATTTCCACTACAACAAAACTATTACTACTTTAATGCCATTTGACTTCTCTTTTCTGCTTGGTGACCACATAATTCCATTATATAATTAACTAATTTACCCTTAATACACTTTTATGGATACTTGATTCCTATAAATTATTGTGAAAAGATCATTATACCTCTTGGGAACCTTTTATGTCATTTAACCCTACTAACCTCCTTCATGACCCTTTAACCATATTTCTTATCAGTATCATCAATTCCTAACACTTTACAACATTCACATCTCATAATGCATGCAAAATGACCATTTTACCGTTTTATTGATAAAAAATCCTATAGCATTGGAACGCTGAGGCGGGGTTTACAAAGATGCTTATGCCAAGTATCTTGATGACGCTGACAATGTGCAATGTCTCATGTTAGCATCGATGACACTAGATCTGCAAGAGCAGTATGAACACTTGGATGCTCATTCTGTTATGACTCATCTCAAGGAGCTTTTCAAGAAGCATGCTAGGCACAATCATTATGACACATCTACGGCTTTGTTTAGATGTTGGGTGGTAGAGGGATCCCAATTGGGTCACATGTACTCAAGATGGTTACGTACATATAGAAGCTTGAAACTCTGGGTTTTGTCATGGATGCAGAATTATTTGTGGACCTTATTTTTAGTCCTTGCTTGAAACCTTCTCATAGTTCATATTCTCTTGAATATACCAAAGATAGTAGAGCAAGACATGAAGAAGTCAAAGTCAGTGATGCTAGTTGATGCTACCCTTAGAAGAGGCAAGGGAAAGGCTAAGTCCAAGCCTAAGTCTAAGTATAAGTCTCAAGATGTCTTGGAGGCTACTAGTGGTGTGAGCAAAGATGGAAAGGTAGTTTGCTTTTACTATGGAAATCCTGGCCACTAGAAGAAACACTACAAGGCCTTTCTGCCAAACTAGAAGAAGAATGATGCTTCTTCTTCTAAAGGTATGTTCATGATTGAGATTAACTTGTCACCTAACATATCTTGGGTGGCCATGATGCCTTGCTAGGGGCCAATCTTGGTTTATGTGTAGTGAGACGATTAATTGGAGTTAATCGCGATACTACTCACTGCCAATATGATGAGGAGCCTACAGGTCACACATTTAGAAGACAATTTAAGAGTCTGTCTATGAGAGGGGTATTTTCATCTTTTAGGACGGAAGGGTATTTTGGTATCTCATAGTACAATTAAATTTGCTAGGGTTGTTGCCTGTATTTAATTTTAATATTAAAACTAAAATTAGTGAGATTACATTTAAATATATGTGCGCATGTATTTAAATGGATTAGTGTTAATAATTAAATGTTAATATATTATTGTATAAATATTAATTGATTTTAATTGTAATAATAATTAATTAAAATTTAAAATACCAATTATAGGGTGTTTGGTTTCAAGGGTGAGTTTGTGTTGGTGCACATGGCTATTCCTTAATGGAATAGGGTTTTAATTAGTTGCACTATGTAAGTGCAACTTAAATTAAAACATTATGTGACATAACATTCATTCAATTAAAAAAAGAAGAACCCTAGCCACCCAAAGCTCTCTCTCACGTTTGCACTCTTTAGTGCAAGAGAAAAATTTCTTTTTCACTTGATCTTTCTTGATTCTTCAAGCCCTTGGTTATTCTAGCCAAATAATCAAGGGTTATGTGGATTGTCTTCGTGTGGACAGCGTGAGTGCGTTTCTACATTGAATCAAGTAGAGAAATCAGATCCGGAGATATTTGGAGGAGCCTCCAAATGTGTGTAAGCATTCTGAATCCTTGTATGGATTTATTATATTGTTGTAATGCATAATTTATAAACATGTAAACACTATAATCTGTACCCAGATTTGGGATTAAGCATTTGATCAGTTTTTATTTGTTTTGAAACTGTGTTTTTCTGCTGCATATACCCGATCACTTGCTAACAATGGTATCAGAGCCTGGGGTACCAGATTATAATGTTTAAACGTTGACTGATAACATGTATATTTGTTTGATAACATGCTATTGCATGTCTTGATTATTTTTAAATATGTAAAATCTATTTTAAATGCATGATTTGATTAATCAATTGATTAATAATGTGTTGATGAATGATTTATTGGTTGGTTGGTGTCCTGGTCGAATGCTTGTGCATTCGATTCGATTTGGATCCTTGTCATTGCACAAAAAACTGCAAAAAAGGTGACTGTACGATTCACTGTTTTGCGGCGTATGCCGCGGCAAGAGCCCAAAAGTGAATCTCGCCGCTACGAAATAAACCTTTGCTACGGCAACATACCCAAAAGTAAATCTTGCTACGGCGAAATAAAGCTTCGCCGCGGCATTGTTAGAGTAGATGCCCAAGAACCAATCAATTATTGTAGAATTGACTCTTTGTAATAATGTTCATTGATCAATAAAAGGCATTTTATTCTATATCGCGTAAATCATCATTGTATGTATTGATATATGTCCTTAGAATGGGAGAACCGTGACGAGGGTATCAAGTGTTTCAAATCTTGATAGTGAAAACCCTATGAGCACATATGGTGGCCATTCTAGAAACATCCGTAGCC